>NC_141867.1:410758-744508 GCF_024713525.1 Acromyrmex echinatior
CCGCCCGGCGGCGGTGCAATTTCATCTCGGCGACGGGCGTCGGCGGTGGTGGAGACGGAGGAGGCGGCGGCGGTAGTGGCGGCGGCGGCGGCGGTGGTGGTGGCGGCGGCGGCGGCGGCGGCGGCAGCCGCGGCGTCGACATCGAGCACCGTCCGTTCACCCACCAAACGTCGCTTCTGAAAATCAGCGCCGGCGATCCACTTTCGGCGATCGTTGCAATGACATCAATCCGAGACGTCCGCACGATTTCGGCTTCTCAACGACCAAATTCGCTTCTTAGAAAACTGCCGTCGAGAAGATGCTTGTTCTCTTTCAGCTTTTATGAACTCGAGGCGTGCGAATTAGTCGGAAATATATATATTTGGGAGGCAAATGTTTTTGCGTAGGTTGTGGAGGTCAGAAATTTAAAGTTGAGTAAATATTCGATCGAGTGTTATCGAAACTATAACAAGAATGAGTTATTTTATAAAATAGTATTATAATATATGATTATTTAGTATATAAATAAACATTGCACTAAGATTTCTTAAAATTCATGATTAATTTTCAAATCAAGACACAGCCTTTTTGATACGAGTTTGAATGTATAATTGTGTGTGTGTGAATAGAGTTTTTAAAATAGAATGGCAATTCTTTTATCGAGACAAAGAATCGAATTCTAATTATAGAACTGATCGAAAAAGGTAAAAAAGTATGTTTAAATATGTATATTTAAAATAAGTATAAAAGACTGAAGGTTCGTTACAAGTTCGCAATTGTATATGTACGACCTCTCGAAGTAACCTTGAAATCTCGATGCGAGGGAGGAGAGGGAAGTTTAAGAGACGAATGAACGGCGAAACGAGGAGGAAGTGAGGTCACGAGGAGAAGAAAGATGATGGACGCCATCTCCGCGTGGCGTAACCGCGTCAAGTCGCGTGGCTTCTCGGAATGTTAGGACGTCCACGTGGTCGACCTGTATAAAGGGCCTTGCTCAGAAGGATCCTATGGACGATGACCAAGAGAAGAAGAACGATGACGCGGAAGAAGCAAGAAATGTGAGAGTGACATAATAAGGGAAAACGAGAGAGCGAAAGAGAGAAGACCTAACGGCAGGAACCCTCGCGCGCCGGGGCCTCTCTGTTCTTTAATCAAGCCGGGGGTGGCACGATTAGGCGGGGTCTGCGTGGTTGCCGGCGGCGTGAGAGTGGCACCGCGATGGAGTAACGGGGAGGCAGAGGGGATAGAAGGAGGAGGAGGACTGGGGGACAGAGGCAGGTTGCACCGGGGGGAAGGGGAGGGTGTCAGTGGCGGCTGGAACGCGTTGCGTGGGTGGAGAATCGGAGGGTGAGATGGCAGATCAGGCTGGATGGATTGAGAGAGTGACAAGGAAAGCAAGAGAAAAGGGGGGAGAGAGAGAGAGAGAGAGAAAGAGCGACAAGAGTGGGAAGAGAGAAAAATTCACAGAGAAAAAGAGAGAGAGAGACGACGCATAGAGAATAAGAGAGAACTGAGAGGAAGGAGGATGGCGCGGTCAGGGAAAGGGGTTGTGTGGAGAGGGCTGAAACGTGGCGGAGGCAAAAACGCCTGCAGGAAGAATGGGGAGGCCTCCGACGCGGCTGTCGCGGCCCCAGGGCCGTATCGACCACCCCCAACCCCCGATACGCACACTCACACACCCTCTCTCTCTCTCTCTCGTTTCTCTCGGTGCTCACAACGGCATCGACACCAATGACTTCCAAGCGTTTCCACACGCGCACACGCGTCCGCCTGTCCCTTTCTCTCACCCTCTCTCTCTCTCTCTCTCTCTCGTACCTTCGCTCGCTCGCGTTCGCCGGCTCGTTACGGCCGGGCGTGCACGGCCGCCCGAAACGTCCGCGGATCTTCGATCTCGGCGGCTCGGGAGTTTGATGGCGCTGGTCGGGTCGTGGGGCATGCGATAATCGAGCGTCTCCGTCGAGACGAATGAGAAAGCGAGCGGACGACTACCCCCAACGAGAACGACGACAATGGCAATGACAGCGGTGCGACTTTTAGCAATGAGGATCACGCCTCAGTTCTCGGATCCGGAATATACGCATAAAGCGTCAAATACAACAATAACTTATTTCATAAACTATATTACGTACTATATTAGAAATTGGAATTCTTGAATCTTTTTAAGACGTTCATTTTTTCAGTCTTGGAAATTAAAGACGCAGTGGATTTTTAATTTCAATACTGCATAGTGCATACACACAGCATGCTAAATAAAATTAAATAAAATTATGTCTAGAGAGAGTGCAAAAATGCAATAGTATTACTTTCAATCTCTTGCGATTTCTCGATGCTGTATATAGAAAAAAATATTAAATCTTAATACATATATCTTTAAATAATACTAAGTAAATGTTTTTACTCAATAAAAAAAGAAACGATAGTTCAATCACAAATTAATGGTTTTTGTATCAAACAAATATACAAGTATGTTTAAATTTAGTTAATACTTGAAATCATTCAAATAAACATTTACTTTTTTTTCAGTGTAATGCAGTTAACCATTAACTTATAAAGTTTGATATTAATTTAGATAAATTACTAAGATTCAAAGATTCTAATTTAATGGCGACATATCTTTATCTTAATATCATATAATTACATTAGAAGAATCATATAATTTCAATAATTCGTATTTTCACATTTTCCCAATCGTGAAAGTGATAAAGTCAGCTGTTGAATAAAGTCGGTTGTAGAAAAGGTCTCCATCACTATCCTTCCAATGCTACAACCGCTTTCACCATATAATTGAAGGACACTCGATAACAATGCATGACGCGTTATAATTTCGGTACACATTGTCTGTTTTAACAGCATTCGTTCTCTGTTGGTTAATAGATCGGATCGAGTGATTTGCAATTGGGGCAAAATTGTCAAGGATCCAATTTTATCACGTCGCAACTGCAATGGATTCCTAATAATAAGAATGTCGTGTCACTCTACTTGTTACGTTGTATACAGTAGTTTAACGTAATATATCGCAATTATATGGACATTTTATTGGTAAAATGTCCATATGTAAACATTTGCATTGCATACTAAACGTTGAGATGCCATCATCTTCAAATTTTTATACTCATTCTTAATAGTGTGTAACACGTGTGTGTGTAATATGTAATGTCTTTAACACTAGAGTTAAAATTTATAAGCAACGAGAAATTAAAACGAAGTGCATAACAGTAATATAGTGATAAAAAAAAAAAGAAGAGAGAAAAACTGTTTGTTACATGAATTTATCTGCAACTCTGTGATCAACAATTTAAAAATACTTTGATGATTGCTGTTCGAAATTCGAAACTTGATAAATTAATCAAATTTATTTTATTTATGAATAAAAAATTAGTTCCGAATTATTACGTATACATCACATTAACTATAATTAAAAATTACACAATTATTATACAGAAACTAAAAATAGAGGCGATAGATAGATAATTGCAAACATCTTTTACAATCAACTTTATTAAATTTTATTTTATGTTATGATGAATAATGTATATTCAATTGCGATTAAACAGTTGTTGTTTTTTTTTTTAAATTGGCTTGTACATGAATTAATAATGCGCTCAATTATATTAGGAAACTGATAGATGTTCCGCAATTGTAAACGCAACAAAGAGCGGATCTATGTCCTCACGAGACAGGTACGTTACACGATAAATCAAATTCGGCGGGGGCCACGAACGTACAACGAGGGGTCTCGTCCGTTGCAATGAAATTACCGTGCAATGAGCCGCATCTCCGTGTATCCGAACGAAATGACGTTCGATTCTCGGTGGAATTCCCTCGGTGGAATTTCGCTCGCGTTGTCGTTGCTCGAGTTCGACAGCAAAGGATGCGGAGAGGGATGGAGAGCGATACAGTCGGAGAGAAAGAGTGAGATGAGGGTAGGGGAGGGAGGGGGGGGGAGGAGAGGATGGTGTATAGGTTTCGGATTGCGCTCGTGGAAAATGGCGTTTCGTAGTTCAATTAAATAAATAAAGGGCAGAAAAACCTTTGCTGACACGCGGTGCTTTAACGGCGACGGCACTTGGAGAACCACGGACGAAGGGTTGCATGCGCGGGACGTATTGGGGGAACGAAAGGGGGTTCGATGCGGGGGTTAGGCGGCGGTGGCGGCGGCGACGGGTGGTTGGTTGGTTGGTTGGTTGGTCGGTTCGGAGGTGGATGCATAGGGGTGGTGCCATCGGTTCGGAGGCAAGAGGGACATCGCCACACCGACAGAATCCGACCTCACCAATCAATACTTAGGGTTCAAGGGCATCGGCCGACCAATTATCCCGGACTAATTGATGCGAGACAGTGGCGAAAAAAAGCCCGATTCTCTTTTCACTTCTCCGGTAGCTCCGCTCCGTTCCGCTTCCGGTTTTGGCTCGCTTATTTGCTTTGCTTTCGGATCACGTAGATCGTGATCGATACGCGAATTTCTGAATTTGTAGAAAAAATAATGTTCGAAATAAATGATGTATAACTAGAGTATCCAACCTGGCCAAGTTTCATTAGATGCTCCTTTATGAGAAAAAGACAAATTGCTAGCTTCAATTGTGTCTTGAGAAGACAGTTTGCTTATATTTGTTTGCGATGTAATTCAAGTTTTTAAAGTTATTACAACTTGCATTATCATACTGTGAATTGCCAAGTTAAGTTTTACTCTGTGGTTTTCTTCTAGAAAAAAAAAAAAACTTCTGAAAAGCGTACTTATAAAAGTACAGACGTAAAAAAGTACCTGCTCGTACTTTCAAATAAAGAACATCTAATTCTGTAACATTACAGCGGTGTTGATGCAGTATCGCATATGAAACAAACATGAAGTTGCGAGACTTTCACAAAAATTGTAAGTAAGGATCATCGGTAAATTCTTTCTCCAGAGTCTAGTGCGTTAAATGTTTCCTAAAACTGGCAGTATATCTTCTAGCTAAAAGTCTATCTTCACCAAGATCATTTTTCGTTCGAGGAGTCGCGTTTGCTCCGGCATGCGTGTCTTTGCGTTAATAAATTTGCTTGTCGGTTAAACCGATTTGCTCATTCGTTTTCGAGTTGATAAATAATTTAGGAAAGCGTCAGAGAGCGTCGAAGGAGATATATGAAAAGTTCCTATCGAGTCTGAGAAATCCATCGGCTGAATGGGAAAGACTTTTCTGCGTTCGACTCGCGAATGAAACGAGCGGCTTTTCTGTATGAAAAGAAATAAGGGAGCGATTGAAGCGCACGAGGTCCAACAGGTGCAAATCCGCAAAAAAGCTCGACCTTCGTGGAAAGGTTTCACGGAAATGGAAAGAAGAACGCGGTAGGAGAGGAAAGGGCAACGGGAAGGGAGGGGTTGTTCGCCAAGAGAGAGCGTACTGAGGGAAAGTACGGCTTTATATATATATATATATAGAGAGAGAAGAAAGAAAAGAAGAAAAAGAAGAGAGAGTGAGGGAGGGGGAGGGGGAGAGCGCGTGGAAGAGAAAGAAGGAAAACGAGACATGAGGCAAAAGCACGTCGGTGAGAAGAGGAGGCGCAAGAGGGATCCCCCGAAGACGGTCGTAGGGTCGTCTCCACTATTACGAATACGGCGCCATAACGGAATTGATAATGTAACGGGCGTCACGAGTATAACATTCTCTCTCTTTCTCTTTCTCTTTCTCTTTCTCTTCTGCGTTGCTGCATAACCTCCTTTCTGAATGGAAGCGCGACCCTGGCCGCACCACGTGCTCGCCTTCGAGTAAACGTAAGAATACGACCAGCAGGTGTCTTTTCGCAGTCTTTCGCGAAGGTGCATTCGAGGGGAATGAGGATCGCATGGTATATCTATATGGCATCCAAGCATCAATATTTTGTTATCCATTGATAACAATGTTATACACTTTCGATTAACATTATTGATGTTCAGCTGATATCTCGAAATTTCTGGCATGATGTACATAACGACGCTTAGCTGACAAAGTAAAGTAATAAATAGCGAAAATATATTGGTGTTTTTTTATTGTCAATATCTTCTTGTCATACTTTATCACTGCAGATACTAGAAAGAAAGAAATATTTCGAGATATCTCGAAGTAGTGTGGTGCGTATAGTGTAAAAAGTACGACATATATTAAAATAATCGTACTTATTAGATATTGAAGTATACATCTTATTGTTTCTTATTAATTGTCACGAGAATACTTGTACAAACATTCCCAAGCGCTAAAATGATAGATTTTGACTTTTACTGATTTTGAAATTTTTTCTATGTGATAACATCAATTACGATAATAACGCCCATTTTTACCAATATACTTTAATCTCGTTATTCAACTTCATTTTTTCGAATTGATTAAAAATTAAAAAAAAAATGAAGGTTGAACCACGAGATTAAAGTTAATCTAGATTGGTGTCAACATAAATCTGTTACAGAATTAAAATTCCTTTCTCGTAGAATTTTTAATTACGGTTAGGTCCTTAATTTTCTCAATAATTTAGATATGAATGAGGAAAAATTCGACTAGCTGCGATTCGCGCTACGATCAACAGTATAGGCGCAATTGGATATTTACGAATGTGGAGCAGAAGAGTCGGATAATGGAGGAACTGGCTTCGCCGACAGTTTAAAGGCCTCTCCTAAGAACAAGTCACCCTCGATCCGTGTCTCCAAGAAAAGAAGAACGCATCCTGCTTTTACGAGCGTATCTTTTCATGGGACATTCGGCTATAAATGCTCCAAACGTTACAGATCGTACGTAACTAACAAGACAATATTTTCCGTCATATTTTCATTGAATCGCTCGCTTTTCACGTACGTTGAGAAAACGCCAAGTGATAACGCGTTGTTACTGTCGTTTGCGTTTAACTTATCAATTACGTAGTAGAATAATGAATCAATATTTATAATTGCGTTACATAATCTATGTATTTATAATTTTCTACAAAATTTCTTTTAAACTATATATATTATTAATATTACTCCTAATCTGAGAGAACAGTATATACTCTTAATACAATCGCCAACTACTTTGGCGTAACATATAGTTTCAAGTCTTACAGTGTATAATTATATGAAAAAAAAGTGTAATAAAATATATAGAACATATTACACATTTACATAACAATTTTCACAAATTCTCAAGCTTGCAAAGTAAAAAAAATATATATATATTACACACACACACGCGCACAATTGATATCTCTGAGACGTAGAGTGAAAAATTTTGTCGTTAAAATTCTGGAGAAACTGGTTCTAAAAAAAATAATAATATCTTTGTTCGAAGTTGTTTGTTGATATTAGAGAGTTAATATATTATAGTTAACGAGCAATTCGCGAATACGGTGTGTACGCAGCTTAAAGGTGCATCGGTAGCACGTGTCGTCGTTACTTCACGTATCACTTTATGCAACGATGCTATTCCACGAAATATACATCCGTCACAATACCTCGTAACGTAAGAAAACTCGTAACGTTATCGATGTCTCGCGATATAACCTAAGGCGTTTATTGTAAATTCATTAATTTTAGTAATTTTAAAATTTGCCATAAAAATGTTAGCGCGAAAAAGTAGCTTGATTTCGCAGAAATATCAAAGAACAGGAACGACTAGAGAGATTTTTAGTAAATACATTTCTGTTATGTTTTATTTAATTAAACAATATTCTTTGCGTTCGTATTGTATCTCATAAAAATTCGATAAGAGATTTTATTTAGTTAAAGAAATCGTTAAAATATTGCTATACAATTTGCAATAGTTGCAAAATTTATTGCCGCATATGAAAGTGTCCTGTTTATTGTCTCATCAATAATTCTCATATCGACGATTCTTCAACATTTGTCATCCAATGTTCCGTAATATCGTCAATATGCCGGACGTTATAAAATTTTCCGTAATATTGTTTCAATCTCGGAGTATCGAATCGAAGCATGCGAAATCCACTAAATTCATCAATTCACGAAAGACATAAATTGCTGTTGGAATAAAAAACTTGAAATTAATTGGAATTATCGGATTATACAGCTATTTCATTTTTTGATCTTTTCTTATTGGCTAATAAATATCGACAGATTTGAGAGAGTTTCCGAATTTCTGGAGTGAGATTGAAGCTTCTAAAAATCTTGTCTTACTAACTTGTGCTCATATTCTTTGTCTCTTAAACCACGAATATGTACAAGTATACTTGTATATATATACATATATACACCTGTTTTATTATATAGAATATTTACTTCATTAAAAATATAATACAACTGACGACAATTCAAACAAGTCTCACTGCTGATAAATTTGATGAATATCAATCTTAAAAAGGATTGATTCATGTTTCATCTCCTCAGATTATTGCTTCGCTCACGACATAGACAAAGAAGGAGAATTGAACGTTAGCCGATGGTGAAACCGGTCCGACAGCTACACGTCTACCCGTGACTAAAAAATCACGCGTGTCAATTGTGACAGTAGTGTGCAGTTGTGTGATTTTCTTAGTGTTGGTCATGGTAAACGTTTTGGTCTCAGTGTAAACACATTCGCGACTCGTTCGAGGAAAAGCCATCATGGGATACTCGAGTGAGTGGATTCTTTAACGTTCGCCACATACACGGATTTGTTTTCTTCATTAAAATTAAATTGGCCAATTTTTCTTGTTCTTACTAATCTGCCTCAAGTTCGATAGCCTGATCTCTTTGACGGTATTTGCAATTAAATCGTACAAAGTATCACAAAGTACAGCGTTTCCCTTTGTCGAGATGAAATATATTAAAAAATATTTGAGACAAACAAAATGTTGTTTTCCACGTTTATACCATTCATCATTTCAAAAAGTATTTCTAATAATTTAATTAACAGCTTTATAAAATTAAATCAACCTTTTTCCCTATTTTGAAACAATATGAAATTCTCGATCTAATTACAGGTGCTCATAAAATTCTAGTAGCTTATTAAATTTTGTTCGAGATACACACACACACAGACACACTCACACACACATACACTAAAAACCACGAACTTACCAAAGCGCGCAACACAAATGCCTTGACCATCGAAACAGTCTACATAAATTCTATTAAACAATATGTATAGCGATTTATGCGTTGGCGAATCCATTTGCACATATACTATACACATATACTTTTGCATCATGTGTGATCTTCATCAGCGTGTACCAAGGCGTGTCGAGATGCATTTATTAAATTCCTAATTGAACTAGATGTGATTTTCTGATGTCCGTTTCTAATGTACAAACTTTAATCTCGATTCACTTCACTCTTCATGTTTTTCAAATTGTTAGACAAATTAGAAAAAGAATCGAGTGAGTTTGTTGAACCGAGATTAACAGTAAACTGCACATTCAGACAGAAATGGGCATGGGAGGATCGGAATTGAGAACAACGGCGACTTGGAAGAGGTAAAGTGCAACAGCTTCGTCGGCGACGAGAAGGTTCCACGAGCGAAACAAATCCGGATCGCGCCGAGACGGGGCCGGTGTTGGGGAGGCCGACGGCCGCGACCGGCGCATACTTGTGCAACGAGCGTTGTTCGGCACAGAAATATCTCGAAACGGCGCGGCGGGTCCGTCGTTTGGCGTGACGGGCGGACTATGATCGCTCGAGATTCGACACGGCACGGCGCGACGTGACAGAACCCTTGTGTGCCCGCATAAAGTTCCCCCGTTCCGTTCTCTCTTTCTCTCTTTCTCTCTCCCTTGTTGCTTGTTCTCCACCACCCGCCGTCGCCTTCTTCCTCTCGCCGACGATTCACTGAGGGAGCAATGCCCATCGCCCTGTAGCGGCCTGTAACGGCCTGTAGCGGCCGTCGAGCGATATCACGACGCAACGCGCTGTTTCTCGCGAGAGACAACGCTCTGGTCTATCGTATTCGGGCGCGAAGGAAGTTGTATCGTTTATCACTCACCTGGCTGCGGCGCTCCGTGGGCGAAGGGTCCCTCGTCGAGACAGAAGAAGAGGAGGAGGCGGAGGAGGTGGCGAAAGAAGAAGAAGAAGAGTAATAGTAGTAGTAGTAGTAGTAGTAGTAGTAGTGGTAGTAGTAGTAGTAGTAGTAGTGGTAGGAGGAGGAGGAGGAGGAGGAGGAGGAGGAGGTGGAGGTGGAGGAAGTGACGGCTGGGAAGCAGACAGAGGACGAGGAAAAGGAAGAGCGGAGGAAGAAGAAGAAGAAGAAGAAGAAGAAAAGACGGCGGCGACGACGAGCGAGAGGGAGGACGACGCGGAGGTGGAGGCAGAAGTCGCCGGGAAGTCACTGCGAGAAAACGTGTCGCGGTGATCGTCGCCGTGGTCGCCAACGTGATCGTCCTCGTCGTTATCGCCGTCGTCGTCGTCGTCGTCGACCTCGTCGTCGTCGTCGTCGTCGTCGTCGTTGTCGTCGTCGTGGTCGTCGTGGTCGTCGTCGTCGTCGTTGTGGACGACGACGCAGCCGCGAGAAAGCCGAAAATACGCGCGTACGAGGAGATTACGAGCGCACAGAACGAGAGGATAATTCCTGGCAGGGCCCGATCTCCTACGCGGCGAAGCCCAACGAAAGTGAAATGGCATTCGGCGCTCCGTGCTGAGGACGCACGGCATTCGGAGGAGATGAGGAGGACGCGGCGAGCAGGAGGAAGCGGCGGAGGAGGAAGAGGTGGAGGAGGAGGACGACGAGGAAGAGGAGAAGGAGGAGGAGGAGGAGGAGGAGGAGGAGGCGGAGGAGGTAGAGGAGAACGCCGCGAAATTCGCCGTCGGGAACAAGGACGGATTCAGCGCGCGCTCGAGGAAGCGGCTCGCGGGGGATGCGTGCTCGACGAAGGACAGAGAGCGAGTGAACCGATGACTTGCGCACGGCATCAGGCCAGAGAGAGACCAAATGTACCTGACCAAGCCGTGCTGGCGGGGTATCACGGGATATATCGGTGGGAAAGAGCGAGAGAACGACGAGGGACAGAGAGGTGGGACAGAGAAAGGGCGACGGGGGCGTGCAGGGGACGGTTGGGGGATGCTGATCAAGTGGAGGGGCTCGACGAGGCACAACCGCGGTCGGTCGGGGGTCGGGGCCAGAGGGGCCAGAGGGGCCAGAGGGGCGACTGGGGGCGAGCCAAGTCTGCGGCATGCTCGACAGAAACGCGGCCGTCTCTTGCGCGGGAGTGACGAGGATGGTCGGCGCGCGCGCGATCCGTGCGCGGAAACGGGCGAGACGGACCGAGAGCAGGACGTAGACCGGAGACACACGGTCGCCTGCCTCTGTGTGGCAGGCTGTGGAAGGCTAGAAAGAGAGGGGTTCGCTACGCGTGAAACGTAGTAGACAGAGACACGGGGCTCCGTCTACACGGCCGTACACGGCTGTACACAGCCGGCCGAGACTGTGCGCGCGTAGCGCGAAGGAGTGGGCACGCAAGCGAGCGAGAGAGAGAGAGAAATTCGGCTGGAGCGCACACAAACCGAGAGAGGGAGAGACTTGATTCGGTGCCGCTCTGACGAAGACGGATGCAGACACCCGTGAGGGTGAAGAGGATAGCTGATGGTAGGGAGGGAGAATGATAGAGAGATGAGGGGCGATTCATCGTAAGCGCAACGGAGACGATGTTAGGCACTTGCGCCGCGCCGGCCGCAACGATGGAGATCGTCGTCGTCGTCGTACGCACGCACGTGGGCGCGAAAGGGGGACGGAGAATTGGCAGTGGCGTATGCGCGACATCGTGTTCCCTGCATCGTCTGCTGTCGCAAGTCGCAAGTGAGCCCAGAGAGTTCCCATAAGGGAATTCGTCCCATTTGCATTAACGGTCAAGGAGACGCGTGCTATCTAATTATGACGGATGGATACGCGCAATTAACCGTGATCGACCAGTCTCGATTGCACATCTTGCTTCTAAGATGGGGGGGGGGGAGAGAGAGAGAGAGAGAGAGAGAGAAAAGAGAGAGACAAATCGTAAAATCGGAATAAACAAGCAACGAATCAAAGGAATAGAGTTAACACGACCAAAAAAAACTCTAGATTTTAGTCTTGAAAGTTCATAGAGAGATCCCAATGCATATCGTGTAATATCCCTTTCCTTTTCCTTTTTCATATCTTCTTGAAACTTATGATGCGAAAAGGTTCGGTGAAAAATGGCACGCAGGTACCATAGAGTTGCGTCACGATCCTGGCGACAGTCCGAACGAGTCCCCGACGAAGGGATGTCGGCGTGTGTGCACCAGCCACGGCGCGGCGCGACGCGACGCGACGGGAAGAGACGTTAAGTCGAGAGGTATGCGGGCGACAGAGAGGATCGATCTATCGGCGGAGCTTCGGCACGGAACGACGACCAGGATAATCTCCTCAAGAGAGCGTGTCGTTGTTTTCGTCGCCACCGCCGCCTGTGCAATCGGTATTCGAGCCGCATCAGCGGTGGTGCCGGCCGGCCTGCCTGCGGAACGTCCGTTACTACTAACACCAAGGCCTTGTAGACCACGCTGGTCTTTCATCGGATATTCGACAACTAACCGCTCGATTTTCTTCATTAACAATCAACACTCCGTTTTTCCTATTATTATTATCATTATTATTATTATTATTATATAAAATTAATACACGAAAAGAACGATTTTGCTAGAGTATCTGAAAATTTATCAACTAGATACAGATCTGAAAGTAATTTCGTTAAACCATCAAAATAATTATGTAGGAATCTCAAGGAATTCTATACAAAGTTTTGACATTTTAGCAACCTGCTTGAACATCCTCCAACTATTTTGATGATCCAACAAAAAAATTATTTCTACATCATATATCTATTTAAATTTTTAGATACTTTAGCAAAATCTTAAACATTTTAAACAATCATATTTAATAACTTTGTTATTAATCTATTATTTTTAAAATTATAGAGCTACTTTTCCGTTCCATTATGTGATTTTTTTCGAATAGATGATCGAGATTTTAAATCGCGATTAAAAGTATTATTAATTCGGAAGCGACATGCTATTTATTTCAGATTATTCGTTATAATGTATTCGAGTGCTTTCTCTTTCGATCCTTCAAGCTCTTCTTCTAGACGAGTCTTTCTTCTCCAGAGCGGCGGCGTGCACGCCGTCGTCAGTCTCTCGTTACAAGGAACAGAGTCGAAATCCTTCCCCTTTCCTCTTTTACCGTGACTTCTCTCCCCCGATCTTCCCCGCGCTTAATTCGCATTCACGCCAGACACGTCGGCGTGTTTCGCGTCTTGGGTCTCGCGCGAATCGCCTTCGACTCGCTTTAATAACATTAATATCGACGGATATTAAAATATATCAGTACATTGAACGGAATAAGTTCGATTTATTTAGTAAAAATATAATTAAACGTTAACTCGCTTCGTATAACAAATATCGATTCTTATTATTCGTTTTATTCGAAAATTAAATTTGCGTATAGATTTGTAAAAAAAAATCCCATCTTTTTGTAGAGCATTAATATTCATTAATGCATATGAAGTAATTATGTATAATATTTAATTGGACTTGACTTTCCATGCATCCAGCCACGCTCGACAGAATCGTGAAAGATGTAAAAAAAATCACATCTTTCATATTTTATCTGTATGGCTAAATAAAATATTGAAACTTTCGATCGTCTTCAATAAACTAATAATTGAATAATATATACACGAAAACAACGTTCTCTCTTTTACTGAAGTATTTGATAATTTTGCTAAATACAATCTGAAAGTGATTTTATTGGAACAACATGTCGGAAATTCAAGCATGATGAGCAATGCTGCAAAAAGTTTTAATATTCTCACAACTTTGAGCGTCCCACGTCATTATTTTGAGTCCAACAAAGTTTTATATATATATGTATAAATATTTTTAGATTTATATCCAACTAAATTTTTAAATACTTAACTGAGCAATACAGAAAGAGGTCAATTTTACTGAAGCTAAAAAAAATTAGTTAAATACAGACCTGAAAATAATTTTGGACCATCAAAATTACATAAGACGCTCAAACCTAGAATAATATTTTTTACAGCATTACTCATTTTTGAGAGTCCTACTTTATTATTTACTTTGATGGTCCAACCAAATAGTTTTCAGATCTGTATCTGGCTAAATAAATGTTTAGCTAGATACTTGGCAAAATTTGTTCTTTCTGAAAAACGTCCAAGAGCTACCCGATTATTACGAATATCTTGAGACGTTTTTAAAATTTAAAACGAGGTTGCCCTCGTTATAATACTCAGAGAAAGCTCGTAGACATAACATAATCTTACGCCATTAACAACCCTCCAACTTACAGTCGGTTCGTTCGAATATATTCGGCCGATTTATTCCCCCTGTGGCCCGTTCGTAAACAAACTTTCTCCGTCGGGGATTTTTCGAGCGTGCTCGCGAAAGTTGCCCCATGAAACGAGGCGCGGGGGAGGGTGGAATTTTTCGCTGCACCGAACGATCGTTTACTTTGACACGTTCGACCCGACGCGACGCGTCGTCGCGTTGGAGAACGCGACGTGTCGCGAATATGCGACATGCACGCACAGCTAACGCGATCGGCGTCGGATTGGCTGCGAGATAAGTTCCGTATTATCATATAATTGTATTTAATCGCGCATAGTTAAATCTTGTGCGATTAAATGCAATCGTACGTAAATCTTACATAATACAGATCATTGCGTTAGTAACAGTTGTTGGAGCTTCAATACGTTTTCTTTGATAAATACGTGAATATACATTTAATGCTTCAACAACCACGACTGCCAAGCAACTCCGATTTATAAACGCTAAATACGATATTAAATCACGATGTTAAATACCCGGAGATGGAAGGAAAAGGTTACCGCGAAATATGTGCCACGGAGAGTACCTCGCTACCTGTGTAATAACGATCGTTAATTTCTAATGCAGTGAGAAGCCTGAAGTCCCCTAGGCAATTTGTGGAACTTGAAAATTTATGCTTCATGGAGGAATATTTTCGTGAGTCGCGAACACGCCTGTATAACATCGTTCCTTTAATCTTCCGTTTAGAATTCCCGCGCAAGTCTTGGGAGCACGTGTAAAAATACACGTTAGAAAGGGATTACGTTAGAGGATTGGAACCTTCCCTTGAAAACACCTCCCAGAAAATCTTGAGGGATTCTCAAACGCACGGGTTGCAGCGGCGCGTCGGCGTCGGCGTCGGCGTCGGCATCGGGGCAGTTATCCAACACTAAATCGCGGTATCACGAGACGCATAAGGTAGCCTGAAGGGTAGGCAGAGGGAGAGGGGAAGGAAGGGAATCGCGTAGTTTAATAATTCGAATCCCCGGAGCGGCCCGGTGGACATACGGGGACGATCGAATTACCCCTTCCGCGCGCCCTTGACGGGCCCTCGGATCATTCCTCCCTCGGGCCGTCCCTGCGTCGCGTCGCGTCGCGTCGCGTCGCGTCGCGTCGGGCCGCGTCGAGCTGACTCGACTCGGCACTAGCAGCGATCGAGTGGCAGAGAGACGGCTGCGGCGTGAGAGGGCACGGATTCGGCAGAGTGGCGAGCAAGAGGAAGGACCGAGGGAGACATGGCGAACGAACGAACGAACGAACGAACGAGCGAGATGCGATCGTACTGTGGGTCCAGGGAGGACATGCGGAGGATGGTGGGTGGAAGAGTGAAGCAGCAGCAGCAGCGGCGGCGGCGGCGACGGCGGCAGCAGCAGCGGCAGCAGCAGCGGCGGCGGCGGCAGGAAGAGGAGGAAAGAGAGGGGTAGAGAAGACGTGGAATCGTGGGCTGTTGCAGAGCTTGCGCGGACAAAGGGAATCTGCGGCTCCAGCCGCTCGCTCGCTCGCTCGCTCGCTCGCATGGCTCCCGCCTTCTCCTCCCGCCCTCACTACGCACACATGCGTGCGACGACGGCGCGCACGCATAAACGTGCATACGAACATGGGCCGCGCGGCGCGGCGTGCAATTCTACGCGCACGCATGCATGCCGCGCGCTGCAGAAACCGCGGGTACAGTCAGTCGAGGAAGCGCCAAACCGTTACTTTTCATTCCTTCTCCTCGTCTGTTTTTCCGCTTCTCTTTCTCGCGTTTGCTTCTTCTACCTTTCTTCTAGTTCTTCAACGTGGGGAGGGGGATAAGGGAGATAAGGAGGCTACTACGGTCATAAAGTCATTCCGCGACCTACAGAGCGTCCGCGCCATCCTGATACCCTCGTGGCGAGCGAAATTATCAGTCGCATGTATACATATACCTATGTATATACGACGAAGAGAGTAAAATGAGAAAGGGAAAGCTCGAAACGTCCTCATGCAGCTTTAAGACGAGCGAAATAAATGGACTCATTGTAGGACGTGCCGCCGCGGTTATATTAGGATCGTTTTTTCATCTTTGTACTTTCACCGCTTTCTCGCTCTTCTCTTTCCTCCATCCTCGTGTACCTATATATTTCAGCAGCTAAAAACAATTGTACGATACGTGACTCGATAAGTTTTGTTTATTCTCGCGTGCAAATGTATCGCATGAGAAAGGATCGTATCGCATATACAAGAGGATTAAATATCGTATGATTAAAGGGGAAGAAGGTGCCGTTCTGCGTTTCTGCGACATCGTCGATGACAACGCGTTCGCCAACGGGACCCTTTTTCATAGCCGAGATTTAAGCAGAGCTCAACCTCTCCTCCTCAACCTCTCACCCTTTCTCTCGTCCCTTTCCTCTCTAGACGCGGCGTGGCGAGTGGCGACTGGCGACTGGCGACTGGACCAACGACGAGACGCAGACACCCGGTACAGTCGCGTGAGTAAGCTGGACCCGCGTGATTTCTCTCCCTCGTGTCTTTTATCTTTCCGCCCTCCCCTCTTTTTTCCTCTCTCTCCTTTTTCGGTTTCGTCGCCCCGTCTCACGCGGGTAACCTGCCCGGTCTACAGCCTACAGCCGGAGGTACTTTGGGCCAAGCGCCGCGTTCCACCATCCGATCGATGTCGCTCGCTACGAAAACGTTCTGCGGCAGCGGTCGCAGAATGCTCGTGGCGCCGATTAACAGCAGCAGCAGCAGCAGCAGCAGCAGCAGCAGCAGACGGCGGTTCCGAAAAAGGCGGCTCTGCGAAACGACCGACTGCGACCGTTCCCTCGGATATATTCGCGGCCGAGCGGCTGCGTGCCGCGAGAAACGCACGCTGCATCGCGGATGCACATTGCACGAGGACGCTTAAATTTAACTAAGGGCACTCACTCGACACTTTTACTCGTTCGCTATGGAATTTCGTAGGAAACGACGCTACTATATTTACTTTGTCGTCTTTTCTCCGCGTAAAATATTTAGAATTAACTGCATGGAGCTTCTTCCGACGAGACGATGAATGTTAATGCGAGTAATTGTTTTATATGTAATGTGCAGTATCAACTGGGGCACAATGTGTGTGTGTGTGTGTGTGTGTGTGTGTGTGTGTGTGTGTGTGTGCGTGTACTTTTAAAAACGGGAAAAATATCAATATTTAAAAGTATGAAACTAAACAATTGATATAGTTGGTTTTTTTAATATTAATGAGCTGATACCAGTATTATTTAATTGGCATCTTTTACAAAGCAGTGAGATAAAAAGTACAGAATTCTATTTCATGATTTCATGTCTTGATTTATACTCATGTTTTATTTATTTTTCAATGTACACTGAAAACAAATATGAAATTTTAATAAATATTTGTTTGAGTTCTAAGTAAATATTTACTAAATGTAAACATATTTATTTGATCAAAATTCATTAATTTGATTTAACTATCATTATTATTTTTTTAAATAAATATTTATTTATTCTAAATAAATGTTTGCTTTAAAGTATTCGAAGAAATTATACAAGTATTAAAATTTGGTAAATTTTTTTTCAGTGTAAACGCAAAGATATTCAATTTAATAAAATATTTTCAACTGATTATGCTAATTGTTCTCTTTAATTTCATTAATATAATAAAAATTATAAAACAATTAAAATTAGTTGAGATAATTAGTCAGCTAAATGGATTTTATAAAAACTAATCATACAGAGACACGCGCACTTTTTTAATATTGTTATTTGCTGAAATTGCTTGTACTACAATTAAACTTAATCAAAGAATCGTTCAAGAGACTTACAATTTGTTCCCTTAAAAGACGTATAATTGACAAAATGGCAGAACAAACACTAAGATTTAATGAATTTCACGAGCTGACTTCTGTATTCGCTATTCGTAATGTAGATGTGCACAAAAATTGTGTTAATAATATCGGGCAGCTCAGAATGTAAACGAAAATGAGGAAAAACAGGGTAACGTGACGCTCGGCGATCGTCGAAGAGCATCGTGCGGATATCAAGTTAACGTTACGATTATTGATTAAATCCGGCGGAGTTAAAACATATAGCTACACCGTCTCGCAGTAGTCGCGTTGCTACCCCTTGTATCGATTATCTCTCACATAGCAGGTCCCGCCAATATCTGCGACACATCGGTGAATTTCGGGGGTTAAACCGCGCTACACAGTTTCGACTCGATAAATCTCTTCGTAGCCCTTCCTCTCTTCCCTGTCACTCTACCGCCGTCACATCCCTCTCGCTCGTTATTGCATTCTTCCGATTCATATGTCTATTATCTTCTCAACGTAAATAAAGTCGACCGATAAAGTGTGTAAGAATCAAAAAATCGAATCGGTTAATACCGATTTCTCACGAGATGATACGAAATGGTACGTTCAGTGGACAACAGATATAAGATCACTTTAGGGTCTGCAGCACATCTGGGAAACTATATTGAATATACCGAATTAAAGTAAATCTCTTTGAGTAAGAACAATGACGTTCCCTCTTTCCCCTTGCTCTTCGTCCCGGGCTCGTTGCGAGAGTTTCTTTCCAACGATCGTGGAAAGGATCGAGGAAAGGACGCCAATCGAGAACGAGGTCGCGTTGAACAGTAGTACCGATCTACCGATTTTGCGACGTCCTTTCCTCGATCAATGATCACGAACGCATTCGCGCCTATCACTTGTCGTCTCACGGCGAAGAGTCAAATGCCATGCTGATCTTGCATGGAAAGAACAATTTTGCTCGAGTCTAAAAATTTAGGTAGATAAGCAGGTCTGAAAATCATTTTGTTAAATTTATTTATGTTTTTTTTTTAATATGTTTTTATTGAAAGCATGGAAAGGATGATTTTGCTGAAATAATTTAGTTAGTGGATACAGATTTGAAAATAATTTTGTTGGACTATCAGAATAATTATGTGGGATGCTTAAACTGCTTAATTGCTAGAATGTCATCAAAACTTTTTGTAGTATTGCTCATCAAGCTTGAGTTTCCTATACAATTATTTTGATGGTCCGACAAAAATACTTTTTGTTGTATCTACTTAAACTTTTAAATACTTGAGCGTATAATAAAATCTTTTTTCTTTTTGCGTACAACTTGATAATAAAACATTCCTGTTCGAGAAATCGCCCGAGAAAAAGATAACACGTGCTATTCAAGATAAACATTGAGAGAGATTGTAGACGGACTTCACAAACACCCTGTACATGGACTGTGCATACAGGCGCGCGCGGTGTGCTCGATGCACACGAGAGATACGCATTTTCTTCGCGTGTCGTCGTCTCACTGCCGTGTCAAGGACATCGAGGGACGGAGTCGACGGTTTGCGTGGACTTTCCTCCGAAAATGAAATACGGAATGTATCTCGCGTCGCATCGACAATGCCTTTTGTATGCGAATGCACTTACTGTCTTCTTAGATCGTAATCTCTCTTCAAAGCTTAAAATCAAAATCGCACATCCATCTTTAAAAATATTGCAACGTATTGACACACACACACACATATATGTATTATATATAACAGGAGCGATTATTGAGTGAACCACACAGAATCGTCTATTAATTCATGAAATTTATACGGCATGGGAGTTGTAATTATTCTGCATTTTTTTATGTAAAAAGGATACCGAAAATAATATTAATATAATACGAGTTTTGAGATTGCCAAAGTGCAAGTTTATACGGAGCAGAGAAGTTCAATTTAATCCAAGTGTGTGGCATGAGGACTTGATGAGAATATCCCGTATACAGAGTGTCTCAAGATTACATACCACTGCACATTTTAATAATTCAAATATTCTTTTTCTTATTAATGAACTTATTAAGAAACTAAGATTCTGATCGATTTACACTTTTAATCAATCTACTCAATAACCGAATTAAAGACTTTTTCTTAAAATCTTTACTAAGTATCTATCTTGAAGCAAATTTTTTTACGTTGCATTCCTACCGTGAATAAATAAACATTTTTTTTTCTCTTGGCACATTTCATTTTTAAAAATATAATCTTATACATATTCAAGGGAGTGATGTTTCTTTTTATAGATAATTTGTACTTTCGTACTTTTAAGCGATGAAACGAGATGGGACGACGTTGTCCCGGGATAAAAATTGGAATGTGTATCGTTGCTTCGGAGACACCCTGTAGATACGATCGGTTTGTGTCGCTGGCTGGCGGGCAGGCCGAAATTGCGCCGGGAGCGAATCCTGGGAGCAAGATACGCTGCTTCGGGTCGAGTAAGCACCTCGACGAGGGGCACCAATCACGGGCGCGAGCATCGTTGCGTGCCGGCACGTCCCGCTTGACGGAGCGGGGCGAAAAGGGAGGTAAAAACGACGAAATGACGAGAGACGAGAGAGTCGGGGCCATCCTTCGCGACCACGGCCACGGCGCGGGTCTCGCCGACCTGGCCGACCTGGTCGACCTGGCCGCCGCCGCCGCCGCGGCCGGTGTGTTTTCGCACGCGCGCAGGTACCGAGGGAGCACGACAGCAGGGACAGCAGGACGCAAATATTCAATCACACCCGGTTCAAACAGTCTGCTAGGTGTACGGCGAGAATGAAAAAGTGAGAGGGAGGGAGAGAGAAGCGCGACAAACAATCGAGCCCGTGAAAAAGCGAAATAGGTTCCGTTCCTTTCTCGATCTCGAATTCCTCTCAGCGACCGGGTTGCTGCTCGTTTATATTATTCTGCCGAAACGTAAAATTGCTTTGAGAAATCCTAGCATTTATACTTCCCGTCAATGCGCTCCACTTTTTTATGTCACGTAGATACGAAATCGGAGATGGAAAATTGAATATTGAGGGTTTGGAGATTTTTATGTCACGAATTAGGGAGAATGAATTTAAGAACCAAGAGAGTTCCAGTTGACAAATTGTGGAAGTGTGGTCTGCTTGTGGCGCATGGAATCTCGTTCTTTTCATCATACATTCGCCTGGGAACGCTTTGTCTTTTGACGAAATATCAAGATTCTAGATACTTTTATTCATCACACGTTAGAAAGTACGGAATTACTGAAATATCTAAAAATTTTGATATAACCTAACATACAGATCTCTGGTAATAATTTTATTGGATTATCAAAGTAATTATATAGGACGCTCAAACTGATTGCTAAAATGTTTGTCAAAACTTTTTTGTAGCATTGCTCATCATATTTTCTATGTCAGGGGTTGTTACAAATTTCTCATCCTAAAATTATATAGCTTTTCCTTATTTCTAGACAAAATGCCATATGATTTTCCCTAATGCTTTCAATAATATTTTGAAATTTTTTGTATTTTCGTTCTGATTTGAAGACCGTCAAATATTTTATTGAGAGCAATTAATGTTATATTATTAATGTTGTTGATACTGCTTGTATTTTTAATCATTAAGTATTCCAAAACAGCGTAGGTGTGGCACATACACATATTAATCAAACATTATTCTTTAAAGACAAGAATTTGAATTTTCCGGAAAATTTTGCAAAATTCCCTGATTTTTCCCTGAATTTCCTTGACCTCTTCAATTTCCCTGACATTTCAGTGATTTCTCTGCTTTCCAGTTTTTGGCAATCCTGTACATAATTATTTTGACGGTTCAACACAATTATTTTTAGATACTTAATTTTTTCCGTGCAGTTACGAATTAGTTAAAAAAAAAAAAGGCTCAAGATAGAGAGATGCTAATTGTCGTTCACGCGAGAGGCGAGGATTACCTCTTAGAAAATGTCTCCGATCAATCGCGACGAAAAGCGACGCGACTCGACGCGCCGAGGGACGCGTTTGTCGGCTAGAAAGATTTAAATTTGGCCCACACCCGAAACACACGATGCGGTGCCGTGTAGGTTCGTCGTCCGGCCGTTCGTCGTCTCGCGCGCGATCCAAATAGCCGACCGGCTAGGCGAAGCATCCCCTTCGTTCCACGCGAAGGACGGCGAAAATAATCTGCCGAGTTTCCGATAAATCGCGCGTCGCGACCGTGTTCTTCGTGTCTGAGATTCGAGGTTTTTATCCGCGATTCCGCGACAATAAGGAACGATCAGGGTCGATTTGGACCAACCATGTTATTTGACAAATCGACTCTTTATCGAAATCGACAATCATAATTGGACAGTTAAGATCAATAAAGAAGGGGAAAAAAAAATGCGAGAGTCGAAGCAAGTTGGGGACTAATGAAGACACGAACTGAGAAAAGATTGGACGAATTATGTATACGTAATCGAAATAGATTGTACATTGAGAGAAAAGTGTATTTGTGATTATAATTGCATGTTAGAATAATTATGAGCTCCATTTTTATAATGTTCATAATTATATTTATTATATTCAGTAATTAAATAATTATATTTAGTAATAATAATTACATTTATAAAATTATATGTATAAAAAATTAAGGACGAAGCTATTCCCTCAGCTTTTAAGTAATACGAAAATTTACGGTAACAAACAATATCTTTTAGCAATAACATGTTTATAATCATGATTATAAACTCCTTGAGACAAGCACAATCTCTAAATGATCAGCGTGTGTGGTTCATAAACATTATCGCGAGAAGTGGACGAAAAAGCTCCGTTATAGCCTATGATTGTCCCCGAAACAATTTTTAAGTCATATAATTAAGTTTGGTACATAAAATAATAAATATTGTATACTAACATTACAGCAATTATAAAAAATGGCTTCCAACCATATTATTTAATCGTGCAATTATAATCGCAAATACTAAATATCTTATTTCTGTCAGTGTACTCTGATAATTTGAAACGGAATTACGGTGCGATTAATATATCATGTATTATTTTCTTTTATCGTTTGATTTAAAATGAGATAAAATATTGCTGGCTGTGCGCAAAATACGTTTTAACGATAAATTATCGTTCATGAAACGCGAATCGTTCATAAATCGTCGAAAGTTCGACAGACTTCCTGCATTTCATGGAGACATATGTTAATTCTACAGATTGAGTTATGTGGAAACGAGCTTCGACAATGCGTAAAATTTTCAGTTCACAAAATAAATTTCACGTAGTGACAGCCTTGAATGGAGTTATATAACGTGATAAAATTGCATTACGTTGGGAATTATTTTCGATGATTTAAGAATAATATAATTTGTTAATTAGGTCAGATGTAAAATAAATTACCGCGCGAAAAAACCAAAACAACTATGCAAGGATACGCATCACGGATACATTACAATTATTTTTTTTAAGTTTCCGAATCCAAATGACGTTTACGTGTTAAATTAATCAATATTTTCAACATAATTAGTCCGCAAGAATTATTCATGTAGGCAGAATTTAATACAGAGAGTTAAAACCGTAATTTACGATAAATTGTTGCTACTACTATCTACTATCACCATGTTCTTTATTTCATCGCAACGATAAAAGAATATATGGCTCGTATTCTTATGCGACGATAAGCCGCGGAACGTTCAAGTCTCGCGTTACTCAAAATGATCGCACGGTCAACCATCACGCTGAGATATCTCACAACGAGAATCTATAATCGAAATCACGTTACATTTTCTCTTTTACCGCGATAAATCATACAATCTCCATGAAAATAAAATGAAGAAGAAAAAGTAAACGAAAGAGGAAGGGTAGCTACGAGCCGTACCTCTTATCACTGACGAGACATCCTTAGGCCGGTAATCCGCGTACTTCTTATCTTATCCGCGATATATACCTGGGTTCCCCTTGCGCAGAAAATCTGGAGCACTCAGCTCACTCAGCCGCACAAAGAGACTACTCACAGACACGTGGAAACACACACATACGTATCACACACGCATACGCACGCACGCACGCACACACACGCACGCACACACACGCACACACACACACACACACAAAGCATACGCGGCACCGGCACGGGAAAAGTTTTTCAAGCGTGCACGTCGCCGTCGCAACGATAAAACCGGACGGCGCGTGTGATATCGGCGAGACTCCGCGAAAAAGCGACCCGCGCGTGCCGGCAAGCCGGCCGTGTAGGAGCGGGTATTTCGAACGCGCACGGGATGCGCACGACGTCGGCAGTGCCAACAAATCGAAGCACTTGGATAAAAGACCGAAAGACGTCTCTTTACCGACCCGAATCTACCCGAATGGCTAGGGTTACCATATCTGAATCTGCAACAGTCACTGCAACAGTCTTGGAAAAAAAAAAAAAAAAACAAAGATTATCCGGTGGGGATGGTAGCAGAGAATATTATAATTTTTTTTATACGTTATCCCTGCTGAAAATTTTTCTCATAATTTTTATACGAATTGAAACATTTTTTCAGAAATACTCAGAAATATTCGGAAAGTTTACATCTTCTCTCAGAACTTCTCATATTCTGAAATTTCTCATCCTATAATTTTTAAAAAGTACTTAAAAATTTTTTAGATTTTGTAACATTTCATCAGAAATTATACTTATGAAAAATCTTAAAAATCTTACGATATTTCATAATTAACATATATGAAAAATTCTGAGAAAAGATGTAGATTTTCTGAAAAATGTTCCAATTCGTGTAAAAAATGTGAGAAAATTATAAAATTGTAGAGAAATTCTGAAAAATTATATAGAAATTCTAAAAAATTTTATGAAAATTTCCGAGAAAAATTTTCACCAAAGTAAACATATAGATATAGATATTTAATATAATAAATTTTTCTAGAACATAATTTGTGTTGTCAATACTTATTAATAAAAATTAATAATAATTATAATTTTATAAATATAAAATTTTAATTAGTGACCAAGAAATTTTACGACTTTTCGAAAAAGAGTACATGTATACTCTTAAACGAGTACGGTTGATAATTCTAGACATGACAAGATGCTGGTAAAGTAGCGTTCGTTCTTTGTCGAGGAGCTTTGTTGGCCGTTCTCGATTCGAATTCACGAGCAAATCTCGGAAGATTGACCAAAAAGGGAGCAAAATACGAAGGAAGGTAACTTCCAGATGAGAGAACGGCCAAATATTCCGACGGTCGGTAATGGTACGACGCAATAGTAAACCGTGAACTTTCTGGATCTGTTTGATCGGTAAAGATACTGCATGTCGGTAAAATTCGTGTCTGTATATCCGACATCTATATATGCGATATGTCTATACTTATATGCGGATATACATATACTCAAACAAACACAAACATTCATTTCTACTAATGTAGATTAACTTTAATCTCGGTTTTACTTACTTTTTGTCTTTTTTATTCCAATTTTTACCAATATAGATTAATTTTAATCCCTTTTATTTTTATTTTCATTTTTTTAGTTATTAAAATTAAAAAAAAATAAAGAGAAAGAACAGTTTTGTAAAGAATCTAAATTTAATTAAATGTACATTTAAAAGTATAATTCTTTAGACTATTCAAATAATTACGTAGAATGTTTAAGCTTTAATGACAATGCTGCAAAAAGTTTTACATTTTAGCAACCAGTGTCCTACATAATTATTTTTATAGTTGAAACAAAATTATTTTCAGATCTGTATCCAGATAAATTTTTAGATACGTCAGTGAAACTAATCTTTCCGTAATTGAACCGAGATTAATATTAAATTACATTAGTAGAAATGAGCATAATTTTTAGAACTCTATAATAGGAAAAGATACAAAATAAATAAGTTAACCGAGATTGAAGTTAATCTAAATAGAAATAGACGAATCTGAAATTAGAACATAAAATGACTCATAAGGTGTCTTTTAGACTATTCTTGCAGAAATGACTTTAAGACTTTTTAGATGTCTTAGAGATGTTATTTTATGTTCTAAATCTGGATACGTAATGATTTGTGAGTTTCTTTTATCTCCAAAGGATCGTATAATAATATAATAGACTTAGGCCCAGTTTTTCATTATCTGGGATTAATTTGTGATTAACTTGATGTTTCACCCAATGGGCTTCATCCATAACATCATCATAGATGAAGCTCATTGAATAAAACATCAGGTTAAGCCTAACTACAAGTTAATCAGATGATGAACAAGTAGACCTAAGAAATTCTCAGTTCTTATCATTTGTCCAGTTGAGATTTGCTTAAAAATATGTCTCCGAGCTTGAATGAATTCTTTCGGAATTATTCACAGATCTTTGCTAGATTTACAACATTGTAACTGGTTTCTGGTAAGAAAGTATCTTCGGCATCTCTCTTACCGTTGCGCAGAATGCATGTAGAAATTCTAGAGATGTGTTTAAAAATTCGAACTAGGATTGAAGACACTTGAGCCACCGAAAGAAAAAAAAAGAAAAAGCCGGCGTACTTTCTCGCCGTTTCGTGCATGCCGATGCACCCGAGCGAGTTCCATCTCCGCGAATTTCATGGAGAAGTCACGTGAAGTGACGCAGAGAAAAAAATGTATAGCATTAAAAAAAAAGGGAAAAAAATATTCGTAATTTAAAGAGATCGATCCGTAAGATAATGTATGTTATCAGATTCCGTGGGAAGCGTTTCTTTGTCGAGCTCTCGAAATCGGATAAGGCTCGCATCCGTCTGCGTGGAATCGCTATCAGTTTGACGAAAGATCTCGCGGTGTGAGACGCATAACTGTACGATTCGTAGCGTGCGTAATAACGCGTAAGCGTGATAAGATAAAACAGAATGATCGTGCTTGTTATTTAATATCATGATACGTACGAAATCCAGAGACATTTCGATACGCACACGGAGGCTCTGAAGAAACGACTAAGCCAGGCATTTTGAGAAACGACCGGTATTTTGATGATTACGAGCTGTGACCAACGCAGCGATACTCGATTTGAACGTGGATATTGCAACGCATCGGTATCGATCGTCATTACAAATGCTTCCCTAAAGGCTAATCAGGATTGCCACAAAACTGGAAATCAGAGGAATACGGGAAATTAGGAAAAAATCAGGAAATTTTGCAAAATTTTCTGGAAAATTGAAATTCTAGACTTGAAAAAATTTAATATGCGTACATTACATCTACGCAGTTTTGGAATACTACCAAATTAATAATTATAAAGTAACGCCAGTTACCAACATTAATTAATAATAATTTACATTGCTATGTTAAATTGCTCTCTTAATAAAATATTTAACGGTTTCCAAGTCAAGACGAAACTACACAAAATTTCAAAATATTATTGAAAATCGGGAAAAATCATGAAATTTTATTTGAAAAACTAAGGATAAGTTATGGAATTTTAGAATGAGGAATTTGTAGCATTCCGGCTAATGTACAGTATGCCCTTTTGTTTCTTACTTTTTGTCTCTTGTCTTTTTCTCTCTTTGCGATTATTTTATCGATAAATGTGTTTCTTATCACGTACTTCTTGTCTCTTTCGAACAAGTTCGTCAAGTTTTATCTCAAATGATAAAAACAAAGAAATAGATAGGGAATAGAAACAATAAGAAACAAAAAGACAAAAGATAAGATGTAATAAAGAAGGTAATAAGAAAAACAGGAAGCAAATTGTAGATAGTAACCTTAAATGTTGCTGCATTATATGTATATTCTTAAACGGACACTTCATTCCTAAAAATTGCCGTATGAGAACGTCGAGAATGTAATACCATCGTGCTAATCGATGAAGTAACGTTATTCTAAAATGAACACCAACCGCGAGTCGTTCTGTGACTTGGAAATGGAGAAGAGAAATTCATTGGTTATTTCATGATGCTTCGCTCCTCGAGGAATATTGTCGCGTTTCTGCTCTCGTCGCTAAAAGTTCAAGTCGGATTCGTACATCGAGCCTGACTATGTTGAAGGAGAAATCGGTTGTGACGTCGCGCGTTGCGCGTCGCGTCGCGTCGCGTCGCGTCGCGTCGCGTCGCGTCGAGTCGCGTCGCGTCGCCGGTCGACGAACGCGGCGAAAGATCGACCTTATTCTTCGCGCGCTCACCTGAAGCTCCGCTTGCGAAACGTCGATCTCGCCGCGGTAGACGAACTCGATGATGAACTTGAGGTCGTTGAAGCAGACGTCCTGCGGCATGATGATTGTCGGGTGTTTGCAAGGGTTCGATAGCAGGAGCTTCTGGAAATAGGAGCTGCAAGCTGACAACACCACCTGAACAAATGGAAAAGAACAAGATCGTTATAAGTAAATGAAGGCAACACATCGACGTTCGCGATTAAATCGCTACTTCTGATTAAATCTCGACACGCGAATCTACCGGGTAATGCGAAAGAAGCGCTCGTGCATTGCGATTGTTTTCATTTTACTTCTCGAACGTGTCGAAATTGCCAAGTAGTTCTATCGTACAAGTTTTCTCCGTTGTTTCGAAGTTAAATATCGACACTTTAATTAGCTATTGAGATATCAAGAATCTGAAAGCGTTTATCTATAAAACAAAGTATAGTGTATATACGTATATATATATATAGATGAGAATAATCTTGTCGTATCATCAAAATAATTATGTAGGACGCTCAAAGTGCAGCATTGCTCTCAAAAGCTTAAATTTTATACATTATTAATTGATGGTTCAATAAAATTATTTTCAGAAGTGTATCTATCTAGATATTTTAATAAAATCGCTCTCCTTTTCATATATATATATATATATATATATATATGTATCTTAAGTGCTGCTACACATAAATATGACATAAACATTTAAGTAGTATTAAAATGTTTCTGTAATTATGCAGATCGATGCCGGATCAAGCTGCGTGATTATGCGGGCGTGATTATCCGCTAAGTGTCCCGTTTTGCGCAATGACTTTGAATAATTATGACAGAGCCAAAAAGAAGACAAACATAGGCGTCACTTCAAATCGACTTTGGAAAGTTATCGATATTTTCGTCAGCATCCGTTAATTCTAAATTCACTATTTTACACTTATACGATTTTCTGTTTTTCTAAAATTTAATACTTGTTCTGCTTGAATTTTCATCACTCAAGACGCATCGGGAATAATATTGTATATCATAAACGTGGTAATTTCTCGTTCTTCTTGGATCGAGGTTTGACGTTCGATTCCGCGAGCGCCGTTGATCGCAGTCGCGTCATCTCTCTCTCTCTCTCTGCCCCTCCATACATGTCGCGTATACCGGCCTACCTTGTGCGCCTTTAATGAGGCCTCATTGCACGCCAGGGTGACGTCGACGAAGGCCTCGGTCTGCAGGAGCTGGTGCATCACCGACGTCATATTCGATTGGTAGTTGTTCCAACGCAGGCAGTAGTGCTGCCCGGCCATGCCGCCGCTGCAACAGAAAAACGGAAAAGATCGATCGAGTGCTTTTTTTTTTCTTTCCCCGAGTGGCTTTCCTTTCGTGTCGACGGATTCATCGAAAAGTCATCGGCGACGACGACGACGACGACGACGACTCTAAGAGACGACGAGAATCCCCTCTTCCTCGCTTTTTCCCAAGCCGCAATAGTCATCCCCGTTGTACCGTTTCCCCTGCCACGAAAGATCGATCCGCGAAGAACGGGACAGTACCTGTAGTGCACGCCCCAATAACGATCTGTCTCCATGAAATATTGGGTTTCTTTTTCCGCCACGGCCGCCGGGAAAGAAGATATCTCCAAGAGGTTTTATGTACCGGACGGAGGACGGTATCCACGCGAGCGCGAAAGAGAGACGAGAGAAAGAAAAAGCAAACGAGAGAGAGACAGAGAGAGAGAGAGAGAGAGAGTAAGTAGATGGGTACAGGGGTTTTCTACACGCCGCGGGGGCAGTAAATCGCGAGTGGAGGAAGTAAGAAGAAGGCGAGAGGAATAAGACGAGCGGAGAGGGATAGAGAGAAAAAGAGATATAGGAGGCAGAAAGAGGAAAAAGATCGATCGACGTGCGGGGGATGAAGGAAAGAACGAAGAGAAGAAAGGGGAAGGAGCAGGAAGAAAAAGAGTCGCAACGGAAAGGACGTTATTTCCGGAAGTTGCGTTGCGGCGCGGCGCGAGTCGCGGGAACACAAGACAACCAGCATGCACTTTCGCGAATCTATTCCAGCGATACAGCGATACAGCGACCAAGCTGAGGCCCGACGATAACGGTCGATCGATCGATTTTCTTGGTCGTTAGCGATCGAAAGCGAGGAAAAGACGCGCGAATCGCGGATAAAAGACAGGCGGATTGGCACGCGCCGCGCCGCGCCGCGAATACGATAAGGTTCGGGCGTTGGTCTGCCCACGTCGCGACATTCACCTGTTCCGTGGACCGTGCTTTATCTGCCTCTATCTATGACTCTTTATACCGGGCCATTCCGCCTGTTATCTGTCCGTAGGAACACGGGCTTTTATCAGTTGCTTAGACGTGCGCCGATAACGTGGAAACTTTAAGCTCGCGCCTTCTCCCGCCTTCTCTCCTTCTCCTGCTACTTGCGCTCGTTTCAACGCTCGTCGCTGCCTTTCATCCGCTCGCTCGCTCGCTCGCACGCTCAAAGAACATCTAGAAAATCTTCGCGACACCTCGCTCCTATTATCCTCGTCACCTGTGATTCGGGATGTCTCACTGCGATGCCGCTACTTACGAGTCTTACGTGCAGATTACGAAAATCTGTTGTCCTCGAAACTATTGTGAACTGTTTCAACGCGGTCGTTTCAAGTACACTTAAGATTGTCCCCGATTTTCAATTCTCAATTGTCAGCTCACAATTTTTTAACCTCTCAGCTGTTAGCTTCCAAAATCAGGGTTATCACAAATATCTCGTCCTAAAATTTCATAATTTTCCGTGATTTTGGAAAATATTTTAAAATTTTTTCTACTTTCGTCCTGATTTGGGACCCGTCTAAAATATTTTGAGAAAGCAATTTAATATAGCAATGTTATAATTATTATTAACATCGCTGACACTGTTTACATTTAATTGTTAAGATGACAGTATTCCAAAATCACGCATATATATATATACACATTAAAGCCAAGAATTTTAATTATCCAGAAAATTTTGCAAAATTCTCCGACTTCCCTCTGAATTTCCCCGATAATTTTCAATTTCCCTCATTTCCATAATTTTGTGGCAATCCTGAAGATTCTAACTCTCATCGCTTATTCGACGATCCTCATCTCGCAGCTCACTTAACGTTATACTGTAAATGTTAACTCTCTAATCTTTCTTTACATCATATTTTATTGTTCGAGTTGAACGTAAACAAATGCCCTACTTCTTTTTCCCGTCCTAACCAAATTCGTCTTCCAAAACTCCAACTCCGTTCTTTTCTGTTCTCTCTTCGCCCTTCGTCTTCCCTTTTATTATCTTCCCTCTCATTGGTTGGTACCATCACATACACTCGTACCATCTGCCGTTTCTCCGGCTATCCTTCGAAAGTCCTCGATGTGGACGTGCACCTGCGAATGCTTGCAAGTAACGCACGATTGTGAATGTACGTGAGAGCACCTGACGTACTTACTTCGCCGACCTCTATCTATAGATACGTACGCGTGGCGTGCTGTTTCACCTGTATGATCGATTATTGCGAAGAAATCACAATGGTGAACATCGATCGCGTATTGCTGTCAAACTCTCTCGAAAAGTAATAGAAACGTTTCGGGGCGCGTTCGATCGTTTAATTTTAATCGGATCACTAAAATTTGCTCTCGACTTAACTTCAAATGTTTGCTATTGTAAGACTAATGGAATTCTCAAAGTTCGTATATAAGGCTTGTTATCTAACGTAACTCAATTAATCCTGGTTAAATTAATCCCCTGCTCGTTCAGTTTCCAGTTCACTTTTTCTTGATTCTAAGAAAGAAATTAATTAATTGTACCAGAATTAAGAGATGATGCTAAAATTCTTTTTCGAAGAACTTAAACTGTAATAATGTTAATATTTGTAATATTCGGGCAAAAAATGTTCGGCAATCGTCAGATATTTTTTGCATTTCTCGTTTTAAAGAGCGCAATTTTTTAAAACATTTTCAACGCGTTCTTCAACGCTCGGAGAAACGCTTGGATTCATTTGAAATCTATTCGCGAAATCGAAACGCGGATTGCCTTATGTCCATACAGCGAGTCTATGCGTGCTTGTCGCACGGCACACACATAGACACGCGAGTCGCGTAACAGGTACGCGCGCACATTGATATCGCGAAATTGGGTTTCCTGGCGTGCCGACCGCGAAGACGCGCAGATAATTTCTGATAACGGGCAAGAAACGACGATAATCGATTGTCTCGCGTTAATTTCTCGACCTCTTTTTCGTCCCTTTCCTAATTTATCTAATCTTTCCATCATGTCGCAATTGCGCGATTTGCCCCTGCAAGTTCGAAAACTATCTGGCAGCGAGGAAATTTGAAAATATGTTATGTGTATTGTTAAGCCGATAATAACGGAATTCTCACTGTTTACGATATTAACTTTTATCGATATGCCGTGGACAGTTGATAAAAGGATAATATTTTTGAGAGTGATGAGGACATTTAATATATTCGATTGTCACACTTCTTGCATCTTAAAGCAGCATCTTCCAGCTTGTTAGTTAAGAACATAATATGAAAGCAGCAATCCGTTAAATAACATTTTGCCATTTTTAACTTCCATGTGTCAAAATGTAAATTAATCCATTTCTGTAGACAGTGAACATCTAATATATGTGCATGTACTGCATGTAGTAAATAATAAATTAAATTTGAGACAAATTTAATACATTTTTTTTTTTTAGTTAAAATGTTCAACTCTATTATTTTAATTCAAATTATCGGGATTATATTGGGTAAGAGTGACGGGGTTTATAGAAATAATTAAAAATAATTCAATTCGAGTACAATTTGACATTACGAATTTAACAGTGTGTATCTTTCAAGAATCGCGTAATTTTCATTTTTTTTGTATAAAACCAAAATGAACGTAGTCGAGAATCGAAGGAAACGTTTTTATTGTAGCAAGGCAATCTTTTACATTTATTTTATAAGTTTAAATATCCCAAAGTAGAAATATTTTATAAAAGTTCCTTTTAATTTACGCATACATGGGTATATTTTAAAGATCCCACTTTTATCAATTTTCAATCGAAAGCAATAGCGATAATTCTGTCATTTGCCAGGAAGCTTTATGACCTTCTCTTTGTATTTCGTCTCTTTATTCGCCGCGCGATAAAGTATTATTCGCAGAGGCGAATAGATCGCAAAGATCCATTGCGTTTTCATCGTGTCGCGTATAAAAGTGGTTCCTATATATTCCACTACTATTCATCCATCTCGTTGTTCTGTATTCCGCAGTTTTATCCGCGACGAAATAATCTGCCGCGAATGAAATGTCGAGAAGATTCGCGATATTTCAATCGCGCTACAAGAAAAAATGACTCTTCGTCTTCCCATATTTCGTAATTATTCATTCTACACTCCATTCGCGTTACTCGTGACGGAATAATTTGGCGCGAATAGCCGGAAAGATTGATCGCGATGTAGCGTAAAAGTGGCTCACCTAGTTTTGAGGAACATTGTTTAAGCCTCTGCGACACGGCCAACCGCGTTGATTTGAGGAGGATAATTGAGTGAAAGAAGGAAGACACGCAATTAAAGCGGCCGCGGAGAGAGAACCAGGAGAAAACCGGATGCAACGCGACGTGAAGAAACGGAGTGAGACGGGATAGTCGACGAGATGAACTCGGTACAGTAGTAAAGTTTACGATACTCCAGGATATATATTTTATGTCAAATAAACAGCATAAATAATTATTTTTATTATATAAATTCATTAATGTACACTTATATTAATTATTTGTCTATTACACTTTCTAATGTGGGAAGAAGTTGAATTTGTAATTGTAGGATCTTTATCCACAATAATATGTAAATGCAGAACTTATTAGAGAGATTGTCTTAAAAAGGAGACAAGAAATGGAAAGAATAAAGAAAAAAAGCGTATGGAGTATTAAGTGTTAAGTAAAAAATAATAAATTTTTTCATTTTCTCTCCCTGTCACGTATTATGTTTTATAATAAATTATTATTTACATCAAAAGATATGCAATATAAATAAACACATTTAAAAAATATTAAGTATAATAAATCTCGAAACAAAATCGTATATATATTCAATAAAGAATTATTTTTAAATTAACAGATATTAATTCGCGCGCTATATTGAGTATTCGGTGGAAATTCGAGGTGACGAACAGCGTGATCGATCGTATCCATCGATACGCTTTCTCGATGCACTTATACCTCCGGTTTCGATGCGATGCGCATTAGGATCTGAAACACTCTTCGTTTGGTTTCTCCGAGGAGCTACGGCCCCAGCGGCGACCGTCTCGAGCGATTTTCCTGTCACTTTCATTGAAACTCGTGAGAGAAGGAACGCGAGGAAGCCGCTGGTGGTGACGAAGAGTCGTGGACGAGAACGGCGCCTTCGAAAAACGTCGGGAGAGATAGTAGCGAATTTATGGCAGGACGCGATCACGAGAGACGCGAGCAGACGTCGATTCTGCGTGTGTAACAAAGAGAAGATGAAAGGAAAACGGTGCACACATCTCTCCTTGATGACGACACCGAAACGACGAAGGAAGATAATAAAAAAATACGTTCACGTGAAGGAGGAGGGGAGGGGGGGGGGAAGAAGGGCCGGTTAGCTCGCACTAATCTTTCGGGAGCGTTAGAAAGCCGCCGCTTTCCTGAGAGACGGTAAACCGAGAGAGTCTGGGCAGAGATCAAGGAGCGCGTGCTGCGAAAAAGAGGAGAATTCAATCTCTCAGATTATATTTTTCGCAAACAGGAAACGCAAATCCTCACTGTGTAATTGTAATACTGGAACAAATGTGATGGAACGCGCGGATGTATTAAAATAGAGCTTTAAAATAAAATCATGCAATGGTTTAAGAGAAAAAAAAAGAAAGAAAGAAAGAAAGAAAGAGAGCAAAAATGAAAAGAGAATTCAGCTGTATAAGATGAGCGTCTCTGTAAGAGTAATTTCATTATACGATCCATTAAGGTGGAATAATATTATAAGACATTTATGGAGTTAATTTTTTTTAAGAATTTTAATATAGATGGAATTCTAGCTTTTGTTTGAAGAATTTTTAAGTTTGTAACAATTTAATAAAAAAATTTTAATAACATAAAATATGAAAAACAAACAGTTAAAAGATTAAAAAACGCAATTTTCCTTTTTTGATTATAGAAAAGTATAATTTTACATTTTAATCATTTCAGTTATCATAATATTATTCGATAGAATAAACAGGATTTTTCAGGATTTATTCCATTTAGAAGAAGAGGTTTTTTTCCACAAGAAATCAAGTTAAAAAAAAATTTAATCTATACTAAAGTATAATTCCTGTGAAAAATCTTTTCTCTTAAATGGAATAGCGCCTGAAAAATCCTATTTATTCTATAATACGTATTCTACAATAAATACGAGAAAAAAATGTTGCAAGCATATACATTTCTATTGTAAGCAGAAAAAGCAGTCTGTTTCTAAAATTAGGAGAAAAGAGATAGCAGCATCGTGAGAAAATCGAGAAGAGAAATCGAAAAAGCGAAGCGTTAGCGACCGGTTCTCATCCCTTACGCTCGCATTTTCTTTCGCAGCCTGGAAGAAGTACGGGTTTTTCCCCTCTAGCGCGGGAGAGGAGAGGGAACCGCCCTTCCATCTTCCCTCCCACGATTCATCTCAATTTTTCTTCGAGCTTTTTGTGTCCAATTTCACCTCGCCTCCCTGCCACGCCATGTCCTTTTTCTTTTTCCCCGTCTATCCCTCTGCCATTCGCAGAGTAGACGAACTCGCTCTTCGTGTTTTACTCTTCCCCCTTCCCTCTCCTTCTCCTCCTGCCCGTTTGCTTCTCTACCACCCTCATTCTTCTCTCTGCTCTCCCCTCTCAATTCCTACCCCCCTCCCTCTCTCTCTCTCTCTCTCTCTCTCTCCGCCCTTCTCACCCATTTCACGTCGTCGTTTCGTCTCCCCCACCGTCCTTCGCCCTCCTTTTTCTTGTCTCTCGGTCGTTTCGTCGCTTCTTCCACGACCCTCCGCTCACCTCCTTCCACCCCTCTCCCAGTCTTTTCTCTCTTTCGCTGCGCGCGTTGGTTCCATTTACTCATTCCCTCTTCCCCTCGCGCCTAAGACGCTATTTTCTCGTGGCCCCTTCGCTTCCACGGTTATACGCTACCCTTCTTTCTCTTTTTCTCTCTCTCTCTCTCTCTCTCTCTCTTTCTCTCTCCTTTCTTCTCACCCTAACGATAGGGAGAGGACCTCCCCTTTTCCCTCGTTCTTTCCTATATCTCTGTCTTGGTTCTATCCCTCCCGCCGTCTCTCTCTTCTCCTCTGGCTTTTTCTTCTCCCCGCTATATCCATCTATCTATCTTTCCGTTCCGTTCCCTCCCCAACTAACCCAGCTGCCTTTTTTCCTCTCCTCCTTCTCCTCGTCTCGCCTCGATCCGCCGGTTCTTTCTCCGTAGAGCGCCTTTTACGTTTTTCCAACGTTATCGACGCGTCGCCTCCTCGCTTCTTCCCGGATTTTTCCCTTTCGCGGCCACCGTTCTCGAGACGACCGACCAACCGGCTCTTTCTCCGGGAAAACGCAAGCGGAAACGACCGCTCCCCTCTTTCCCCTTTGCCTCACCGTTTTCTCCATCTCGGTGCTATTTCACGTTTCCAAGCCGGGAGGGGGGGGGAGGGAGACTGGAATCTTCCAAGAGACTTTCCTCCGTTGTCTTCTTTCGCAGTTCTCTCTTTGTCCCTCTCCTCTCCCTAGATTTTCCTTCCTAGCTTCGTCGAGATGCGGATGATAAAGGGAACTAATAAAATCTGCATGACGACCAGCGAATTCTGCATAGAGTATTATACTGTACTCTCCCATGCCTCGGACCTCGCTGTTATGATAATCTGGAATTTCTCGGCGATGTATAAATGTCAATTTGATTCGGCCGCGAGGGCTAGACTGTCGCCCGAGAGTACTTTCGTAGGATCATCTCCCGAGTTGAATGTAAATAGAATTCGACTTAGGCATCTTTACTTCTAAGATAGTCTGGTAAAAATTCCTAAAAAAAAGAAAAAAAAAGAGAGAAAAGAAATAGAGAAAAGAGAAAATGGTTGCGCCCATAGGGCCAGTCGACTTTTTTTTCCAAAGTAAATAGTTCGCTTTTCGAGAACAAGAGGACATATTTGAGATTAGAAACGCGCAGCTTTCGTTACGTGTCTTTCTATGAGATCTCAGCGGCATAAAATATGTCGCCGAAATTGACATTGCAAAAAATATATGCTCGCATACAGCATAGTCTTATCTGCCTCCGTCGTGAATATTTCTTTTGAGCCTTTACGATTTCCTATTAAATATTTTCATCCGAGAAAACAAAGTAGAATGCTGCTTCTTTCTTTCAAACATACGAGATTAACTAAGATTCCTCGTTGCAAAAATGTCCTACTTTGCAAGATAAATTATTGTACCGACGAAATTCTTATGGCACGCTCTAAACAATAGCAGGTTTATTATCTTTGTTACATAAAGTATGAAATTTTGTATTCATATATTTGTTTTGTTTTCAATCTTTATTTAGCTCTTATTAGCGTGTAATTTTTTATGCAAAATTATTTTGAGAGGGAAAGAGAGAAAGAAAGAAAAAATTCAATTAAATATTTATATTTTCACATTTAGAAACGTTTTCCTGCGAGTTTGATAAAAGCTTCGATCGATAAAATGGCAAGCAAGAATTTATTTTGCACGAGCGCAATTATTTTCTGGTTCTCAGTTTCCGATCGATTCTCTGATGGAAAAGCGAGAAACGCAAAGTCTACCTCTGTCAGAGAGAAGTAAAAACGAAAAAAGGGAGAAAATACTAAAGATAGAAGCAGGCACAGAAGAAGAATTGCATTAAATAAGAAAGAGAGAGGAACGCAACGGGGGTTCCAATTTACGTCCGTAGCATAAGATGAACTTGTTCTTTGAGATATTTCAATACCTTTCAATTCTTTTTTCTCCAATATTTTTCGCGATACAACACTCGATGCAAACACATACTAATGTCACAAACACGAAAAAAAAAAAAAAATATCTGCATTGCGGATCTTGGTGAGCGAAATTCGGGTTGTATCTTTCTTGAAAACCTGAGTTAAAATTTGGCACGATTGAGACTCATTCAAGTAAATGTCTTTGCCGACTGACTGTTATTCTAGCTAGAGTATCACTAAAATCCAATTTGCTTCGAAAGAAAACGGAAATTGTTGGTAAATCTAAATTTCCATCTCCACAAACATTTATGCGAAAGAAACTCAATTGTTATAAAGAAACTCAATTGCTGTGTTTAACAAAATTTTACACAAAATGTTGTACCGAAAATTTACAACGTTGTTTTAACAAATATTAGTCGAATTTTTTTTCAGACCAAAAAATATTATATTTATATCCTCAAATTATATTAGCTTAAAAAGGAATTATTTCTATCGTCACCACACATTAATTTTTAAGAAAAAAATTTTCTTCGAGGATATCAAGCGTATCCAAGTGTTACTATTAAAAAGGAGGATTTTGTTTAAAAATTATTGAAATAATAGAGAAATTAGATTTTAATTCGAGACATTTGTGTTTTCGTAGAAAACGCGCTTCTCTCCTAAAGAAACTCGCATCGGGGACAGGAATGGTAGGAATCGGTTATGGCAGCGCGATATGTCTTTCGGTCGACATAAAAAGCGTTCCCATACACGTTGCTAGGTTTGCATTAATGATCTTCCCACGTTCCTTTATACACGATTGCAATGTATTGTGTGCGACCGTTTTCCTTTTTCATGGAACGACCGATTCGTTTTTCGGTTAACATTTCATCTCTCGAACGTCACCGAGAATGTCGATGATAGGAGTTGGATAAAGCATGATCATTGATGATTTTATTTGATACATGTAAGTTTGTACGAATACAAATTTTCAATTATTTCTTTCTTTTTTTACTCTTAACTCTGAATTCTCAATTTCCCCGAGTCGTTAAATTCTTTTAATATTTAACTCTAAACTCTAAACTATACGTTTCAAATCTTTAACCTTCGACCCTAATTCTTCTAACCATCAACTGTGAATCCAGTTTCTAATCAGCTTTTAACTTTCCATCTTCAATTCGGAGCTGTTGAATTTTCAGTTCTCGACTTCCAACGCCTGCCACTTTGCTTGACTCTAAATTTGAAATGTGAAATTTTAAATAAATTCTCAACGAATTTCAGAGGATAAAACGAGAACGAAATAAAAGTTTGGAAAAAGATTATGCTATTTTCTATGATCATATCAAACGATGGACAACGAGACTGTATGTCGTTTGGTCCTAATTTCCGTCTTGTCTGTATACCGTAAGGCATAACAGTACCGCATTCCGAATGCCCTTCGTTTCTTCGTTTCTTTCCGTTCACCTTTCCGAGCGTCTGCTTTCTCGGCCGCTCACCTGTTTCCCCTTCGCCCTTACTGGTTCAAGTCCTCGTTACAGAATATTTCTAGAAAATCAAATGATAGCAAGACAGTACTACTTCCCATTATCTCGAGAGACTCCTTGCTTTGACAAAATCAAATAACTGAGACTCGACTGCACTTGATATAAAAAATGACATACATCCCCTGTCGACGTTAAAGCAGCTAAAAAAGCCAGAAACATTATTTATGAAAATTTAAATGGAATTTTAACTCTTATTAATAATTTCGCGTATTAATTAAAAATTTCGATATTTTTTATAACTCGTTACTGAATTTATCGCTGATAAATTCAGACGTTGAAAATTTAGAACGAAACATTATGAATTTTTGGTCCCGAAATTCAGAGACTTTGAAAAAAATGCATCGCGAAAGAATGGAAAATATCATCTCTTATTACCGTTTTATAGATTTTCTCGAACAGGCTGTGAATATGGCTTCGTTCTTCTTTGGCCACTGCCGTTTCTGCGCGCGCGTGCGTTTTCGAAGGGAAGGAAAGGAGAGGCGAAAGGAACGACGCGACGGGGACGTTCTTCGCGAGATGGAGGGAACGGACGCACCCGGAACCGTCATTTCACCGGGCGAGGAGAACGGCGAGAGAGATCCGTGACACGTGGAGAGAAGCAAGAAAGGAGAAAGGAAAACTAGATATTTGTTCTATACCGTGCGATGCGCAATTAATCTTGGAAGTAACGATACCATCGGGCAAGAACTATCGAACAGTTTTTAATTATAACCGAAAGAAGCACAATCTATATTTTATATATAACTTTATTCCTTTCCTTCTCCCGCATGTATTTAGTCCATATATTTTTTAAAGCTTCTTTTTAAAGATGAAAAAAATCTTAATATTGTTTTATACCTGTGACTTAATACCTTCAAATTAATTAAAATTCTTTCCTGATTGCTGCCGCTATAAATTATGCGTTCACTTCACATAAAGAATTTATGTATTTAATATAATTTCCATTATGTCTTTTCACATTTAATATTTTTATTAAATTGAATGTTTTTATTTTTAAATCGATATGTGTCGCGAGCAGCAACGTGACCTCTTTTCTCCTTTTTCCGCAATATAGTTTATATCTTGTTATATGTAGCCACTTACACCTCTCGTTTTGATGGAGCTTCTCAATGCTGTGTTTCGAATAGAATGATTTTTCTCGAAGCTAACAGTCGCAAATTAAAGTTGTAGCTCTTCTCTCGAGAGCGAGACCTCGTCCTGAATATCGTCACTTGCGAGTCAAACGCGGTCAATCAAAGAACGGATAGAATACCGTAAGAGACCAGATAATAATTCTCTTCACATCATTACATAATAATTCTCTTCACATCTTCGTATCGATCTTTACAACATGTTATATGATATAATGTATGATGAGAAGTATCTTAAATACTTAATTAATTTACTTTCACTTACAACAATTTTAATATATTTAATAACTAAATACAATAAATCGGACTAGGTATTTGTTACAAAAAAATCAATTGATCGGAATTAATTCTCAATTAAGTCTCTCTTCATTGTAGAAGAAAAAAAATATAAAATAAGAAAAAAAAAATGTAAATTATTAATTTTATACAAATCCGTACATATCATTTATATAAAATTTATGGATTTACATGGATTCAATGAACTTACTTCATTATCGCCCGACAAATCTCGATAATATGCGCGACCTTCATTTTCTTGTTCGTCGACGAGCTCCGCACTCTTTTCGTCCGGTCGGTAGAGCGGGATAAACGTGGACTGTGAAAACCACCCCCGAGCACCACGTGATCACGAGCTTCCCCGCTCGGGAATTGCGACCCCTCGAAGTGCGGAGGGTGAATGCGATCTCGCTCAAGGTCGCACGTGGACCGCTGCGAGCGATATCTCGTCTCGACTCGACTCGATTCGACTCGGCACGGAACGGTCTGACATTTTTTTTTTTTTTCTCTCTCATTCGTCGAACAAGCGCAGAAGCTGCGACCGCACGAGAAAGAATCTCTCCCCCACCCGCGTCCTCTTTCACACTATCTCGCGTTTCCCGCTTTTTCTCTGCACACCGCAATTTACGGCGTCGAACGTTCTCATCCTGCTCTCCTCTCGCTTGGAGAAATCGAACGCGCTATTTCGCCTCTAGGAATTACTAGTGCAGCTTCTTTGTGGATCTCCTCCGATAGAAGGAAATGTGAAGGAAACTTTTCGAATGCGGAGAAAAAAGCGGCAAAAGACGACGACAAAGAACACGAGGATGAGGACGAGGACGATGTTGGCAATCCCAAAGCAACGTTCGAACGACGGAAGGAACAAAGAAAGCAGCCGGAGAAAGGGTAGAGAGAAGAGGGTGGCAAACGGCGAAGAGAAGAGTCAGCTCCTTTGTGTGCACAGCGTTCGAACGAGAAGGAGCGAAGGGGATGAAAGCGGAGGGCGAGAAAGAATCAGGAGGGGGAGGGGGACAGATGGCCCTTTCAGACAATGAGAAACTCCGGAGATAAGGGCGGCACCGAATGGTGGCGAGGGGAGAGAATGGAAGGAAATAGCGTTGAGAGAGGATGAAAGCGACGGAGAGACTGAGAGAGAAAGCGAGAGGAAGGTCGAAAAGAAGATAGGAGCTACTTTTTCGAGGAAGGGACGTGCAGGATGTAATGAACGATAGGGAAAGATGGACGAAGAGAGGCGGGGAGAGAGAGAGAGAGAGAGAGAGAAGGAAAAAGAAGAGATGAAGAGTGAGGCTGTCACGGGAAAGAGAAGAGGATGGAAAACGGGTGACTCAGGCAGAGTGGACCGCGCGGGCAATTTCTGGGGGCGATTAACGACGAGCCAACTGAAAGAGAAGACACACGCGCATTTTTCTCCGTGTTGGACGACGTGTTTCGTACGTGTATCATACTTAACCCTGACATTACCAGAGAGAATTTTCTATCGCAGGAGAGCAGAGTTTATATTTAGTTTAGTATATAAAATAAACAGCATCGTGTGAACACTAAATTCATGAAAACTTTGATACACTAACCATGCACCGAAAAAATACTAAATTTTAATAAATATTTGTTTGAATAGTTGAAAGTAAATATTAATTAAATGTAAACATACAAAAACTATTAATTTGATTTAACTATCATTTTTTCATTGAGTAAATATTTGTTTACAGTAAATAAATGTTTATTTAATACAGTTGAAAGAAATATATATTGAGATTTAGCAAATTTTTTTTTCCTGTGTGCCTAAATAATATTAATAGTAAAGTGTGTGACAAATATAAGATGTTAATATGATTGTTTCTCGAGGCAAAGAATGGAAATTGATATATTCCGATTTTGTAATATACTTTCTAGGCAGATAAGCAGTAATTATAACTTTTCCGACTGTGTGCTAAGTTCTTAAAGCGTCAATGCGAAGGCGGCGTGTTGCAAGTGTGCACTTCATTGAGTACTCCACCCAATCCCTCTCTCTTTCCTTCTAACAACTGGAGTTTATTAGCGTATCGCCAAAGAAGAATGAACGAGTCAAGCTCCGAGAGTATATGACATTTACGTCGTAATCTTAAGAATAGCATGCGAGATGCGAGATCGTTTATAACTTGATGGAAAGTGCCGTGGGCTATAAAGTTAAATATTTCGCTCCAATAAAATTATGCCAGCCGTTTTACGATCCAGTAATCAACGATAATCGTTTTTCTTGTGTACGTACATATGACTTGATTGCGCTCTGAAAAAAATGACGAGTAAGGCTGAAGGCTAATTGTAAGATGCTATTTGGATTACGACATTACGTCAAAGAGTTTAAAGTATATCAAATCTAAATATGGGAAAAAAGAGAAAAAAATAGAAATGAGTAGATAAATGTTAAGAGAGAATTTTTAGAAAATGAGAAAAATAGGAAAAATAAATTAACGTTACACGAGAGAATTTTCAGATCTTTAAAAAGTTTATATGTATATACCAACATGTGATGAAAAATATATTTAATGTGCTTTTGTAATATTTTGATGTGGAATTATAGGCTTGTAAATTATATTATATATGTAAATTGCTATAACTGTAAGAATAAAAGTTTTAGAAATCTAGTACTAAAGAATTAGCATGTTACGGATTAATTAATCAAATGTGGATGCCTTTCTATCAATTTTATGCGGTGAGAAGAAATCGTTTCGAGATGGTAACGCGCAATAGCTCATGGCTCTAGCACATCTAGCATCCTTGGCAATTACACGTATAAGACGGCCGATCGGCACCGCTCCTTTTTACGCAGTGATGTAGGAAACTCCTTTCTCCTTTTACCGACGATACTTTACAATGCCTCGTGTCCCATTCGTTCGTTTCTTCCTCTCCATCACACGTGAAGGATATTTTTCTTTAAGCTAGATTGATTTGTGTAAAAAAAAAAAAGAAACGCGTTAACAGAAAAACTACGATTTCTACAAACAGAAAAATGACTTGTACTAAATTAGTTTTTTTTAAACTAACTTATTTATATTAGCTAAAACCGAATGTAACAGGACAGATTTAATCATCTCTATATTTCGTTTTCATTTCCTTGTACAAAGAAAGCTGAAGATATATTAAAAAAAAAAAAAAACAGTTTTTAAATTAAAAAATTTATTTAGAATCTAAAATAAAATTTCTTTTATGAAAAATATAATATTCAAGCGTAATTTAACTTAATAATTGATAGAAAGAAATTGTATGAAGATAAGAAGACCATGTATTTGATTATATATTTAATTTATATATTTGATTTACGTATTTAATCAAAGGAGAGAGAGCTCTGTTCATTCAGCTTTGTTATTCAAAAGCGTTCTCGTCGCTAAAGAAAGCTTTAAAAACGATGCTTTAATTGATCCAAGACAGCTTTTTACGTAGCAGCGAGTGCTGAGGACAGGAGAAATCGACCGTAGTGCAGCGTTCTCTTGTTCTCATTCTCTTTCTCTCCATGTTGCCGTTCTCCTATATCGAGCCATTTGTTCTACGTTCTCTTTGAAGAAGAAACGAGATGCGTAAAACGTGGAAGGAATGAGAAAGAGACATGAACACGAAAGAAAGACAGGAAGGAGGGTTGTCGGTGTGAGCGAAAGAGCGAGGGATGACGGCGATATAGCGAGTAGAAGGGAAAGCCGAGGAGGGCGAAGGTGAGAGGCGAGAGACAGAGACGTCGACGAAGGAATACAGGCAAAGATGGAGTAATACAGCAAAATCGAGAGGGGAATGAGGAAAGGATGGAGGAAAGAAGAGAGGGAAGGTAAAACGAGGAAGAGAGGAAGAGAAAAAGAGGCGCGCGCGGGCGAAGGCAGGTCGAAATGCAAGAAGGGAAGAAAGGAGAGAAGGTTAGGGTGGTTAGGTTAGCTATGGGTGGTATTGGGGGAAGTCAGAGGGTGAAGAGACAAAGCAAAAGGGAGGGCGAGGGAGGGTGGGAGAAGAAACGGTACACGTAGAGTGAAGAAAGAGAAGCATTTCGTGCCCCTCTCTCTCTCTCTCTCTCTCTCTCTCTCTCTCTCTCTCCGTCGTTCTCCTTCTGGCACGGCTCTTTTTGTCCTTCCCTCTTTTGCCCATCCGAGATATACCGGGTAGAAGAGATGAGGAGAAGAGAGGAGTGAAGAGACAGAGAGGGATAGAGGAGAAGATTCTTCTTCGTTCTTCTGGATGAGTCAGGCGCAGGTCAGGCGAGGGGGGAAGGACGAACAGGAAGCCGGGTAGAGGGAGAGAGGGAGAGAGAGAGAGAGAGAGAGAGAGAAGAGAGAGGGTGAGAAGTAGAGGAAGAGAGACCGTGCGAAAAAGAGAGAGGCGGTAGCTGGGACGACTTAGCTGGGAGAGAACACGAAGATCCGAAACGGGGACAAAGAGAAAATGACAAAGGCGAGAGGGGCGGTCGATTCGATTGGAAAGGCAAGCAGAGGGGCCTCTTTCCTTTTACCAGCGTTTTCTCCATATTACGTTCCGTACTTTCCGTTGTCCCGCGTATGCATCACACACTCGGTCAAATACACACACACACACACACACACACACACACACATATATATATATATATACACTCGCGCTCTCTTTCCTTTCTGTCCTCCCCCTTGTCTCCCTCGACCTCTTGTCCTATCCTCCTTCATGCCGTTCTCCTTCTGCCTCTCCTCATCGTTTCGCACCGCCTTCGTCCTCTTGGTCGCTATTGTACGTACGTGTGTACGTGCGCCTCGTCTCAATCGTCATACGCGAGGTTTCATGTCGCACGGCTGTACGCTCCCGCGGCGAGAGGGAGGCTTTGTACGTGGGTGAACGGGAAAATGTCTTTTGAAACCTTTCTAGGTCGCTCTCAATCGCCCCACACTGTCAGTCATACACACGCGAGATCCCGCTCTCGAGAAAACGCTCGCTGCAACGCGTCGCCGTCGCCGTCGCCGGTGCAGGCATGCTCGATTTTTGAATGAAAACGTAAGAAGAAGCAAATGTACCCTTTGATGAAGAGATCAGAACGTGGAAGCGTGAATCTCCGATTCACAACAAATAAGGAATAAATGTCTTGGATCTTAAGTGTTTAAATAATTCAATGTGAATTAATATACTGTATAGTCATTTAAATTGCACCCCGCCAATTGATTTTTCCTCAGTTCTGGTTCAATTATGTTGATGCGTGAAATGGTCGTACGATGGTCGTATTTAAATTGGATAGTAACGAAACTACGCAGATTTCGTGAGGAGGTCCGAAGGCCAAGAAGATGTAGAGAAGAAAGGAGGGCGACAGCGAAAGGGAAGAGAAACGAACAAATAAAAAGCATGATGAGGAAGAGACGAAGAATTAAAAAGAGAATATCGAATTCGTCTGCACATATAACGTGATGATCATATCTCGTATCCATTGTATTATATTTTATTCTTTCAGCCCTTACTCGTAAAGAGAAATTACTTTATTGAAATATAGAGGATTTTAATCCACACACACACACACACACACACACACACACACACACACACACACACACACACACATCCTGTTTCCGCGCAAAATTTACGTTAATTAAACAATTCTTTCAAGACAAACTGCGAATACATTTGAAGCCAGAGTTGAAACGGATGGAGTTGAAACGGAGTCGATGATTCGCTTCCCTCTTACCAAACGGAAAAGCTTTTCTATTATTTCGCGATAGCGCAATGTAAGAGATTCTTATATTGCGTAGCCAAGTAAAAGATTGTCCTATAATACGCCCACCCGTCGCGTTCGCCATCGCGACATTTCACAAACGATGTTAGGAACGAGCGTGCTATTGAGACAGCGCGCGGCAAGACTCGTTCTCGCTTTTGCAATTTGTAAATCTCTCGCGAGGCGGCCGCGCTTGCGTGCGGGGCATTACGGTACCGCGATCTTTGCGTTCCCTCTCTTTTTTTCGCCGATTCGCATCTGGTCGTCCTCCGGAACTCGATCCTTGAATCGTGTCGGGTGGGGAAAAAAAGAGGCAGGAAGAGAGAAGGAGACGATCGATGGAAGAGAAGAGACGTACGCGGAGAGAGGCTGAAGAGAAAGGCAGAGGGATAGAAAGAAGGATGGACAAGAGGGGAGGAGGTGAAGCTAGAATATGCGCAAGATAGATGGAGAGAGAGAGAGAGAGAGATCGTTATTTATTAAGCGCTCCAGAACTGAACCTCTCAAGCGTTAAAAAAAAACAATACAAAATATTGAGCAACAGAACAAGAGATATTAAAAAAAATCAAGTAAAGTAGAGTTGTAAAAATAAAGATAGAAGCGAAACATAGATGTATAGAGTAGAAAAAGATGAGAATTGAGAAACAAAATAACACATTGGTAAAGTGCGCAGAATTTAAGTGTGACTTATAATTTAGGCTTATAAATGATCGTATATCAAAGTCAAAAGAGAGAGCGAGAGAGAAAAGGAGAGAAGAGGGAAAAGGTGTTGTTCCGCCGAATGCGCGGCGGGAACGAACGCGAGGCAAGGCTGAGAGAAGGAACAGTAAAATTGTGGAGAATGTGCACGCGCCATCATCAGGGTGGCCTAGATTCAGCCAAGACCTGCTTTCTAGGCAGCATTTCTCTTTATCATCGGCGGCGTGCGAGCGCGATGTATAGGCGGACCGTTGCTCGATGCGCGCGGAGAAAATCTTGCGGGATGCACAGACTGTTCCTCGTGAGACGAATGGACGAATGATCGTGCATCGTTAAACTCGCGATCCTTAATCGAGTCTATTACGAACGTTCACGCTTGCGTTTCATGCAGATCGGAGCTCAACTTCTTATATCGCGTGGCGCAGCGGAGGAGTCGAAAGAATATTCTGCCTTCGATTACTTGCCTTTCCTATTAGCAATTTCAGCATACGGCAGTACATTTGCTCTTTAAACATCTTTTCAATATGGTATACTTGGCTTTTTTCCAATACTCTTTCAATTGCTTTTTCCATTGCTTACACATATAAGTTTTTTTATTAATTAAAAATAAATTATTCTTACTCGACATCGTTTCATGTTCCTTAATCCTCTAGAAATGGCATCGTCTTGTTATTAAAGAAACAACTTTTTTTACTGTTTTCGCTGACTTGCGAATAAATAATTTATCGATAAATATATCGATGTATGACTTTTCTGATGGTTATAGAAATAATACTATGCTTATTTCAGTATTCAATGCTTCATTCAATTTAAATTAAGGGGTCTAATCATCCTGACAGGATCTAAAATAAGTACAAAATTAATATTTTTTTAAAAATTAACTTATATTTTATATGTATAATATACAATGTTGAAACTGAAAAATTTGTAACTTTGAAACAGATTAATTAAAAAGTTTTTTTTTTTAACTATAGAGCAATCGTGCAAAGCTCCTTTGATCGGACGAGTGTAACATTTTCAAAGGCGGGGGTGGTTTGAAATCGAAAAATAATATATTTTCTTGTAAATAGATGTAACAACTATCGTGTGATGTAGGGTTTTTTTTTGTTGAGAAATGTGGAAAATAGCTCGATTTGAAAAAAGAAAAAAAATTTTTCAGCTTAACCGACAACTTAAAAAATTTATTATAAATAAATATGGATTAATATGTCAAAAAAATCGTACGTTACACGATGAATAATTTTCTTAAGAATATTCCTTAATTGAAATCAATCGGATTTTTGTTAGTTTCGGAGAAAAGTTTATACACACCCGTCTTGAAAAACATGGTTTCGAAAAAAGTGCGAAAGAAAATTGGAAATGATTTTTTTAAATAATAAAATGGCCTAACCTTATCTTAAGTCTTGGCTTAAAATATTCTTAAAGATACAAACTTTTAAAAATACAAAAAAAAAATTTCGAAATTTTTTCAAAGTTTCAGGATTAGACTCGTTACACAACAAATATTTATATGCTTGACAGTCCGTGACTGCTATTATATATTTCGTTTGACTAAACTAATATATTTTTTAAATCAACTTTTTTTTCTAGTGCACAGCACACAGAAAAACGTATAAAGCAATGAGAGGCAAACGCTAAACGAATTGGTTAATCACAAGACCGTGCAATAATATATACAGCAGTAGCAAATCCAAAATGTTAATTTACTTCTTTTTGTATGCATACTTAACGCTCATCGAGAGTCTCATTAAGCACGAAAATATCACGTAACGTCGGAATTGGCTGACGAGTTTGTACTTAAAAGACGACAGTAGTTTAAATCACAGTCACGCAGGCAGATGTTGAAAGGAAAAGATGTGAAAAGAAAAACAGTTGGAAATTTGCAGCAGGGAACGATCGAAGTACCTGTTCTAATAAGCTCTTGCCGAGCGGCCGTGGCGAATTTATTAATCGTATCGCTGCGCTGGCGAGAAGGGAGGAGGAAATGGGAAGGAAGGTGCGCACGTGGTAGAGCAACTATATGAAACTTGGCCGATCGGTCACCATCAATCATCGGCGATTTTCTCCTATTTGACGGTCATTTAATTACCGAGATAAACCCGTTTACCGCACGCGCGCGCGTACATGAAACGATACGATGAAACGAGCGCTCTGAAGCGGTCTTTCGTCGGTCGTGTCACGCACGGCGATCGACACGCGATGCAACTTACGGTGCTGGATTGTTGACAGCGAAATACGACGATCGTCTGAGAATCAACGCTTCAATACGGCGACGAGACGCGTACAAGACGGATGAGAATTGAATGTGCTAATATCAGGAACGCCTATCGATTTCTGCGGAATCGATGTTTCCCACAGGTATCTCCAATATGTTGCCATCAAAGTCATCTATCTACTAACTTTACTAACAAGGACGAAGAGATTCTGTCAAAATCGTTACACTTAATTACGGTGACCATGCATATGTTTTTTGTTACTAAAGACGGTTTTTTTTTTCAAGCAGCTATCGTTTAGATTTATTTTTTATTTTTTCGAAATTCAATTTTCTTCTTTACGTAATATTTAATAATATTACGGAAAATTCCTTTTTAATTAACATTTCAATCTCTAATGTCGCGTTGGAGCGAATGTTCACGGAAACAATCGACAAATTTAGTTTTATATAAGAGCAGAACAACAAAGTCGCAAAAACGTAAAAATGACATCAAAATGAATGATGTAGACTAATCGAAAAATGACCTTTTAATAATATATTTATTGCGTAAGAAAATTGCCGAAATTATAATATTAATTGCCTTTTGACAATCATAAACTACTACTAGTTTTGAAATATTCAGTAACAAAGTCCTTTCAAGTTTGTCTTTTACTTTTTCTAAGAAAATGTAGTCTCCATATACCTGATACAATTGACGCTAAAAATAGCGAAAGCCGTGAATTTATAATAATTTCAAATTATGTATTATAATTTATATTAATTCATATACTTTCAATTAAAGTTATGATGTCATATACTTATATTACTTGTAAAACGGAGAAATACCCTGCACAACTCCAGACAGAGACGTAACTAAATTACACTATTTTGTCGTAAAAAGAAAAAGAAAAAGAATTTCGATAGTCGATACAATCGACCAATATCACTAATCAAATCCTCCGCGAATGTTTAATCGAATCGTTTAATTGCACAACACACGTTATATACGGATGTCAGAACTCGAATCTCGAGAAACAGTGGCAGAATCTTCCGACTTTTTATTACCTAGCTGTCCTCGAAATTTACATCGACGCGCGTCGCAATGATTTACATTGTTGTAATATGTATATATATTTACGCAAGACAAAAAGGAAGAGTTTCTCAGGTTTCGCAGTTCCCGGCAGAATCTGGCGGAAATTTCTCTGGACTGACTTGAGGAAAAACGTGGTGTCGAGTAGACTCTCAGCGCGGGCGGGGCGGTGATCCGCGGCCGCAGCATCCGAATGCATCCCGCGCGTTCGTAATCGCTGATTATTGGCTGATGCATCGCGCACGTGACCTACCGTAACGGGTAACGGGTGACAAGGCAGTTTGCTGTTCGAACGGCTGAAAACCGCGTGGCCGCGTAGAAAAGGCGCGCGCGCCGATTGCGGGAGAGAATCCGCGTCATTTTTACCAACGGATAATGAGAGGAAAATGTTTGACATTTGACGATATTACAATTAGAGTATGAGATAATTATGATTAGAAGCTCCATTTTTTTTATAGTTGATGCTGCTATAATGTTAACTTCTGAAATGATAATTACATCTATATTATATTATAAAAGTAAATCAGTGTATTATTACTGAATAATAACAGTAAATATTTGCTGATGATTACATCAGTTACAAGTGTAGCACTGATTTACTTTTAGAGAGTAATTCTGTATGTCAAAAGGATTTTTAATACATAGAGAATTATAAACATAATTATTATTATTATTAATATAATAGTTATAAAATTGAACTCCTAATAAATGTAATAATTACTATATTATGTAATTATAATCACAAACACCAAAACATACTTTTCTTTTCACAATCAATATAGAGATCTCGAGATTTCAGCTTAATTCCTTGCTTATTTTTCCTCCTTTTCTCACCGTAATTCATGTGATCCATTGAAGAGAAAAGGAAGAAAGATGCGAACAGAGCTGAAGAGCTATAAGAAGCTCAGCTGAAAAGAATAGATTATCGGTATTTACCAACAAATTAATTAACAAAATGAGCTCTTTAGATAATGAAATAATCATCAATCAGAAATATCCGAGCGATTGAAAGCAATAATAGCGCAGAAGTTGGTGCGTTTGATCTTCACAATAATATATTTCAATTCTTACATAAAATATCGATCGAATGTTTCAATTCCATTCGAGCCATCCTCAGCGATGAAGTAATTACATGTGATGTATTAAATCGAAGAGTGCAGCAAGTAGAGTCTCTCAATTCCAAATTTAAGAGCGCAACTGTCAGAAATCTGTACGACTAAATGATCGCTATAGAATAAAAAAGAATTAGCCCAAGACAGTAGTGAAGAGGAAAGTGAATTTTGAAAAGACTTACCTACTGCACTCCTTGACTGTACACTGTAAGACATCATAATAATTTGTCAGAACGTAAATTAAAAAAAATCATTCGATTCGATTGTTATGGACTTCGATATCAAGAAACGTTCGTTCAAAAATGAGCATTGAAAACATTATATTGAGTGAAGGAAACTCAAAACAAAATAAACATTTAAGACACTTGAATATACATTATAAAGATAGTTACACATATGGTAATTTAATGTTTATGGTAATTTTCATGTACACATTCAAAAGTCGTAGATTAAACAATTATAATGATGTACTGTGTTTTTGTCACCAATTAATTTGTCAAGAAATTAAAATTAAAATCAACATACTCTATTCTTTCATAAAAACCTTATTAATAAAAAATAATGTCATTTCAAAACTTGTTAAGAATGCTTAAATAACCATGGCATAAAAATTCAGTGTCATTTTGTGTATTTCAACCATTATCTTGTAGCTTGATATTGAGCATTTCCGACACTAATCTTTTCCCCAAATATCTTTCATTATCTAATATTTTAGTGTTATCAAAATTAAATTCATGTTCAAATCGTAATCTGTGTTTCCGAGATGACTGACAGATTTCCAGTTTTTTTTGTTAATGTTATTACGGTGTTCCTTAATGCTAGTATTCAAGTATAGTTTTTCTTCCAGTCTGTCCTACATAGGATACAATTTTTACAATCTATCTGTACACTACATTTCTCTTTGAGAAATCATGTTCAAGTGAATCTTTTTGAGCCTTAATAATACCATCCAGTTTATTAAGTCTGAAGAAAGACAGCCTGATCAAGATTTTTTAATGATGTTCTTATACTTTTCATAAACAAATGGTAAAGTAAACCATGAAGTTTTTCCTTTATCTATTTAAATATCTATCTTTTTATTTAATTGAGTTTGATCAGAGTTTTTCTTTGTTTAAATAAAGATCTAAGTCGGTAGTTAATAGTGTCAAAAATAAACTTGATGGGATAGTCATTGTCTAAAAATGTTTCAACAACAAAATTTAAATTATCCTCCTCCTTTACTTGGGGTGAGATAATAAAAATGCTCTCTTCACCATGTTGATCAAAACATCCTTCTTTTGAAAAAGAAGGTGAAGAGATAAAAAGTTAAGATAACGTCCTGAGAAGGTTGATTTATGAAATACATTAAACTCTAATTTACAATTCGAATTAATGATCGTGACATCGAGAAAATTCAGTCTTTCACCTCCAACCTCCAAGGTAAATTGTATTCTCAGATGTAATGAGTTAAAACTATTCAGAAAAATTCATTAATAAGATGATTCGGAACCGCCATCGCAATATCATCAACATATCTATAATAAAAAGGTACTTGTGACCAAATCTCTCCAATGCCTCTTTCTCCAGATCTTTCATTACTAAATCTGCAATGATGGGCGACAACGAAGAGCCCATAGGTGTCCCAAACTCTTGTTTATAAATTCTTTTATCAAAAGTAAAAAATGTAGATTCCAAAACGAACTTTAAGGCTTTCAAAAATTCATTTTTAGGAATGCTAGAAGACCGCGAGATGAAATACCACCTTTCATTTACACTTTTCAAAGCTAAATCTATGGGTACAGTGCCATCATGTCCAATGAGATTAGCCAGAAGTTTTCATCAAGTGTGCTCCATTAAGACTAGTTTGTATCTATTTTGTACGTGGCTAAACAGTTTAGGAATATTATCTTTGAATATCCGGTGTAAAAAGGAGGTCAATGAATATAACATGCTATCAATTGATGAAATAATAATTCTCATTGAATAACCAATTTTATGAATTTTAGGAGCACCATAGGCCTTCGGCAAAATCCTATCATTACAGTATAATTTTCTATATATAGCTGAGTCAATATGTCCACTATTTCGCCATTTCGTCAGCATAGAGCGTACAGTTTTAGTAAGTTTTTCTTGTAGGATCCCTATTAACCAATGTATATGTGCTTTGGTCATCAAGTAGATTAATCATTTGTTGTCTGTATTCATCTCGAACTAAAGCAACAGTAACGTTGTCTTTGTCTGCTCTAGTGAATAAAATATTCCCGTTGTTCTTGACAAATTCTTTGATTTGAGCAATTTAGTTATTTTTTTATTAATAAAATTATTATTCAATTTTATAAAAACGATTTTTTCAACACTAGGAATAGAACGATTTCTCAACTCTAACAAGGTAGTATTACCTAATTTTTTTACATTGTTTTCAATAGTCTCAATTAATTTCATACAATTTTTCTTAATATTATACGATGGTAAAGCAAAATTACTAGTTGTAATAAACATTGAATTTCTATCGGAAATTTATTATAATAGATAAATTGGACCATTTGTTTTTTGTGGAATTTAACGATGAAATTTCATTCGTAATATCGGTATTTTTCTTCAACTTTTTCTAATTCTTGGAACTAGGAAAGGAAGAATGGTAAATTAAACCGAGATTAAAGTTAATCTACACACATTGGTAAAAGCGAGGATTAATCGGCACCACGCTCGTGCGACAGGTTGTCTCGAAAGTTAAGCGCATTGTGTCACCGGTGGATCGTGTCGCACGCGCGTACGCACGTCCAGTTGTTACGGACGGAGTCAAAACAATGCGGCTTCGTCGGTCGTCCGCAGCTCTCTGTGAGGGGAAAATGAGGAAAGTCGACGCCTCGCGCTTTACTTTTATTGTCTCGTACGCGATTTATGTCCGCTTCTACCAACGTAGATTAACTTTAATTTTGACTTAGGTTACTTTTTATCTTTTTCTAATTCTTAGAAGTAGATAAAAAAGAGGAGTTAGTGTTGAACCGTTAGTTAAAATTAAATCACATTGGTAGAAACGAGTATTAATCGCGTCGTGTACCGATATGCGTCGATATTATACTTAAAAAAAAAAAAAAATCATTTGTTTGGACAGTACCAACTAAATATTTACTAAATATAAAGATTTCTTTATTTGACATCATTAATTTGATCATATTTTTTTATCGAATAAATGTTTACTGTAAATAAATATTTTTTTAAATTTAATATAAATAAAATTTAATTTAATAATAAATTAAAAATTTAATAATAAATATTTTTTTAAATTTAATATAATAAAATTTAAATTTAATTTAAATATTTTCTCAGTATAACAATACGCCTGTGGAACAAATCGATCTGCCTCGATAAACATGGAGAGTATCATTTTCATGGTTGTTTTAGATTTCTTTAAAAATCGTGTATAAAATTTTAGGGAACTTTCTCTGAAAGCTAGAAATTTTTTCAAACTATATGGCGTGTAAGTCTCATCTAATAATAAATGATTGCAATGAATAAATTTCATTCGATTTTAATCGATTTTAAAATTACTAACTTGTAAATAAAAATAAATTTGAGATTATCGGGAAATTCGTTTGCAGCGGCAATAGATCGAAATGAGTGAAGGTTCAGTCGAGCGTAAAACTAATAATCAGATATTCGTAAACGATATTGGAGCGATGTAATTTCACGCACAAAGGCACGATGCGCGTATTGTCGCTCATTCGCGTTTCGCAATTGGCTCATTGACTGGCGCACTTGTTCGGGAAGCACGTGGCCTCATTGATAATCAAAAAGACGAAAAACGACATACGCCTCTGAACGTTCGCTGAATCTCACTTTTAATGATAAAAACGAATTTCGCAGCACCGATAAACGTATTCCGAGAAAAATTGAAACTCGCATCCCCGAAACGCGTCGAAGAAACGAATCGTCGAGAATTTAGATTACATTGCAAAACGCCCTCTTTCCGAAGAAAATATATTACATTGCATCGAGTAAAATTTTCCTCAGAAAGAACGTTTCGGAACGTAGCCTAAGGATACCGTGGACACTCTTTAAAACTTCGAATGAACTATCACTCGAAAAAGAATCAATCTTTAAAAGCGAAATCTTACTCGTAAAGATTGACTCTTTTTCGAGATTCTTCTTTTTCTGGCTCAATCTTCATTTCTAAAATTCCACTCTAAAGAATTTAAGGAGTAAAGCTGAGACAAAAATTATTGACGAAAGCAGACGAATATGAACAAAAACAATCTGTCGATGACATCGTCTCCGCGGAAAAGTTCACAATCGTGACAGCTACGTACCTCACCATGACCTGACCCACAAATCAAATCGCAGCAGCAGCAGCAGCAGCAGTAGCAGCAGTTGTAGTAGTAGTCGTAGTAGTAGTAGTAGTAGTAGTAGCAGCAGCAGTAGCAGCAGCAGAAGCAGCAAAAGTAGATCGGTGGATCCGGGCTCCGCGGTAATCGCCAACCCCGTGCTGCTCCGAGATCCCGAGGATGTTGATGTACACACACTTTCGCCGTATATCAGATGATATAAACACACCGCCGCGAGGGCGCGAAACGAGAACGGTCCTCCTTCTCGTCTCGGAAGTGACGGTTCTCGCGTGCACGCACGCATGCACGCATGCACGCACGCACGCACGCACGTACGTACGTACGTACGTAAACTGTCACCCACGCACAGCCGGTATCGGCCGCGTCAAACCGCCGTGAGAGACACGCACGCACCGCGTTGGACACTGGCAGCTGTCACTCATGAATTGCCCGTGAAAACGTCGCGGCCCGAAGTGGCATAGCGAATCACGGGGAAACAGAGACAGCGGGAGAGACTGGAGAAGGCGAGGAAGGGAGAGGAAAAGGGAGAGGGAGAGAAAGACGGAGATCGAGGCGCAGTGCGAGAGAAGGTGAAAGGGGGAGAAAGGGGAAAAGAGAAAGAAGGGGAGAGAGAGAGAGAGAGAGGCAGCGTCGAGCATGCATGCACACTAGGGGGCACTGCGATGGCGGCGGTGGCGACGGCGGTGACGGCGACGGCGGCAGCGGCGGTGGCAGCGACGGATGGGCCGTGCTCCGTCGCGGACGGTGGCGCAAAGCGATTAAGCGATTTTGTTGTGGACCCCGATTCTTCCCTTCGTCGGCTCTCTCTTCCCGGCTTTCCACTTCTCCCGCGCACCGCCTTTCGCCTGACGCCTCTCCCGTTCCCGCGCCGGCCGCGCTACGCCGCGAACGTGCCCTAGAACGGAAACTCGGCTCTTTATCCCCACCATTTGGCCCCCCACTCGACCCGAGTCGTGCCGATCCCCACCCCCACTCGCCAATAACGCGATGCGTTAGCCTCCAGGCGCGTAACATCCTAACAGTCCTAGCACCCGAAACCGCGCGCAGGTATCCGAGCAGCAGAGGTCACTACTTTTAACACTATAGGTCTGTGTTCCTTCTTTTCGTGAAACTTCTCGAACGGTTTATCCTCTCTTTCTCTTTATGTTGGAGGAAAAAAGAAAAAAGATGAACGGTGCAAGAACCTAATGTCCCCTTTTCTACCAATGTAGATTAACTTTCATCTTGGTTCAACTTACTCTTCATCTTTTCCTAATTATTAGATTTAAAAGAAAAAGATGAAGAGTTGGTGTTGAATGGAGATTAAAATTAAATCATATTAGGAATGGGCACAAAACGGACAGGCTTGTCGACTACTGTAATGATTATTTGCAGATCTATATTCTTTGTTAAATTCGTACTTAAAATAAAATATATTTGATATACATATATACATGTATATATTTGAAGAGATATATTTCTGAAGTTTGGCAAAAGCGAGCAAGAAAGTGTATAATCTATTACAGCGATAAAGAACAGTGACATTCGCGTCTGAATTTTCAGTGGCGCCCTTCTGCTCATTATGATGATCGGCGCTTTTTTTAAAACGTCTGTAAAAACTAAATGTCATCCAATATAAAGTTTCTAACATAAATAGTTAAATACAAAAGTTAAGTAGCAAAATAAAATGTGTTAACATCTATCTGTGGATAGATTAATCTGTGGATATTATACAATATATGTTATATAAAATTTATATATATTGTATATCTATCATATATTATACATATATGTCATTCTTGAATATTTTATCATTTTATATTTAATGAAAATTTAATATTAATGTGAAAACATTTTATACATGTACATGTAGAGAACTCATTGGATAGACATATTAAACATTATTTAATTTTTTTTTTCTAAACACAATGTAACTTTTTAAACATTATAATACCAAATTACCTTAAGGAGATCCTAGAGTCATCTGTATTACCGATTCAGTACGATTTGAACATATACAATCATGTGTTATTGACATATCACACTACTACACTAGCACACTACTACATCTATATTGCACGCGCATATAAATTTTCCAACAAACTAATCTTTTATGTCAGACATCTAATTGTAAGAACACAATATTGTTTATTTATGTAATCCCTCATTCAAAATCGTTTGATATGTACAAAGTATAGAATTTAAATATAAAGCAAATATTGTAGCGAGTTGACGTCAGAGCCGATAACAAAACTATAATTTTTCAACTTTTTTTCGTTTTTTACATAAGATCACTTTAGACTATATTATCGCTAATATTTTAATTGCGGAGAAGGATTTTTTAATCTATATATGCATGTATAAAGGCAGTTAGGAAAATATTTATTTGACAAATAATTAGTAAAACAGACGACTTTAGGATTCCTTTAAATTTATATGTCTGTGAGGTAGGATTTATGTCGAGAACGATAAAAAATTTCAAAATTGAGACGTTCTGTTCCATTTTTCTTACAATTAGTTCAATATGGCCCTCCGAGCTGTCACATCGTGACAATATTAGTTATCGCTTAGTGATTCTTAATATGATTCTTACACTTAAATCCAACGAAGAACTAAAGGCAAGAACCAATTATATTAAAGAAAATCACTAAGCGCTAATTAATTAGTTTTCTCTGCTGAATGCAGTCAATGCTTCATATAAAAACTGTACAATCTGTACTTACTATATAAAGTAGTCCATAGAGTAGTCCACTAGTTTGCACAAAGAAGCAATGTAGAGTTCTTAAAATTGGGAACTTATTGTTAAACGTCTAATTAAAACATTATAGTTGTATGAAAATTTATGTGTATGTATGGTGTGCGTGAGTGAGATATTGATGTAGTGATATTGATGTATCAATGACACGTAAATCATTTGTGTGTAAGTGCTATTTACAGTATGACTAATAATCTTTAGGATCTCCTTAAGTATTTGCAAATTTAAATTCATTCTCGTATAGCTGAAGTGTAAACAATTTTGAATCAAATGACACAATTATTGAAAATGTCTAATAATTGCTTTATGATATAAATAGAAAAAAATCTCAAATATTAAAATGTTTCACAGTCATCGTGATTTTTATTTATATTAATAATATTTAACTTTAATTGATTTAGATCTGTGATTTCTCCCCCCCCCCCTCCCCCCTCTAATACAGGTTAATTTTAATCTTAGTTTAATTTACTCTATCTTTTTCTGATTCTTAGAAACTAGATGAAGGTAAATAATAAATTAATCTAATAAAGATAATCTACATTCGTAGAGTGAATATCAATATAAACGAGATTTCGTGTAGAAAATTCAAGATACGAACACAAATTGGAACAACTTAAAATTTTCAATATTTTTTTCAATATTTTCTTTATGAAGATTATTATTGATTAAAATGTTTCATAGTCGTTTCCACTAATATAGATTAACTTTAATCTCGATTCAATTTTACTCTTTATCTTTTCCTAGTTCTAAGAATTAGAAAAAGATGAATAAGTAAGTCGAATCAATATTAAGGATATATAGGTACTTGGCTACTTTTCAATATGTTAATATTTATACTTTAAATAAACTATATATATTATGGTTAAAATTGTGTCTGTAACAATCATTTAAAGTATTTGTATAAAAAAATTAAGACTTCTGTTATTATTTTATAATACAATTGCATATATTTCTATTTACCACATTAGGATAAAAAAATATATTACATCTTATTAAAATACTTTGGATCCAGGTGATAAATTTTTTTGTATTCCTTCTAAATGCGATATAGAGTAATTTGTAATTTTTTCATTATTCTGAAAGTATACATTCAACACGTTCTTAAAATGTACATTAGTACATAGTAGGAAACGGGTATAAATATCTAATTAAAAACGTAACGTATTTAAGCTATAACATGCCTTTTCCGAGTTTGCTGCTGCCTATCATTCGGAGCATTTGTTCCGGTCTCTTTCTGGAAAACACGACTGTTCCAGTATTCTTCCTTATCGTCGCAGTCAGTCGCGGCCGAGGAAACGGAGGAAACGGAGGAAACGGAGGAAACGGAGGAAACGCGGTCACGTCTTGTGCCCGTGACGCTCGCGCGACGGCGACGCTCCTGGATCGTTCTCTTTCCTCCCCACTGTCGTCGCTTCGTCGATGCGCAGAAAGCGAATCGGCGGGTTCTGCGCCGCGTCTGGGAGCGCTGCGACCGGGGCGAGCTCCGTTTCCGTGCGTTCCGGCGTTGTCCTCTCGCAGAAACTGATCGATCGTTAGCGCGTTTCGCGGCAGGGCTATTGTGTAAAAAGGACCCATGACGCTTGGGTAGTGCACGCTGAGGAGTGGACGCGTAGTTTTTCCCCCCCGAAGTTTCGTCCTCTTGTGATATTTAGACTGTGCCAATAGGTGAGTAGGAAAATAATCTGCTTCTTTTCCCCATCTGCCGTTCTCAGGTTCTCTACTTCTCTCCTCGTCGCGTGCTTTCGCTCGTCTCTCGGTGGAAAGTTTCGTGGAAAATCAGGTCGCGTTCCGCCATGTCGCGTTGCCGCGTTGCCGCGCTCTCACGCTCGCGTCCTTCGACGGGGAAAATCGCACGTTTCTCATTCCGCGCGTGCGGAATTGTCCAGAATTTCAGCGACATTCCGCCTTTAGAAAGGAGCTGGAAGGAATTTTCCCTGAGATTTTTCGACAGTTTTTCGCCATTTTGTCTCGCCCGTGAACGAGCGAGGTCGGCCATTACGCGCGATCGTTAGCGGGTTCCACGATGTTGATCGACAACGGGATCTTCGAGGATCTTTCGCCGTTCCGGGCCGACGCCCGACGCACGTGGGAATCGAGATTATTGCACTTTAAACGGATTATCTTCTAATAAAGAATCTCTCTTTGACACTCGAATATATAGATATGTTCGCGTTGCTTGTTGCATTTAGTATCTTTGTTTTGTCTTTGTTGGGACTTCCAAGCAATGCGAACAGACCTTATGTTTATCTCGTTGTAAGTGCACAAATTTTTGGAAGTTTCAAACAACGCGGATAGACCTATATAATCGATACGTGCGAGTCCTGAGCATCCTCCAATAAGAGTCTGGAGTCGCAGTTTTAACAAAAATCTGTGAAAGAGGACATATTTATTATATCTATCTTATTCTCATCTATCTTTTTCGTATCTCTCTTTCTCCTCTCAGGAATTGTTAAATCATGGCGGCCCAATCAAAAATGGTCAGAATTCTTATTAGAGTCTGTTATGATGAACGCCAACCGGTAAATCGTGGCGAATTATATGAACACATTGTGTTGTTTTGTATGACACGTAAGATACGTAACGCTAGTGAGGATTGTTTGTAAATTCCAATTTCCTCGTTGTCCGCGTTAATTGAATAACTAGGTAAAGAGAGGGGAGGGGAGGGGAGGGGAATTATCGGTTTTTTTTTGTTACGTAATTTCAGGTCCTTGTTATCTTCTCGCGCGACTCGTGCAATTAACCGGTCGAGTTCGTTTTGTTTGTCATGTTATTGTGCCTGTTATCCGTCTCACGTGCACCATATCTACAGCGGCGTTTTTCGACGGTAGTTAAATATAGAAAAGTGATCGAGGTCGCGTTATGAGAGGTTCGGGAAAGCGTCGGCCATGACTGTAACAGCGCCGGGAATGAGAAAAGCGGCGAGACGTCCGCCATGATGTTACCTGACGCTAAAATTTCTAGACGCCAGGCGTAATTATCTCATGACGAGAGATCGTCCAGTCGAGATCGTCCACGAATGTGAATGAGCTTTAATTTCGGTTTAACTGTTTTTTAGTTTAACTGCTTTTTTATTCTTAACTTGCTGAGAATTAGAAAAGATGAATAAGTATAACCCTTATTAACCCCTTTACAGCAATGTTTCATTTTTAAGTCGAAAATCGATTTTTTATTATGAATTTTGATATAGATAAATTTATCAGAAAAATAAAAAAAATACAATCCAACTTCTATGATAGTAAAAACTCGTTAAAGTCTTCAGAAGTATGTAAGATTTGTTCAGATTTTTATATGGTCCGGAACAACATAAAAATTTGCACTAAAAATTTCGACACTTCTTGCCGATAATGTTCATGTTATATAATGTAAGTTAAATTTGCTTCCATTTACTTCTCATCTTTTTAGAGGTCGATTCTATCAATGTAATAAAGTTTACATTACTTTCGATTTAATCTACTGTTTATTTTTTCTAATTCTTTATAAATTCTATTTCGGCCTATTTCTACTGATGTAGATTAACTTTAATTTTCGATTAATTTACATTCTATCTTTTTCTAATTCTTAGTATTGAAGATTAAAAGTAAATTAAACCGAGATTAAAGTTATCTATATAAGAATATTAAGAGAAAGATAAAGAGTAAATTGATTCGAGATTAAAGTTAATCTTACATTGACCGGGCCTTGTGCCCGTTTCTATGATTGTAGTTTAAATTTTAATTTTGATTCAACTAACTTTCTTTAGTTCTAAGAATTGAAAAAGAGATAAAGAGTAAGTTGTACCAAGATTAATCTTATATTGGTGGGTTAATTAGGAAAAGACAAGTTCAGTGTAGATTAATTTAAATTTCGGTTCAATTTAATCTTAATCTTTTTTTAATTAGAACTAGAAAAAGATGAAAGGTTAATTGAACCAAGATTAGAATTACATTGACAGGCATTGATTGAATCGAGATTGAAGTTCAAACTGTCATTGATGAAGACTATGATGTAAGACTACAAAGAGTTTTATTGCGCATAATGATCGAATATAATTTTGAGACAAATTTTTTATTGATAATAAATTCTGATAGCGGCTCTATATTGACTTCAAACATTTTTGACTGTTTTTCTGATTAGTTATCGACTGTGCATCTTTGAAGCAAAACACGTTGTATTCTTATCTCATGGTGAGAAGAGTACGAGTTTAAATCATTTCGATTGAACGCTTCTCGTGCTTTTCAATCTGTTTGCTTTGATTATCGAGCCACGATAAATACAGGTCGAAGGATCGTCTCGTGACATTACGTAAAAGAACGTAACATCGGACTGCTGAAACAAGAAAAGGGCAACGGCGATTGTCGTCCGGTAACGTTAGCGGTTTCTGACTTTTATTATAGCAATTAAATGACCTTTATTGGCATTCCATCCAACACTGGAATTTATACGATCGGATTCTATCGCAGCTTTATTTATTCTTCAGATTAAAAGCGCAATAAAATAAACAACTGTGGTAAAGCATCATCGGGACGTAACGGAGAGATTCAAGCTATACGTTAAACAGACGAGAAATAATAAACGCTGAACGTCGCTTGTGCGATCATGCGAAGTTTAATGTATCTTTAAACTTTTCAGGTATCATTTTATACCGATTACCCTTCAACAAGTAATATTTATATTTATAAGTGAACATACAAGTATGAGAATCAATATTGAGGACACGTGATAAAATATCTGGTGACTGTTGTGTCGTTTATGAAAAGCCTGTGATAATGCAATAATGTATATAGTATTGACAGTTTTCATTGGTTATGTTTAGCAGAGGAAGCAGCAGCTTTGCAATTGTAAAATTCTTCAATTCTTGATTAGTTTATATATTTAAGGTTGGTTTTTTTATCATTACTTGATTAATAATTTGTGGTTTATTTAACTTCACTTGACGATAATGTAAAAATTGTTTTTCTCTGGTGATTATTAATTGCGTTAACGTTGAGAGTTATTCACTATAGGAACATTAGTGATTAATCATAACTAGAAAAGTAAAGTGTTACATTATCATCAGGTAAAAGTTAATCACAAATTAGTCAGAAACAGAATGAAAATCCGTAAGGAACTAAAGGCAAGAATCAACCGTTGAAGGATTTTACAATAGTTGCAAATCTGCTTTCTTTGCTGAATGCAACCATTGTTTTCTGTAAACGACCCAACGGTCGGCCGACATTTTGTCTATCGTGTGCTCTCGCCCTAAGAAACGTTCTTGAAATATTTTTAGAAATGTTCTTTTACTTTCGGAGTTAATAGTCGCTTTGAGATTAGTAGAGCTCGAGATAAAATCACAGGATCTCTTACATATGTAATTGATTCTTAATACAGTTTTTTTTCATTTGCTATTTTTTTTTGTAATTATGTATAATTACAAATTGTTAAAGAATTAGTCATACTCGCAGAACCATAATGTGAGATTAAATTTAATGCGTTATCAAAGCAATTTTTTAAAATCTTTTTTTGTGATTTCCCAACAAGTATAGTAGTCGATTAGTTTTCTTTCGAAATAGCAGATATATAATAAAATAAATTTAATATTCTATTAATTTTTTTCTATTAATTTTTTTACCTTGCATTCTTATTCAAATACAGCGAAAGTAAAATTTGAATATGAATGTAAATAAAAAGCCTATCTTTAGCATACGATGCATTTTTTTGCTGTATTTACTAAATTACCAGAAATTCTACGTTTTACGTGGTACAATTCTAGTAATTTGCTAAAACGCAAGCAATCTAGCAAGAAAAAATATGTGCTGTAGAAGAACTAACGATTCGGAAATTGAAGTTCTAGTATGATGTAACAAATTCGAGTGATCGTGAATTGATCGAACGTGTGCTTCAAATTCTAAATTCTAAATTCGCGACGCTTTTAATTGAAGCGGCGTCTGCAGATTTTAAAGCGTAAAACTTGAATTTTAATAAATTAAAAATAAAACCTGAACTATATAATTGTCCAATCACAGTCAAATACGAGGAAAATAAAATTGATAATGATTGGACAATTTTTAAGGCTCAGGGTTTGAGGTTTTGCGCCTTAAAATCTCATTGTATACACCACTTGAGGTGAAATTGACGCTAGAATTTATGCCACGATAAAATGCGAGTTGAAAATCGATAAGTACGTGTCGACGTTGCGGTTAGGCTGGTTTTTTTTTTCCGATGACTTTTGGAACGCGTTCTATTTCGATAGGTGGGGGGTTCGACAGGAAAGATTCGTTTTTTTCCGAGGATTCGTGAAAAGCTGGATTATATAGAGATAGGAGTCGTCGGACGCCAGTGAAAAATGAAGTCGCGACCATCTTGACGCCGAACGTAATTCGGCCTCGCTGGCGCTCAGCAGCGTCAGTGGTATTCGCAATCACGTCGCAGTAGCGAATTTCCGTGCGACGCGCATGCGCGCCGTTTTCCTGTTTTTCCTTCTCGCTCGCTCCAAGACGCGGGCCGCGGCTCGTAGCCTCGTAGCCTCGTCGCCTCGTCGCTGCCTCGTACGTCTGCGCCCTCGAACGGCTCAACGGCAGTTAACGGTGGCCGAGCCGAGAAGGCGTTGAGCTGCGCCATTGTTGAAAAGGGCAGCGCACGAGGCGGACGCCGGGCCTGGACTCTCCACGCTGCTTAACACTTTTCACCGACTCCATTGCTGTGATATTAGATTGTTTTATATCTCCCTTATTAGGTGAGTGAGTACGTATATAAATTCGCGCGCGATATAGGCGAGACGCGTCTGGTCGACGGGAAATCGGCGTCGAGAATGCGGGGACGACACGGGACGACACGACACGATATGACATGGCGCGGCGGGGCGGGTCCGTGAAATGGCGAGTGTTTTTGATGAAAGATTCGTCGCGATTTTATCTCTCGCGGTCCATTATCGTCCGTGGCGATGCTCGAAAACGGAGACGAGCGGATCTTGCCCGCGCGTAAGTGGCGTTAGCGTTTGCGATTTCATTTGCCATTGTCCAGACGCGACGCACGAGACCGCGAGGAATTCGGTCGCGGCATGAGAGTGCGCGCGAGCGCGAAGCGGATCGATCGGCCGTTGCTTTTCCGCCGCGAGCTTTCCACTCGCCGCCATTTTGTCCCGGGTCCGACCTCGCCGACCGCCATATTGGCGTTCCACGTCTCCGACTCTCGCGGTTTCCTCTCCTCTCTTCGCGGGGAGTGAGCGGCTCGCGTCGCCGCAAGATGGTTTCCTCTGCTCTCGTTCCTTCTGTCCCGCTTTTTTTTTTCTCTCGTGTCCCCGTATCTCAATGCGCGCTTGATACGTGACCTGGAAAAAAAAAATTGTCAACTTGTTATTGTTTCTTGTGTATGCACTCGAACTCGGCAACGCCTGATGTAACGCACGCTCTCTCTCTTTCTCTCTCTTGCGTGCGCGCGCGCGCGAGATAACAATATAAATAGATTACGCAATCGCGCGCAAGCGAGGAACAACTCGCATCTTTTTTGCTCTTTTTCACTCCTTTTTTTTTGCTCCCTGCGCAGCAGTCAGCACCTCGCGACTGCGTAGTGCACTCGCTCCCGTCTCTTCCTGCTGCGTGTGCGGTAACCTCCTCACCTCACCCTCCGTCGTTCCCCACCTACATCGCTCGCGAGCCGCGTGATCGATTTTCCGTATTTATTGCGCGCCGCTAATGTAAATCGCGCTGACGTAAATCGGGTTAGACCAGTCCTGGTTTCGCTCGTTGCCGCCTCGGCCGGCGACGCGACGTCAAAATTACATCGTGATAAAAATATGCGATTCGATCGCGAATTGGTTTGGTCACTTGTAGCGAGCAAGTTTTTCGTCATCGCCGATCATCGATAACGTCGTATCGGCTTCAGGTAATCACGCGTTTGACGTTTTTTTTTCCTGTCATCTTTTTTTCTGTGCTCTTCGTTCTCGATCGGATTGTGGGGGTAACCGTTACATTCTCTATCGATATCGTTTAAAAAACCGTCATACATTTAAAGGTCCCGTTCCGTATATACACTGCTAGTATTGAAAATCTGTTGTGCACATTTAGTGTGCTATAGATTTTCAGTATTAGGAAATGTATATGGTCCTGATAAAAGAAATAGTCGAATGACTACCTCCGAGAGGGGGGAGGGGGTCTAGTGGCAGCGGTGGTACCCGCAGCAGCCGCCCCTGAGTCCCAGGGGCCTCCGCGCGATCGTTGTGCAAGCGTTACGCGCAGCCCGGACGTCGCGAGTGCGCGTGCGCGGTGCTTGCGCGTCCTCCTGCATCATCCCCACCAGGCAGTCCATTACCGTTACCAGACACGCACAAAGGAAAAGGCTAGAAGAGCGATCCGACCGACGCATCGCTCATACGGCCATTTTGGAAGCTTCGCCGCTTCGTTACGGAGCTTTTGCCTCCGTCGTCCTCCCGCGAGGGCCGCGTGCGAAAAAGGAGAGAGAGAGAGAGAGAGAGAGAGAGAGAGAGAGAGAGAGAGAGAGAGAGAGAGAGAGAGATAGATAGAGGGAGTGAGTGAGAGCGAGACGGGAGAGGACTGTCGGATCGGTACGAAAGTCGAGAGACGTACTTTACCGGGTACGTCGTTCGGCTCGATGTGCACGATAATAATCGGTCGCGGGAGGACGAGATAGCGTCGGGTCGCTCGGTCGATCGATAGTACGGTTAGGAAAAATAGCGCGAGAGAGGAAGAGAGAGAGGACTACTCCGTCGGCAGGTTCTGCATTCTTACGTTATCTGGTTCGATTCTGGTACGATACGTCATTTTTCACGCTTGTTTTCTCATCTGTGTAGAAACGAGGAAACGAAGCCAGAACTACCATGGAGGACGACCAGCAGTTCTGTCTCAGGTGGAACAACCACCAAAGTACGCTCATACAAAACTTCGACACACTCCTTGAAAGCGGGACGCTGGTCGACTGCACCCTGGCGGCGGAGGGGAAGACTCTCAAGGCCCACAAAGTAGTCCTCTCCGCGTGCAGTCCATACTTTGAGGTAAGCAAAATGTTCTGTTATTTATTATTATTTAATCCTACAGTCTTTTCCTATCTTCCTAGGGATATTTTGAAGCGATTCTCTTTTTCTCAAGATACTACTAGATCTTGTAGGTCTTTTCTTTCTCTCCTTAATATTTTCTTAAAATTGATATAATCGAGCAAGATTCTTTTCTCTTTTACATTATTGTAATAATAAATTTATAGATTATTATTGCCCGTATTTGAAAGTAGAAATATGATTGCGATAATTTAGCCACGTTGATACAATTTCATTAATGATTTTCAATTATTTATTAGTGAAAATGCGAATTACAATTGGAAGAATTTTGATTCAAAAGAATAATTATGAACATAACAAATTATATTAATAATTGTGCGCCGAGTGAAGCTTTCCCCCTTTTATTTCTTTGTTCATTTGGCTCAGTCGGGTTAGATCAATACGAAATATGTTGGGAGGGAGTGAGATAGATTGTTGAGAAGCAAGGGGGGAGTGGGAGGAGGGGGGATCTCAAGTTGAAACAAGATGGCCGTGCTTGTTGAACGTTGCCTGGGCAGAAGTGTAGGAGGTGAAGTGGGGGAGAGTGGGGAGCAAAAGCCTGAAGCCCCCTCCTAGGTCCTCTTGATCAATACAAGGAAAGCAAGATGGCTGATTTCCAGGGCACTTGCCCTGGGATTTTACCCTAATATGGGTGGGGATGCAAGAGCGGCTGTTGCAATAATTGAATGCTGCTCTATGAAAATTAATAATATGCTCGAATTGTGCCTATCTGTAGATGTTAGCTCGTCCCAGATGCAGCACTTTGCATTCTTGGCTATAATATAGGATATATGAGAGATCAATACTTTAACGCTACTAAATAAATACTTGTATTTATGCCATGTAATCTACGAATAATGTTTCAAACTTGTAGAAAGCAAATGTTAAATAAAACATCTACATTAAATATAAATCAGGAAAAGAAATTATTATATATTTATAACTCTACCATTGTACTCATTTATCTGAAAAAAAATTATGTATTTTTGTGTTACAGTGCCTCCTCAGCGAACACTATGACAAGCATCCAGTGTTCATACTCAAAGATGTTAAATTCAAAGAACTTAAGGCAATGATGGATTATATGTACAGAGGGGAAGTAAATATTTCCCAAGACCAACTGGCAGCACTCCTCAAAGCCGCCGAGTCTCTGCAAATTAAGGGCCTTTCGGAAAGTAAAACTGCTGGCAGTAGTAAGACGGAGTCCAGGCCACAGAAAACCGTCTCACAACCAACAGCACCGTCGTTAGACATTCCACACGCGTCTTCCGGTCTGACGATAGAAAAGAACAAAGTTCCTAGGCAGAGTTTGGCGCAAAGTTCCGTGGGGGATATACCAGAGGATACGGCTAGTCCTCAGGTGTCGAAAGGGTTGTCCTCGAGGTGAGTCTTTGAGGAAGAATAATTTCATTATGTTGTAATTTAGATGTGAATGTAATCTACTCGTTTCAAAAATATTGCTAATTTTTACGTTCTTGCTCCTACAGGGAAGGTTCACAAAGTCCAACGTCAAGAAAAAGAAAAAGGTTTCGAAGAAGAAGTTTAACCGAAGATAGTACGATAGAAAATCAGGACGCATCGAATTCCAGCGACATGCCTCAGCAAATGGGTGTACCGGCGCTTGGTATCGCGCCAGTGGCAGACGAAAAAGTACACGCAGACCCAACAGACTCTCTCGGCAGGTCAGCTTTAATGACGCAATTGACGAAACCTGCTGATGAGATGTTACAGGTAAAATTGTTCGCTGAACTCTTCCGTTCTCTTTTTTTTTTTTTGCGTGTGCCAACACTCTAATAGAAGCTGTCGTTAAAAACGCTGTTTCTTTCGCTTCGTTGGTAAAGAAAAATCGTTCTCTATTCTACTGCTTTGGTTTTACCTTTTCCTTACCGCTGCAGTGTGGAAACGGTTCGAGACAATTTTCTCTTTTTTTCGGATTATGTTTTGTTCCATGAAGATTCTTTTAAGGTTTCTAATGCGTTTTTAATATTTTATAGCTGCCACTCGAAAAACCCGAGCCAAATGATAATCTCATCGAGCCAAAGTCTGAATACCTAGATGACGCTGAGGAGGGTGTCGAAGACCTAACGCTGGATGAAGATATGAATGATCTTAATGACATAGAGCAGGACAACAATCGAGCTGGACCGTCCCATGACCCCGCCCAACACCCCGGTAAGTTTCAAATAATGTATTTGTTATTTGTAATTTGTTTTTTTTTTATCGTAGCGAAACGCAGGGTTTTTTTCTCGCTTAGAGATAATGTGAATTGTAATATATACATTTAAACTTGCGCATCGCTAAGTAGCGTTGCGCATGTAAAAATATGAAGAGTATACGTAGCAAGTAATTGCGTTTTGTATAAAATTATATGCTCTGAGAAAGAGTCAACGACATTAGCGAATCTTCGATTCAAAAAGTTTATTTGGATCGAAGCAGAGCTTGACGTCTTGTACGATTGGATAGTGATTCTTGAACGGAAATCTCGGTATTGCTGGATCGCGATAATCAGTTGTTTCTCTCTTGATCGTAATTAGGAAGGGCTTTTGTACGTTGAACGAATTAATAGTTTTGGTGTCGCGAAGTCGTTTCGTTGTTTTGTTTGTTATCTATTAAAACGGGACGTGTAATAAATTGGCCGACACTAGCTTGGGTTTCCTCGTTGCAGGTGGGGGGGCGGGAGCGCGGTCTCGGTCGAGAGGGAATTTCGGTATTGGTGACGATGGTGATCGTAATGGTGGCGGTGGTGCCCCATGGGCTTCCCATTTCCTCGAATGTAATAAAGTGCCAAACATGAGACGGCCGCGCCCGGACGCTGACGTAGCCGCGTTGCTTAAATCACTGGCGAACAAGCAGGGCAGAAAGTATAGCTTAGACTCGGTTAAAATGTCCCTGGAGGCAATATTGCAACAGGGGGTTAGCACCACTCAGGCGTCCGAGATGTACGGCATTAATCGCTCAACGTTGCAGTTCTATTTGAAAAAGTTGAACGTCGTCAGGAGGAGATGGAAACACCAACCTTCTAGTCCAATCTTCACCCCGGTCCAGCCTAGACGGACTTAGTGTGCAACACGCGCGAATATTGTAGCATTCTATGCACCGTTCTTTTAACGTCGAGCCCAATCAATGACGGTCATTAATATTAATAATTACTATATAGTTTGAAACAGACTGATCTAAACTCACTCTTGGATCACTTAAAGATCGAACGATAATTCTTATAACATGCACATTACCGAGATATTCTTCTGTTTGCATGTTAACGTCACATTTATCCAGGAATTGAAATTCCGACAAGAATCACTTCTGAACTAGTCAAATTTAATGATAATTCTATAATACGCACGTGCAATTTCAAAGTACGACAAGTTGATGTACAAAGTTATTTGAACTTTAAATAGTCTGAATCTATCAGTATTATTTGTCTATATTTCTTGAATGTGTTACGTGTAGACTATTTAAGCGAAATTACTTAAAATTTGTGTGACTTCTGTATGTATGTATACGAATGTATGTGTGCATGACGATCTGCGGGGCGGATGTGTTATGGTATTTCACGTAACTTGCCAAATATTGCTGTAACGAGTTATGAATATAGAAGAATATTGTATAATATAAATGTATTTTAAGCACTCCCACTGTATAAGGGAAACGTGCGACTTTCCGATTGTGAAACCCTGTGTTTTGTTGTGTTATTTCTTGGCCGGTATTACATATGTGCTCCCATGTTTTTGTTTTCCTTTAAAAGAGTTTATGAATAAAGTACCTTCTTCGTTCCTAGAATAACGTTTTTATTATTACTTTCATCTGACATGATAATTGCGAAATCCACTCGAAATTTTTAAACAAGGATTTTTCTCAGACTTGCAACTTGATAGTAATTGAACAGTTTTAATTCAATTATTAAATTGAGGTGTCAAAGTAGTTTTCGAGATCTTTACTCACGGCTTATCTTGCAAATTTTTAATTGTATACAACGTCGTATCATGCAAAGAGTAAATATTTAACGTCACATTGAGATTTATCGGACGACGATTTATTTTAGCAGGTATGGGCTCATGGCATGTTACCGGTGACCGAAGTAATGCGGGGGGTGTTGTGGGCTCCGTGGCAGCTCCTGGAACGGGAGATGAGGTTTTCCTCGCAGCTCAGGAGGCTGCACAGGCTCATCGCGACTCACAAGGTAGGCTCAGTGGCTTCATGTTTCATCTGCCTCCTGCCCCCCCCCGTAACAATAGACACTCGCATAATTTGCTCTTCTAAATCATTAGAATCCGAGTTATTTGCATCACTGATAAAATGCAAATTTTAAACAAATTTATGGCCATGTAGAATAGAAACGCTCGTACTCGCGTTTGAATGGGCTCGAGAATATGGAAAATTTTTAAGACAGAAATGATGATATCTCGTTATCTTTTTCTAATGTGACAAACCGACAATGGCTCATTCACAAGCGCGAGTACGTTGATAAAAGTTTCGATGACATGTTGACACGCGCGCGTAATTATACGTGCCTATTGCGCAGGCGGGGCGGAGCTTCTTTTTCTTTCGTTGTTGATAACGTGGTTCAACCTAGATTCCGGTGCGTTCAAGTGTAGCACGGTCTCTGAAAGAGCTTTTTTATTTTCTATCGGAGCATGTAGAGCTTTCTGTTAAGAATTCTTAAGTTCTTTCTGTTTGTCTTTTTATCTTTTTCCTTTCTTAACGTAGTGTCGCGACAAGTGAGACTTGACGTAAGACGAGCCGCACGTGCGTTTGCGCGCGCCTTTTTTCCCGCCGTACAGCAATCCGTTTTCCATAATTGGTTTCGCGATATTCGTTCTGCCGTCTCGTCTTCGTTAGCCTCGCAACGCGCGACTCTACGGCCTCTCTCTCCTCCGAAAGGAGTTACGACATCGCGAGGACAGCCCGCAGAGAGTTCACGAGACCTCAATATCTCGTGTCAAAAATCGCGCGTAAAAAATGTACAAAGAACGATTACAGTTAGTTATACTTTATCCGCGATGATAGTTACACGCGGTTTCATATAACAGTAGTTACAGTAAATTATAGATAGAAGTAACATCGCGGAATTTTCTAGTATTATTTTTACGTAAATAAAGTATATTCAACGTTGATGAAACAGCTATAGAAAGAGATAATCAAGATAGGTGGCGCTTACGAAAATCGAGAGATCATAGAATCTTTTACTATATTGTACCTTGTTGAACGAAGTCTAAAGCGTGGACTATCGATTATTTTTTAAGCTTATCGATTTTCTTTCAGATACAACGAGCCGTTTTTATTAACCAAGCACTGTGTTATTGATAATTAAAGTCAGTAATAATAATTAAAAATAGTTATAAACGGAATCGCGCATCATCGATAATTGGAAACGTGTAGGTGTAAAGATCAATGGGTATAAGGATTGAGTAGGATGTCTCTCTCGATAGTCTCTCTATCTTTGAAATCGGTTCGTTTCGTTCACGTTCATGAATTTTTCCACCAAGTTGAATAATGCATTGCGTGATAAATTTCAACGATTAGGAATTTCGACACGCGATTGTTTTTTATATGAAACGACGTGATATATGACATACTTGTTTTTATGCGGAAATACGTATGAAACATAACTCGCTATTTTATAGTCTGATTTCATTTGCGGAAGCAATTAAAGCTCAGCGATTAAATAACGAAGGAAATTTCGGAACGTATCCGGTTGTTCCCCTGTTGCTATGGGAAATTGAAGCTGGAGCAACGTGAGAACTTCTCGGTGGATAAGAATATAACGGGGCTTGCGCGATCGAGCGAGTATGAGCCAGCAATCTCGCCTTGGCTCTAATCGGCGTTACGTGCCTTTCATGAAATTTGATACTACTGTATATATTGTAGGTAACGTTGAGCACCTTCGACAATGATCATTTTACGCTGATTCTCGGCACAACTCGGAAGTAGTCGTTTCACAACCTATGCAGTTATTCGACTCTAGAGTGACATCACCCGAATTTCTAAGTGATTAGAAATTGCGTCGTTTTTCCTCGGTATATTCATCGGTTACACATTGCGTGTGAATTTTCAACCTGCGGAGAATATTGATGAGCTACTTTCAGCAAGATCGATGCTGATCGATGCTCTTTGGATTACGTAAATTTTTATCCCACTTGAGACTCTGTATCGATATAATTAAGCTATTTATTTCTTTCAATTTTTTATGCGTTATCATAATCGTCTATTATTAGATGACCTACTACTTTATGTATCACATTTAATTGCGTATTTAATTATGTATGCAAAACGGATTTAATTATTTGAAGACCGAGTGAATCTTGTAAATTAATTTTTTTCCAGACCTCTCGTAGCGGACACGAGAAATCTAGCTAATCATGTTTGTGTATAGGCATATATACTTAATGTCTGGTCGAGGCATTCCCACGAACGCTCACCTGACCTTGGGGCCACGTGAAACTTTGAACGAACGCGCGTGGTAGGGAAGATTTCTACCGAAAAAAGTAGAAGAGACGGCAAGAAGCGAACTTTCTGGCGACGAGAGATATGCGTACGTTCTTCTATCGCGGTGTCAATTACTTGCAAAAGGCGTCGTTTTGAAATTCACAGTCATAAAGAATAACGAAAAATCACTATCATTTCACGATAGATTTTACGTCAATTTGCAATAAAGTCAAGGTCAAGCGATTATATTATAGTTTTTCAGGAAAACTGGTAGAAACAGCTATATTACATATATTGCGTATATAATACGTAACATTTAACAGTTATGTTTATTTGAGCCAGCGAGTGAAAAATTGAGATTGTGAAGAGATAAATTCTCTGTTATTTAACGAGAATGCGTTAACGAAGATAACGCATTCTCGTTAAACAATAGAGAATTTATCTCTTCATAATCTCTAAATAACTAAATAAATTGAACTATCCGTCGTGGTTTACCGATGACCTAGATTTATCACGAATTCGCGTATAAGTGCATTGAATTGTTGTATCAAGGCGATTATGTATATTACGTAACAACAAACGGAAAGACTGCTGTACAGTTTCTCAGCAGTACGACAGGTAACGATAGTTTCACCAGTTTTACCATAACGAAGTTAATAACAAATTATATGACAAGTATCTAACTTTATTAGGCATACGTAATAAATGACATTTTTAATAGACTAATTTAACAAACATTCGTTTAAATAACAATTTCGGCCAATTCCTTTTCCGTTTGCTCGTTAAGAAGGTAATACGAAATTTTTGTCGGTTATTTCGGTTGGTTGGCAATGCAAGTTTCTTGCCGAGACGACGGAGACCAGCTTGCTTGCATCTGCTAATGTACGACGACAGCTGCACACTGAGCAGCAGCTGATGCAGCCGGATACCGGTCGCCCCAGATGGCTGAGCCGGAAATCGTCCGCCCGGCACGTCGTATCTTTCGTGATCGGGTGATCCCTTTACAAATCGAAATATAAAATTATCTCGTTTATACGCGATGCGATAACAATTCACTACATAGGGACAATAAAATTCAATTTCCCTTCAATTTTAGAGCAATCACGTTATTATGAAAGAAATGAAACATGAAGGGATAATCTTTGAAGGAGAGACATATTGAGAGAGAAGAATAGCGTAAAAAAAAATAAACGTTAATATATTTATTAAATTGATTAGTTTAGATGGAGGGATAGGAGGGTTTTTTACTTAGGCATTTAGATCGGTTTTTTTTCGTTAGCTTTTAAGGTACATGATCGCCCTAATGCGGTGATCCAACGTGGGAATCAAGGTAATTTCGGAGAGAGAGGAGCGGCCTCTCTGTCAATGCTAGCGTTGCTAAATCTCGAATTCGTACTCGCGATCGCGCGGTTCCTGACGTGTTACTCGATGACGGTGATTCTTTTCGCGATGTCCTTACGCGCCAGGTGCCCGTGGAATCGCGAGTTATCATTTGTTAAGCTCGTTACGGTAGACGAATATTGCGTTCTGCCTCTATTTTTTTTTTTCTTTTTTCGTATATGCTATGTCAGAGTGTGTCATGTGTTGTCGCGCGCGATACACTTTCAAGAGAAAAATTACATTGGACAGATGCTCGCATTGATAGCGAAGGTCGTTTTTTTTTTCAACGTCAGAGACTTGTTGCCTTGAATCTAGTTTTTCGTACCGTTCGAGGAAGAGGGGCTCACACTTAAAATCGCGCTTCAAGCCATCGCGAGAGACCCCATCCGGGGTCCTTCCTTTAGGTTCCTCTGCTCCACGGATAACGCGTCTCTCCATCTTTTTTTTTTTTAATTTTGGAATCTCAACATCAAAAGCTCTCTCACACATTTCGTTATCGCTTCTTGCATTCCGTATACCTTCACGCACGTTTGTTGGTCTAAGAGTTTTCGTTTGTTCCATGACGAGACGCCGAGTTCGCGATTCTAGGACCGGAGTTGCGCCACGTTGTTCGCAGCGCGTAGATCTCTCTTTTTTTATTATTTCTCTCGTGAATATTTTCTGTCGCGGAAACACGCGAAAGCGTTCCGGCGACGAGAGAAAGGGTAAAGATAAACGCGTTCACGCCTGTCCGAAGGAACGATCACCGAAGACTCGAGGTATCTTCGGCTGTTTCTTCTGGCAACAGTGGAATCTCTGCGTTTACCTCTGCCAATCCGGGACGAGAGTCACCCTCAGATCCCAGATAATAAAAAGCCCATTGTAGCCGTGACGTGTTTTTTTTGTTGGTGCGAGAAAGAACCCGGTATACATGTAACGAGGGCGCGGTGTGCTCGGAATCATGCACGGAAGTCGAATTGAGCAAGGAACAACTTGCCTGAGAATCGCGTGAGAGGACTTATTATGATCCTACATCCTATGTCCTCGTTTATCGCGGATTGGAACAACCGAGTGCGTCGATGTACGGCCAGTCGTGTGCGCGAACTCTTACAGTATAATTCTCTGCTCTCTATATCATTATCGTACAGGGTGATGTCTCGCGTTTTCCTCTTTCCTCTCTTTCCATTGTGCACGACGAAGAAGCGCAGGGAGCACGGACACCCTCGCTTTTCTGCCTGCCTCTTCCTCCTGCCCATGTACATCTTACTTGTCTTGCCTATCTCTTTTTTTTCTTCCTCTTCTCTTTCTCCTCGAAATTCGCGCTTCTCATACGGCTGGTCGTAAGTCGCGAAACCGGCTGGCCGAAAATCCGCCTCTCGCTCGCGATTCGATCGATCTCGCTTTTCCCAAGAGAGGGATCGGCGAGGTTCATCGGCGTCTTGTAACGTTCCTCTCACGCATCGCGTACGTTCACACGTTACTTATATTCACGTTGGGTTGCGGCTCTCTATAAAAACGTGGTCGGGGGAAAAAAAGACGAACAAAAAAAGCACGTTCCACATCAAGATCTTGGTCGCGCAAGCGCGCGCGCACCAGGATATGCAGTACGATATAACGATGTGTGAACAATTTATATATATTATATATTCATATATATAATTTTTTTTGTCCATTCCGTGTATGCGTACACTCGATAGTTTTTAACCCATTTGTGCCATATATATATACATATATATATTTACATATATCTTTTTTTTTTTGGCGTAATTCGTCTTTTGCATGCCACGCTTCCTTCGGTAGTGTAACTATACACCTTAACTCTGCGGAAGTGTGCAAACGTGACGGCGTTTAGCCGGATGTCTCCCGTAGCGACGTCTGCATGGTGATGGTTTGTGGAAGTTTTATTATCTATGTACGTGAATGATATATAGATAGAAGATCATCGCGAGACGGGACCCGCAACGCCGCTCATGCTCGCACCCTTTCGACAAATTCTTTTTTTTTTTTTACTAACCCACGTGTACATAACTCGCTTTTTTATCGTAACGCATAAAACAAACTATTTAATTAACCTGATTTACATATATATCTTATTATGGTTTCTCATATGAGCATACATACATGCGTCACGTATGTATGTATACATATGAGTGTTCGAAAGAAAGGACTCCATATAGTATATATATATATTTACACTTATATATACGTCGTATATATATATATAATATGCTTAACATTATTTATATAATACTATTTTCTATTCGATATATATCGCTATATATATATACATAAAATATTTATAACGATTACGTATAGACATTCACATCGTTGTCATTATTGTTCATGGTATTGTACTTATTCGTTATTCGATTCTCGTTGTGTTGTTGTACCATGCCATGTCACAATTTTTCTCTGTTATATCTATATTCCCTCTTTGTGTTTTTTTTTTTTTACCTGTTCCAAGTGTTTAGGCTATGATGAGGAAGCGCTCGAGATGAAGATGAGAACGCAGAAGAAGAAGCTCACTGAGCTGTTACGATCGAGCGATTTCTCAATCGGAGCGGCTCACAGAGTTTCTTCAGGATCCACGAAGAGAAAGAATTCGATGTCGGAAGAGAGAAGAGCAATTTGCAAGCGTGTCTTTTGCACGTTTGCGAACACTACACCAGGAGTGGAACTGTGCTTTCGTAGTTTTTTTTCTGCGAAAGCATTCTGTAATCGCGGTATGACGCGTTTTAACTTTTCGGATCTCTATGATCTCATTTGAAGCTTATCTTTATGATGCTCTCGCTCGAGCGAGCTAGAGTTTCAAAAAGATAACATGAATAGGAGCCATAGATTTCGAAAAATTAACAAAGTATTCAAGTGTCAAGAATGTACGGACGGCATCTAAATCAATACGATTTAGATGTTTACGTGTGTATCTTTGGCATCGAATATTCGTCCGTTTATTTTTCGATAATTTTAACGGATAACTTTCACGATTTTGCAGCGTACTGATTTTTATTCAAGCGATCTTTTCGCATAGAATAAAGCTTGTACGCTCGCGTCTTCTTCTTCAAGACAGAAGATCGAAGATGGCAGCGGCACTAATAACTGGTAATAATTGGTAAGGATACTTTACGAGGTAAAACAGGTAATACTTGGATCAAGATAAAAAGGTAATGGTCCGTTAAAAGTACTAGTTAACCTGGTTATATTATATTATAACTCGTAATTTCGTCTACGTAAACACGCTATTTATTCTTACATATGTCTCGAGTTATACATGCAAACTTAACACGCATACGTAATTCATATTTTGTACTTAAATTATGTGTAACAAAGTGATTAGTGTTTGACGTTATCGCAAATAAAAATAGCCGCGCGTGCGAGTTAGCGAGTTTAAGTTGGTTAATATTCCTTCTCGCAAGTGATAGTCGCATTTTTATTTGCAATACGACTGTTTCTTTTGATTTTTTTGTATGAAAATGGTATGTTTGGAATGCATTCAGGAAAACGCTATTAACGCTATTTGTGTCATTTTATCTTTGCTTTACGTCTAATGGTAAAGATAGAATGACACAAATAGCGCTAATAGCGCACTTTCTGAACACACTTCTCCATGAGAAAAACATGTGAATGAAAATTGAATGTATAGGTAAATGTTCACGGATGTTTAATTTATGTATGTGTGAAATAATCAATTTTTACATGTGTTTCATTGCATTTTTTATATTGATTTTGGATTACGTTTCGCCGTTATAGTGGTAGAAAGAAAGCCTTTCTCATTCTTGACTATGATGGTGGAAAGTTTAAAACGATATAAAAATACAATGTGTATTGTCATGGAAAAATCTATTTTTTCTATTAATTACTTTTAGCTATTTTATCGAGATTATAGAAAATTTAAATTTTTTTTCTAATTTTTCTAATATCGAGTTTGAGAAATATTTCTTTCGATTTCGGTATTAGAGAATTAAAAGTAAATTTTCTACAATTTGGAGAAACTGCATCGTGCCAGTGTTTTTCATTTTTCGTTTACAGAAAATTGTACAGATTATGATTATGCTCTGTTTACAATATTCAAGCTGAAGATATCGGAGAAGAGTGGCTTTTTCTGCTTTTCAAAGACTTCATTATCTTGACTTGATAATTTATGCAGTGTCATATTTCTAAATTTTCTGTTTATGAAAATTGTCATTTGGTTGGCCAAAAAGAAGAAAGAAGATTGAAGAAAATGGAAGCAGATGCCTGGGCGATCTGAAAAAGGACCAAAGGGTGAACTCATCGTTGATTTCTGAATTACATTTTGAGATTCAGAAAGTCAAGATTTATATTAAAATTAAATTGGATTACCATTGAATTTCCGATTATCCTTAATTTAGGATTTTCGGATCTCAGGAAGATTATTTATATTTTGCAAAGACTGCATATATTTTCTCTTTACTGTTTTGGTTTTGTCTATAAATGCGTTTGGGGAGACATTATTAACGCTGTATGTCATTCTATTCTTGTTTTATGTTTCTCATAAATGATGAAGATAGAATGACAAATAGCGCTAATAGCATCTTTCCGAACGTACCCCAGATTTTCTCAGTCACAATGTTCTTATTTTTTTTTCGCTCGACTTTTTTGAGCCTCGTGTTCGTGATGTGTGTGATCTTTTTTTGCAAGAACTAGGGATGAGGAAAAATGCTCGAGTTCGAAGATCTCGCTTTTCGAATCTTTAAACAAGAGCTTGGAAGACGTCAAGAAACTTCGATTCTTGGAACTGGTAATGTATTTAATGGTACAGTATTGTGGTAACCCCATATAATAAATAGTGTAACATTCGCGATTAGTAATAAGTAATAATAAGTAATAATATAGTTTGTAAGACTTTTTATCATATTGCGGCGTAATTAAAAAAAAATTTTTTTTAATTTATATGTGGTTTATAACATAATTTTGTTCTCTTTTAATAAGATGCTTTTTTACTTTAAAATATATATTTATTAAATTGGAGCGATTCTAGAAAAGTTTGATTAGATTTCATAGATATTTTTTTCTATGATCTCAAACTTGACACGCGTAGAAATCATGATGTTGGTGTTTTGTATGAGAATATTTTTTTTTGTATGTGTGAAAAGTTGGAGCATAATTTTCATCTGATGAAGGATATTATCTTTGTATATATTTTTAAGTGAATGAATGATATTTATCTAATAAGACATTTTTAGATACTTCTAGATAATGATTTATCTAATAAGATTATTAATTAGGATATATTCTCTAGCTTTTAGTTTCTTTAAGATAATTGTTTTTAATGAAAAACTTTATTAATAATTATATTCATCTTTTGAAAATATTTGATATTCGTATTTATTACGATTCTATTTTACTTTTATGGAAATCTACCATAAAAATATGATGATTTCCATGTGTTAAATAGTGAAATATATTAATGTAATTTATCGGATTTATTCTGATAAATTAGGATTATATGTGATGTCAAGAAGATTTGTCATATAGTTGCTTTCAATAAAGCATTTTGCTTTTTTTGAGAGCAAATTTTGCGAGCCAAATTTGCCAGGGATGTGACGTCGCTAACATAGTGAATTGCACAGATGCCTATGTGATAAAAAGGTAAAAGGTATTATGTACGTAAGTATTTAATCTTGTGTGTTGTATCGGCACGCAAGATACTTTCTTGTTATATTTACATATACTGAATCTGGCAGAAATAGTTGAGATGTCTTGTATTGTTTTTTAAAGTGATTAAGCATTTCGATGATTATCGAGAAGCTTAGTATTCTTCTGCCTTGCTAATAGTAATAGTTCAATGGACAATAGTACTCGTAAATTGATAGCTTCTATTTCTGCCATTATTCGTTTATTATACCAAAAATAAGATATACTCTTGGCACGTTTTTTCGATTTTTCTTGATTTATATATATACACACACATATATTTATGTATGTATATGTATATATATTCCTACGAGATTATCACATCAGGCATATGTCAAATGCCGAATCATATCGTGAAATTACAATTTCAATTTTATATATATATATATATATGTGTGTGTGTATGTATATAATGGATGAAATAATTTTCATGATATATTGGCGGAACATTGCAATGATGCTTTTGTCAGTTGATTACTTTTCGAATAAGTTCATTTCACAATTCTCATCAACTCGACTCTTTTCATTCAATGGTCAAATTTTTCAACAGTGTCCGTGTAAATTTGTTTTCTTGTAATCTCATTCCGTGGAAATTGCGTCGCTTTTTGTTAGAAAGTTACGCAATGTTCGCTGAATGAAAACAGATCGATGACATGTCCGATATTATATTTTTCCTCTCCTCTTTTATTCTTCCTATTTTTTTTTAATTTTTCAGCTCAATGTATATGCTGCGTTAAAAGCTGGATTTTATTGTTTCGGTGAATAGTCCGTCCCTCGTAATGAAAAATGTATGTATGAATTTTTTTGTATGAATGAAATGTTTGACTTCTCATATGTTTCGATTTGAGGCAGAGGGTAAAGCATGTAGACTCTTTTCGGAGCTTTTCATGCAAAATTAATCGGATTATGAGATTATTGCAAGTTGCACTTTTGGGTCGTCAAATTTAGGGCGTTGGCGTGCAAACAACTATCGATTATCTTTGTATCGTTCGTGATCGAAGGAAGCAATTTTGATAGTCTCTTAACGCGTTATAGGGAGCCTCATCACCACGTTTCGCGGATGGATAATTGAATTGTATGCATAGAATAAATTATCTTCTGATTATTCTATTCATTGATAACGGTTGATTTAACGAATTTGACTTTCAGGTTTTTGTTAAAGCTGATCGAGTTATCTTTGAATGTTTTTATGCGCGGTTTTATGTGTTTATCTTCATTCGGATATGTTGCGAGCAGTGGCGCAAAAATGGTAAGATTCGTGCAGCAATATTGTGTCGCTCTTCGCAGATATCGAATGATTACAACAAAGTAAGTTTGGTAAAATTTAATTCTGGGTGTATATAGCTTTAACAAAAATTTTGAGAATGAAAAATCGTGAAAAATAATCGTTTGGATGATAGAACGATATGAATATAATTTGTGTGATGTAATTGAGAGGACAATTATTTAAATTTTCGAGGAAAATGATTTTTACGTTCATTTTCATTGAAAATATGAATAATTTTCTTAATGAGCTGCTTAGGATTTTTATATTGATTTGCAACCTCGTTGCGGGTCTCGCAGAGGTTTCAAGTCTTCTGAATTTCCAGCTTCAGCATCACAGAAAATTACATATAAATTCATTTTATTTGAAATTATAAACATTTTTACGGAATGGAGGTTTTTAATGCATACTATTCAAAATTAACTGACATTGTAACAGCAAAACACAAGGTACAATTCATATAGGATCGTAGGATTAAATTTAACATCGTTCCCATTTTACGAAAAAGGTTGCTACTTTATAATCGAAATAGTTCATAAACGTGAGAGAATATTTATCAACTTTTATTTCCTGTTGTTAATATTTGTATAAATTCTTGTCTTCATAAAAAAATACTTTCAAAACTTGAATAATCGTAATGTCTGTAATTGACTTGACTGTTATCATTTTAATGCAATTATTGCTTCTCTGTTAATCATTGCTGCGCAGCGATCATTACCAGAGCTGCAATACATTGCACAAATGGTAACTAATCTTTACAAGAACAAGGATTTATGATGTTTACTCAAATAACGAGAAACAGGTATATGTTTGGTAAAAACTCATGTTTATGTATCTCATCTATAATTTGAAAGAAGTACATTTGGATTTTAATTCATTCTTCTTGATGCAATTTCCAATTTTCACGACAATCGAGACTCGACAAAACTGTGACAGAACCGATCGCAACTGATTTAGATTCAATCATTCCCTCGCACGTGAAGGAAGATTCCACTGAATGGAGACGCGTTGTATGCTCGCGTGATAGTTGTGGAGGGCCCCACGGTGTTTCAGAGTCTTATCTCGGGTATCGTTGCTCACGCTGTGACCGACGTTATTCGGTCCAGTATTCCCTGGAAAGGCATCAGCGCTACGAGTGCGGGGTGGAGAAGCAATTTTCCTGCGGGACCTGCCGACGACGTTTCACCAGGGTGGACATCATGCGGTCACATCAGAAGAGGACGGGTCATCGTTTAACACCCTATACCAGACTAGTCAAGGTATCGCCTTTGGACCGTCACGTCTCCGCGACAGAGGTTTTCCCGAGGGAATACGAGAACGAGAGCCATCAACAGCAGCAGCAACAACAGCGGCAACGGAGAGGCAGAGGGGGCATCAATAATTCTAGCATGTCGATTTGTCGTAGTTGAATCTTTTTTCCCCCTTTCGTGATTTCTATTTCTCTCTTAACGTTTCGAACCGAACCTGAAAGCAGAAATCACGCCGTGATGCCAAGTTTTTTTTAATCTTTTCCTTTCCTACGAAGTAAATTTAAAATATTTATATTTAGAAAATATATCTAATAATAATGATTTCTTCGAGCAATCTACCGTTGTTATCTGCTTTCCATGGGCGTAGATGCGACGTTACGTAGCTCGACAGAAATCGGGATGGCTTTATCAAGTTTCACATTGACCTCCAAGAGAGTAAAATTCTTACTCTCGTACATATTGTTTTATTTTTAATTTTTATTTTGTTAAAAATTTTTTTTATATTAATTTTGATGAAATCACTTGGAGTTCAATTTGATCTTTGGTTGTCACATTATGTCTTCAAGAAGTTATCTCGTCGAGCAGTATATTAACTCGAAATTATATTTGGTATTATAATTATTGGCTTGGCTCGCAACGTGTAAAATACTATGTTTGATTTTAGTATGTTCTCTAATTAAACTCGGAAGCGTTTTGTTTTATTTTACTCAAATTAATTGAATTTTGTCAATTTGGAGTTTAACTTTTATGTTGCTATCTTGAAGAATTTATTACGATTTTTCAAGACTAACTGTTTTTCTACATAAACAGGGAAAGCGTATTTTAAAATTTTATTTGAAAGAATGTTATATTTGAAAATGTTATGAAAATTATAATACTTTATATAGTTATATTGCGCATAATATTCTGTAAATATGTCCAAATTTAGAATTATTAGAAATTATTTTGGTGAGAGAGAATCATTTTCAGAAATATAATCGACGTTAACATTGTTGTAAATCGGTTCGTTAGAAATAACGGCGCTAATTTCAAATTTCTGTTACAATAAATGACTAATTTCTATAAAAAATCGACCAGACGTATGTGTTCTAATGATGTTTTTTCTCATTGTTTCTCTGGAAGTATTACTGATCGGACAAAGTGCAGTCTAATACTAGAGATTTCTCACATTTTCACGCGAGTAATATTTCATTAAATAATGTTTTATTTTTTCTATTCGAAGATCTTGTGAAATTATTTTCGAAATTTATCATCCAATTACACGGACGTGCAAAATTAAATTAAAGGCTCCCGAGTAGTCGCGGCGGCTATGTTGGAATCGTGACATCAGTAAGCGAGAAATGACACGTAAATTTATGCTGCAAGCATTTGTAAATAAAGACAATTTGGATAAATCTAAATTTAAATGCTTTTAAAATACCTAAAAAATGGGTAGAAATTTTCTTCCCTATAATAGTCAGTAATAAATGGTCGTAAAAGAGAGGTAAAGTGAGCCTAATTTCGGACAGAAACACACGATTTGAACAGCTGTTGAAATGAATGTAATATACGTTTTTATTTCAAGATAACTATAGTTTCTGTCCACTTTAAGTAACATGTTACATTTTCCACAATTAAATAAATAACGAAATGGCATGCAGCACAAATTTCGAGCATGTACTCGCTTTCGGCGCGCCGAGAGCACATGTACATGGGCTTGTGCTTGTGTGTGTGAGCGTGTGTGACTACCCAGCAAACGAGAATGGATTGAAATGAATTGAAATGGATTCAGATTTTCAGAAATCTTGATTCACGAATGTTAAAATGAATACTTTTCTGAATGCATTTTTATTCATTTATAGGAATTGCATGGAGCATAACTTTATGTCTTTCAACCTAAAAATAATATTAGCTTTTTCTGTGCACACAAACACAATTGTGAATACTGTTCAATTCAAAATTTTGAGTAGGAAATGCAGTTTTTCAATCCACAATTGCATTCAATTGAATCTAATTGAATCCAATTAAATCCCAAAAAAAGTATTCGCTATTCAAAATACGCATTCGGATAGAAAAAAATTTTAGTCTATTTTAATCCATTCTCGTTTGCTGGGTATTAATTTCGCCACATTTCGCCAGGCTGCCGACTGATTTTGAATCGCATGCCACCGACTACTCAGGAGCCTTAATGTTTCATCCGAAGATTAGACGATGGTATTCTTACGTATTTTGGCGCTTTAAAACATAATCTATCCAAATTGCTTCGTTACGTCACAGTCTTTCCAATCGATGGGGAATAGTTTAGATTCTCTAATATCTTTAAAGTCTCTTGACTAGCTTGGTTTTCAAAATGCTGAGATAAAATATGCAAACTTATGAAATATACGAATTGCTAAGTTAAAAAAATATTGTTCTTCTCCATTGGTAAAAAGAAAAAATTGTGACGGGAGCAATTCAAACAATGGTTTCAGAGCATCAAAAAATATATAAGAATACTACTAGTCTATCTCCGGTAAAAAAATTTTTCGTATGTCTGTGTTATTTATATAATCGAATTTGTAAGTTATTAAAGACGAAAGCATTTTTTCTTTTACCAAATATCACTATAAGATTACTTCATCAATTATTGTTAACAATTGTTGTTGAGTTAATTTATTTTTAAAAAATTCAACTATATATATATATATATGATCTTCGGTTATACAAACACATTTTGTCTTCAGCTAGAACGAATCATTGTCAATTAAAGCGTCTTTAAAATTTTTTTCCGTAATATAAGAATTATCATCATGTTTCGTTCATTTGTCAATGTCTCCTTTTCAGCTTAGTATTTCATTAATATAAGTTTGTTGTTTGCTCTCCGTATAATCTCGATTTATAATCGTTAGTTATGTGGTAAACTTTCTAAGTAGAATTAACGTAACTATAAGCTAACGTGCACGCGAGGAAGAAGCATTCTTTTTATGAGTCTTTGGAGAATCTTATACGTATGCTTTCGTGCCAATCGTATCGACCTTGCATCCAGTCGTATTTTTCAATCCACAAATGCGAATCCGACCAGTTGATGGACCAGATGAAGAACAAATAAAGAATCTCTTTGGAAAGAATCTTCTACTTTTTTCAATTGTGCGAACCCTACACCCAGCTTTTCAGCTCTCGTATCGTTGCGAATGTAAAATAACTTAGTTACTAACTTTTGGTGTGGCATAATCTTCAAACCTTTTCATATTATCAAATTAAAAATTTTATTACAAAAAATACTAAAATTAGCCATTAATCTTCTACAATTTATTTAAATATTTTTAAACGTTTGAATCTAATTCTCAAATTTTTCTTTTTAGAAAATAACTTCAAAATATCTGGCAATTAAGATCATATTCATCCTTTGAAAAAAAGTAAGTCGTATATTTCATTTATATATAAACACCGTTTACATTATTTTTTTAATGAAAAATTAGGAAATTTAGGGCGATATTTATTTTGAATTCAAAATAATGCCAGTGCGTAGAAAGAGTCTGAAAAAGAAAGGAGAGAGAGAGAGAGAGAGAGAGAGAGGAAATGTTTAAGAAAAAGCTCGTTAACGCAAAAGTGAAAATAAAATTCTCGAAAGGAATCTTTGAAATTTAAATGCATCTTGTTGTCGCGTCCGCACGCATAATTGACCTCCGGGGTGATATAGTTGGCCGATGATGCTTGCAGCTGCCACGCCGTATTGGTCACAGTCCACTGGGGTGCATCAGCAACCCACGGCACATTACTGCAGACTCTCCTGTCCAAACTGCGGTCGCAGCTACAAGTATCGAAGCGGTCTGCGGGGACATATCGCCGACTGTCTCTCGGAAAAAGAGAAATTGGAGGCTGATTTTCGTCAACGACAGGAGCAGCGGCGGCAGCGAGAACAGCAGCAGCAGGTGCAGCAGCGACTGGAGCAGTTTACTGAGAAAGACGTCAGAGTACTGTACAAGTTTTGGAAATCGTAGATACTTGTGTAGCACGACGACAGAGACGAATGAAAATCGGTAGTAAAAGATCTTCCATCCATTGCGTCGAAATTACTTGTTCTTGTTTTATTTCACCTTTGAATACGGAGGCGGGATCCTATGATCGTTTCTCGTTCTTGGATGCTCCAGTATCTCGATTCAGGCACTATCTCTTGCTCCTCTCTTGACGACAACAGGTCTGTTTTCTGTGGCTGAACTAATGTACATTTTTGGAACTTGAGAGATAGGTATATATATGTTTGATATTTGTCGAAAGCAAGAAACACGGTTCTCTCACTAGTCTCTCAGTCTAGTTCAGGAACAGAAAACAGATCAAATACGTGGTCTAGTTCTTGCTCTTATATTTTTCTTTTTGTTACATTTAAAAGCGAGACAACCGTAAATATACTTTATAAAAATGATGTTTGTCTCTAAAATTGATCGTATTTAATAAACATTGCTTTGGTAATTGTGAAGAATTATTTAATCAATGGTTTACTTGTGTGTGTACATATATATAATATATATATTTTCTGTGTTCTACTTTTTTATATTTTTCATTCGGCTATAAGTACATAAATAGGAATGTTATATCACGCATTAAATAAAATGAATAAATATTAAATAGAATTTAAAGTTTGTATAATTCAGCTCGTGCGATATGCGATGCGCGCTTGCATCTTACTAGCGGATATACAATATAATCTATAAAAATTAATATCTATATATTAATAAAATGACGTAAATCGATCCTTTAATCACAAGTAGCATCTGGTACATACATGCTACTAGTATTGTAAATAACCATCAGTATCTGATTAACGAAGGAATAAATGAAGCATCAGTGATTGTTGGTTGATGTGTATTGCATGCTGAAGTTTTGTCATCTAGCGGAACGTAAGCTTCGTGATTGTCAGCGTGGCGAGTAAATGTCACATTTAAAGCGGCAAATGAAGGAGCTATGTATCTCGAGCGGCTCATCGGAGGGAACATTCATCCACGTTCAAATCATTCACGCGTAACTTCAGCCAGTATTTACACTCATTCGCCGTGGATATGTGTTGGGTGAAACTATACAAGAAATCATATTTTACGTTGGGTTGAAATTAATTACATCACGGGTGTAAAAATGGATGCACTAATAAAATGCAGTTCATTTTGGTGCAGCATGTAAATAACAGCCCAAAATAATGAAGACTGCACAAGAGTCTGCCGTAAGGATTGATAAGCTATTTTTTCAAATGTACAAATATATTGCTAAAGTTGTATTTTTTTTATCATTATGTTACATAGAACGTCACTCTAAAGCTCTCACATATCGATTACTTGCTTTTGTCGTAAAATTTTTAGCATATAATATTTTGTCTTTAACTTATTCTTCAATAACTCAAAGACGTGTAATACGAGAATAAACGAAACCTCATTACAGCTAAAAATAAATTTAATTCTATATATGTTAATAATGAAATATAATTAAATATTCTATATACCCGTTACAATAATTAGATGTTAACGAATTAATTAATTTGTTTATTTATTGTTAATTTATTTGTGGACAACGCGACTTCTAATTTTTATTTTTACCGTAATAATAGCGTTTTATACGGCGGTAAAATTTTTCAGTAATTAATTATTTCAGTAATTCATTATTTTGAAAAAGATTCGAAAAGAATTAAATGCGACTGGAACCAGTTTCTATTCCTCGCCGAGTTTGGGAGCTTTTTGTGCAGTCTTCCTTTGGAGCGAGCTTGATTCAGTATTGTCCACACGCTTGGTTCGAGCTTTTTCTTCAACGGTCGAGAAAGAAAAAAAAAAGAAAGGGGGGGTCAAAGTATCCAGGTCACACTGTCTCGACCGGAGTGACCCGCGGCTTTGCAGATAAGAGGGGCTCATTTCGTGCGTCCGACAGGAACCCGTATGATGTAAAAGGCCTCCCCCTGTATGCTTGCAGCCAGCCCCGCGAAGGAGATCGTCTTGAGTGGCGGCGACGGCGAACTGCCATTTCGCTGTGTAATGTGCGGACGTGGATACAGATCCCGATCCTCTCTCACACGACACTCCAGATACGAGTGCGGCCGCCTCGGATCCCGGTATACCTTCACCTGCACTCTCTGCGGCAAATACTTCTGCCGACCGGATCACCTCAAGCAGCATATCCTCAACATCCACGGGGGTTCCATCGCTAAATAACCGTGGCTGTGTCTCATCTCCTTCGGCGTGTAGAGAAACATTGTCATCGATTAACGATTCGCCGTTTACTGATGATTAATCGATTGGCAGCCGTCTTTGAGGACGTCGAAATTACTGCGAAAGTCAATTGCGATTGTCATGAAATTGAGAAGGAATGTTTTTGCATCATATTCTCTTTTAAAACAGATTATATATTTTTATTAAAAAGAAAATGTAATCTATATATATATATAAGTAATCTTATAAATTTGAACTTAAAAGTTTATAAATTGCTGGACACTTTTATGCACTATTGCTTAGCGTGGTATGCGAATGAGATTTCAAGTTCTATTTAGAATGAACATGTTTATTTTGATTTTGATGCTGCAATAATATTTCTTATTGAACGGGTTTTATAGACTAGGTTGCAGATCATTTAGGAGCCCCTCTTAGAAATATTTTTTTCGTTTATTTTGTGGAGCTTTATTTTAATCATCGTACTCTTCGCTTAGATTTGTTTATCCAAAGGAATACCAAAGGAAATTTTTATTTTAAATTTATCAGTAGGGTTAGTTATTGTATATGGAACTATGAACTTAGTTAGTCTTTTGTGGCTATTAGAATATTTTTAAAAAAAGTATTCAATGATTAATTTGAATCTTGAAACGTAGTTCTCGTGCAAAAGTTCTTGTTTCAAAAATTTTATTTTTCGTTCGTGTTTAAAAAATTTCTCGTTCAAGAGTTAAGAGTCTAATCTAACGAGTTTTCAGGTAACAAATATGATTTATTTTCTGAAATAAATTTTATTACAGTATAGTTAAGAATTAGATACATTATTAATAGATCCTTTATTATTGCGCAGTTCCAAGATTAGTTTGTTACATATAAATGCTCAAGTAGACATTTCTTCTTAAATGACAAAAGATTTTATTTTTCACTTTCTTTAGAAAATTCAAGATGAAATGAAATGACTGCGTGCATATTATACGCGTACTTGCGTGTTTTAGAGGTGAACTGCCAAATAGCCTGATTACGAATGCCAAATGACTAATATTCCTATTTTTCTAGTGCAATATACACGTTTAAGTTATTCTATAAAAGTATACGATTATACAATGATAAGTGTACAGATGGATTAATATATTGGAGAGTGTTGTTTAGGATGATGACAGAACTCTGTGAATAGGAGTCATATCTATGAGTCATATCTAATTCTTTTCTTGTTGAATTTTCTGAATTCGTTTGAATGTATTTATTTTACATTTTTGAAAGCAAACTTTAAACTCAAAAATTAACATTTTTTTTATTAAAATGTGTTCAAATTGATAGAATGTATATTACTAAAATGCAGAAGTTTATCAGTCTTTCCGGAGTATATTTGAATGCATATGCAATCCTTATCATGTATTTTTCTATATTTTTTTCTACATTTTTTTCTTGAATAAATATCTTTTGTCTTATTATTATTAAAAAAAAACAGTTTTTTAATATATCTTGAATTATCTTAGTAAAACGATTAATTGTGAAAGTCTATGAAGTTTTGCATTCTAGATATTTTACTTTATATATATGTATATAAATAAAGTAGCCGATAGTTTTTAAAAATAATATAGTAGCGTATTGAAATCTTTTTGGTTTTCTTCGCGATTAAAGAATTACATTTAAAAATACAAAAAGTTATAGGTACTGAAAATTGTTTAAAAATTCGATAGATATATTTATTGTGTCGTAGAGTAAATTTTCAAAAATGTTGGAGTTTATAAGGATAGGATTTCTTTTTACAGTTTTATTGCAGAAGTATCGGTTATGTGTAAAGAGAAATTATGTTATGTAGCGACTCTAGTGTCGTATGTTACATTTGAGGCTATAAAATATGCACAAATATGTTATTTATGCGAGTTAGATAAATAGAAGAGGTATAATGGGTCATTTTTCCCTAAAAAATACGATATAGGTACATTACTGTTATTGTTGGACATTGATTCCACATGTTGTTACTTATCGTACTTTATAAATTTTTATGGTATTTCAATAAAAAAGTAATATTAAATAAATTCTGTGTTTCTTAACCACTTTCCATTTTTTTGGTATCACGTTCCTCTCAATCTGATTATATCTCTCCGTTATGTTTTTTAATATTTTCATCTTATATGTACATTTATTTTTTGTAGTATACAAAATACCATATAATAATGCTGTTATAATTAAAAATTTTTAATATATAGTGATATTTTATTTTTAAACTAATTGTAAATTAAAGTACACATTAACTCAAATATTTGTAAATATATATTAAATATTTATTTAAAAGAAATAAAAATAAAAGCGGTTTACATTTTATTTTTCTTTGTAATTAATATAATACAAATGTTCAGTTTTTATAGTTACAGTTCCGCTAATTCAGTCAATATGATATAAAGTGATATTAGACTAAAGACAAATAATTGTCTTTTGGCTAATTTAGAGTGTATGACATCTGGATTTTGCTTTTTATTTTTAAAATTTGACCATAATTATATTTTAATATACATATACATTATTATACTATTTATATATAATATTTTATTTCTCAATTAGTAATATAATCAAGCTAATCTCTTTGTCTAATTGTGCAGGTGTGGGCTGTAATTTAATTATGGTATTTAATTATACTATAAAATTTGCTATGCACACGTTTTATCAAAATTAAAGTAAGATTTTTCAATTTAGCACAGGTTTAATTAAAAAAGAGAATTCAAGGAACATATGAAAATTACAATACAATCGGCATAAAGCGAAAGTTTCCTTTCTTTTTAATAATAAATTAAAATGTATTACAGCACACTCGGGCACTCTTTTTATACGTAAAAATAATATGTATATAATTAATTTTAAACGCGTGTGTTACTTCGATAGGTGATTAACACTTGGTATCGTAGCGTGGCAACAAGGTTCGTCGTTAAAATTTTTTTAGGTACATACGTGAGACAGAAAGGGTTTCATTAAGAACTTCTTTATATCTTTTGATAAATCCATTAAAAAGAATCCTTTGATTAACAAATCGTTCAAGTAAAGTCTTATTCGAAAGAACGGCGCTTCTCTGTTCGTGTTCCTGGAAAATCCAAGAGATGCACAAGTATAATTCCTTGCACATTCTTCCATAACGCGATTTCCGATTCCTGGGATATCTTGGTCCATGATCTGAATCGATCCTCGTGAGGACTGACGTCACTTCGTTTTATGTTTCATTACAGTGTCAGATGCGCTGATCAGCAACGGTGAGCATCGATGCCGGAAATGCGGCAAACGCTACAAGAATCAGTCCTCCTTGTGCAGGCACATCAGGTATGGCTGTGGACCGACCAAGTTGAAGTGTGTTTGTCCGCACTGCGGAAGACTTTACTCCAGGCCCGATACTCTCACCGAACATGTGATCAGGGTGCACATGTATCCGACTCAATAATCGTTCCCGATCTCATTTACGATCTCAAGTTGTTGATCTATACAATACGTTTGCGTGAAATTTTCATTTTATAAGCAAAGCTATAGAAAATATCTGTGGAACATTTTTAAGAAATGTAATAATTTTTTAATTTATGTAATTATTTTTAGTTTATTGAAAATTGAGTTATATTGAGTTATTTTTATTTTGAATTATCTTAACTTGAAGAACGTCTATTTTAATTATATAAATTAAGTTTTTTAAAATATTTTAATGATGTTCAGTTTAGTTTCATTTTTAGTTTCTGCACTCAATCGAAATTACTGTTAATAAGATCAGAAATATCATCTATTAAAAAAAAAAATCGATATCGGAAAAGGTATTTCGAATTAGTTAAAATGGATTTAATATAGAATTAGAGTATATTTATCCACTTTAGCTTATTTACATAGACAAGGGCTTGTCAGTATTTCTTACCCTCATTCATCCATGTCTTATATGCGCCCTTTTTATATCGACTTGATCTATTTTTGTATTCTTTACATCTATTTTACTTAATTTCCTTGGTCCTATTTAAAAATTAAAATTCGCTATCCTTTAGCTCTTAATTCACAATTTTTTCTCACAGTCTCGTACAGTCTATCCCATATCTTATTTTTTACCTCACTTTCTTCTGCTACTTCTTCCGCTTTTTGAATTATTTTATTCTTATCGTAAAATCTCTTGAAAGTTTCTTCTAATTGTCATCCCTTTGCTTTTATCCTTTACCCTTCCTTTTCTCTCTTCTTCTCACTTTCTTCTCCCTATCCCGAGCTTCTTTAGTACTCTTCCTTTTGTTTCATCTAAGTTTTCTTCTCATAATCTCTTTATAATCTTCTCGATACTTTCTATAACTCATCAAATTTTCCTCTTATCTCTTTACATTCCTTAATATAATATGCTCTACATTATCTTTATCTATTCTACAAAATATACACCTCTCCCCTTCTTTTCCTAATATTTATCTACCTCTTCTAGATTATCATATTTTAGTTTAATTTATGCCTTTATCTCATCCTCTCTCTTCAACACCTTTATACTTACTTCCTTTAGATATTTCAACTCGGCGCTTTTAATTGCTATTACTTTATACTTCTTGTTATATACTTAGTCTTTTCGATTCTACCTTTTTTCCATAAAATGGATTTAATATGTAAACAAAAATAATAGATTTGTATTTTTGAGAGAATATTAATATTGAATATTAATATTATATTCTATATATTGTACTTTGGCGTTTAATAAATTACAATATCATATATAATATATATAGGCAACGCATTATATAAATTAATTTTTTTACATTGTTATACTTAGCGCTTCAGACATGATTGGATATTTTCCAATTGTTTAACATATTTTAACACAAACGTAGTAACTTAATTCATATATCTTTCAGTGTTAATAAATAATTTAACCTTTTTAATTGCATATTCTTTGTTACAGTAACCTCATAATCTTAAAAGAATTAAATTATTTATTAATATTGAAAGTATGTAAACCGATTTGTATTCAATTGTATCAATCGTTACAATATTACTGTACTCAGCCTGAGAGCTACTAGTCGGCTGTGTAGTGTTGTGTCGACGATTACAATTGAATGCAAATCAGTTTATATATTTTTAGTGCTAAGAAATAATTTACATTCTTTTAAAGTTATAAGGTTATTGTAACAACAAAAAATACGTAATTAAAAGAGTTTTATTGATATTGAAAGATACGTGAATTAATTTACTACATTTGTGTCAAGATGTGTTAAGCAAACATTGAAAAACATTCATTGAATGCTCTCGTCTGCGATTGTAAAGCAAATAGGCATTATTAACTTACATAATGGGTTTGCAAAGAATAATGATTTCTCTATAACTTCTCCAATCAATTTGATTAAAATTTAAATTTGTTTCAATTAAAATCCCATTGTTTAAATTTTATAAATATTCTCTAGATCTCATTTAGGAGATTCTTTTAAAAACGTTTCATAAATACAAGGATCGCGAATACAATGTTATATAAATAATAATGATATATTTTCTCATGTTAAGATGGCATCAATGAAATATTTTAAAGGATTTTAAAAATATATTTATTAATTCCTCACTGAAGATTTTATGTAACGCAACGTTTGAAGATCCATTTAACACGTCGAATACCACACAGATCATCCGTCATTTAATTTACTCCATTTGAACATTACCATTATACTTTTTATCTGATGCTCTCTATGTTTTTGAAATGATAATTTAACTAGGGGATATAGTCGTAGAGCGTAGTATATCCAACCGCTGGAAGATCGCGTAAAAGGATCAGAAAGAGAGACTGAGACCTTGCATGCTCAGGTACTCACAAAGATGAATTGCGAGACATACATTATCCGTAAGAGATCGCAAAATTTACACATTTGTTTCGTTTCGAACATGCTTGCAGCATACTGGACTGAATACTCGACGGTGCACGAGACTCTGGCCTTACAGTCGCTCGACTGGAAGAAGATATCCGAACAGCAGCATCGTCAGCAACAACAACAGCAGCAGCAGCAACAATTTTCGCAGCGACAGCAATCGTTTCCACAGCAACCATTGCAGGGCCATGTTTGCAAAGATTGCGGCAAGATCTACAAACAGAGGAACGCTCTATGGCGACACTTTAAATACGAGTGTGGCAAAAGTCCCAGGTTCCAGTGTCCGTATTGTCGCTATCGGACGAAACAACGATCTAATATGTCTTCTCATATTAAGCACAAGCACGTGGGCTTCAAGATTTACGTGATCGATCTTGAGGCCGGGAAATAAACGCCTTAATTAAATTTTTTAATATTTATAAAATCGCAAATACTTCGATATGTCTTGTATTTTAGCAGAATATAATAAAAAATGTCACTTCAATAATGAACCATCATATACATTCACTCAACGATTTTATATCAATCAATAAATTACTAAAAATTAATTTTAAAAATTAATTTAAAAAATTATCAACTCTTGTAGAGAGGAAATTGTATAAAATTGATAAGGAAATAATAGGAAATTGGTAAGTTAAGAAAATAAAGATATTAAAAATACACAGGCAATTTTACTTTGCGGTACTATTTAATTATGAAAACATTAATTGGGAAAATATTCTTTTATTTACAATGTATATAATTTAAAATTCTACATGGATTTAAAGTTTAGAATTTTTATTTAATGTTTGTTAAAACAGTTTTTTTATTATGTAACACATTTTTTTGAGATTAATTAATATATTACGGATTATTATTAGTTAAAATGAGATTATGTTTTATATTTTTAAAATAATTATATTTTGTATTTTTAGAAGACAATTTAGAAATAATCATTAATTTGTTTTCTTTAATTTGTCGTGTTTTAAATAAATCTAAATTTCTCTCTCTAATGTATATTTATTAAATGTTTTATTTTTAGTATTCAGTTAGTCCGTGAAAATGTGCTGAATATATTATCAAGTAATTAAAAAGTTATTAGAAATTTTAAAAACAATAAAATTAAATGAATACATGTAATGTTGTATATCAAATTACATAATTGATTGTATCTTATCTTTATATTAATTTGTACTTATTATAAGTATTTTACCGCAAAATATTTGAAATAAGCAATGCATAATGAAATGTGTAAAAAAAATTTATGAATAATGTAGTGTCATAAAAATAAATTGTAAATAAAAATTTCATTTCAAATAACATTTGTATGTATTCACTTGTTATATTGATAAGTTATGACGTGGCAGTAGTGTTTTCTTATAAAAGTAATGTTTGAAAGAATATAATGGGTAGAGTGTAACATAAAATATTTGTTCTAATAATAATATTTTACTGAAAAGAATTAATCACTTATTTAATGAATTGTAAAATTAGTTTAATTACTGATCGGATGTTCTCTATGTTTTGAAATGACAATTTAGTTAGGGAATATAGTTGTAGAGCGTAGTATATTCGCTAGAAGATCAAAGTAACACGATCAGAGAGAGAGAGAGAGAGAGAGAGAGAGAGAGAGAGAGAGAGACTGACTGAAATCTTGCATGCCATCCGCAGGAAATCGCGAAAATTCACATTTGTTTTATTTCGAACTTGCTTGCAGCATACTGAACCGAATATATGAGATTCTGGCCTTTAGTTGCTCGACTAGAAGAAGATATCTAAACAGAAGCATCGTCAGCACTAGCAATTTCCGCCTTGAAATCGCTTTAATTAGGTTTTTTAATATTCGAAATCGCAAACGTTTCGATGCGTTTTATATTTTAATAGAATATAAAAAAATATGAATTTTAACAATAATTAAATAATTAAACTGTCAAATACATTCACATTAATGATTTAAAATCGATATAAAATAAAAAAAATTAATCATTTATTTAATGTGAAATTGTAAAATTCGTTATATTTATGTCATCAGCGGCAGATTATGATCGTTAGCCATAAATAAATATACATGTAATGGAATAAATGTCACAAGTTGATATTATTAAATCTACTTTTTGAGGATTTAACGAATAAAAATTACTTCTACTAATCAGTACAAATAAGAGCGTCTTCCAAGTTTTTCGAGCATGTAGACAAGGGTTGTCCTATCATCCTCTATGTCTTATTCTCCTTCTGTGAGTTCAGTAGTTAGAGATCTCAATAAATATCAATTCCTATAACACTCTCCCGTTCAATCCTCGTCGTTGTTTGTTGCAGCGTCGGCGCTTGACAGTATTCACATTAGCGAGTATCGTTGCTGTTTCTGCAACAGTCCATACCCGACGACATCTCATCTGAAAAGTCATCTGACCAGAGGTTGTTTCATGGACCCAACCTTCTCGGTAGAGAAACGGCGCAGTCTCAACAAAATGGAGTCTAGAAATTATGTATGCCCAAAGTGCTCTCAAGGCTATAAGAACAAGCGTACGTTAGATACGCATCTACGTATCGCGTGCGGCCGCGAGCCGAAATTCCAGTGTCCGTACTGCGACCTGAAGAGCAAACACCCGCCGAATATTTACACGCACATTAGACGCAAACACAAGGGTGAAGATCTCTTTTTGATAATCAATAACAAATAAACTATAAATTAAATCAGATTGTAAAATTGTTATTAAATTTATATATACGAGGGGCTTTCAAATTTAAATTATAATTTTGGAACTCCTCATAATTTTATTATATGAATGAATTTGATAACTATTTTATAATTTTGCATTCTTGTAATTATTGTCATATTGGGATGAAACTCGTGAATGTCAATAAGTAAGTGGAAGAATTCATATTTGTACCAAACTGTCTTAAGACTGTAAAATTTTGACTATAAATTGTTATTATTATAAAAAAAAATTAAACAAGTGTATCAATTATTTATTCTACATATGTATATATTAGAAAAAAAATAGGCAAACGAAGCTATAAAATGCGTTTGAAGCTATATTAAATGTGTTCGATCACGATATTACGTATATTTTTTACGAGTATTCCAATTTTTATGAATCTGGATCTTACACAAAAATAAAGATTGCATTTTCAGGGCGTATCTTTTTATTTTCTTTCCTCCCTTAGTTAAAAACGCACAAGAAAATAATTTTACGTTCAATACATTCAATTTTTGTAAATTGTGCTTATTGGCTTTTGATTATAAAACTTTGGCGTTTAAAAATACTAGTCAGAAACAAATTATTACAATAATTGTCAACAAGTAATCATATATTTATACTAAATTATAAGTATTTTGTATTTTGTTTTCTGGTAAAAAAATAATATTCGTAGTAATTAATTAAATAATAAATTCTTTATAATAATAAAAAAAAGATTGTATATGCGTCATTTTAGATTATTATTTTTAAATTCTATTCTTAGCGTTAATTTTTGTTTTATAATATTATATTACTACAATAGAGTATGAATATAAAATTAATTCCTATCTTTTTATTTCAGATGACTGTGATATTGCAACTTAATAACATCAACGACTGAACATTGAAACGTTGAAGAAATTGCGCAATTTATTAGGATTGACTTGAGAATCATAGGGAGAAAAAAAATCAGGAATATATTTTATATGGTCTCATTTTGTATATGAAATTTTACGTACTTAAGCAAGATGATAAAGAGCAAATGAATGTAAATGAAAGAAATAGTAAAAAAAAATCAGAAATCAGTAGAAGATGCAATCTTTATACTGATATTTGTTAAATTGTATTCCAAGTTTTATTTACATCAAATGAGATTTGTTAATTCTGATAGTTATATCCACTTTACTATAAAATTTTTTTTACTGTAAAAAAATGTGTTATTAAAATGAATGTTTATAATATTTTCTTTTCTGCGAATTTTTTATGTCTAGTGACGTGACGTTTTCCCGTCCTCAAAGAACCATTCCTTTATCATTATCATAGTTGAACGATCAATTATCAGAGCTGTCGCTATTGCGATATTTTTTTTTGTCTTTAAAGTATTTTGAGTCAAATTTTGATAATTTCGCGGAAGAGTGACGCAGTCCCTTGTGTCTGGTGGTTAACTCTAGTTTTGCGAAATAGTAAAATAAACTAATAAATACTTGCCAATATCGCGAGAGATAAGAGTTTGAAGGATTTCGATTACTCTCTAAAAGTGCAACGAAGTTGTGATGTTGCACGATCATAATCTTTTTTCAATTTTTTTTAAACAGGTTTTTTTGTACCAAGACACATTTAATACTATTATTTTCTTATTGTATTTTCTAAACAAATAAACAAATTGTGCGTTTTATTTCAAAAACAATTTTTATTTGTTTATTATACATAGAATATGAATATGAATATGTGGTATTGTTCTCATAAATTAGCATGCGAAATGAAATATACGAGTATATGTAGTTTTAATAATATGTAGTTTTGGAGAATTATTTTTTTTAGAGAATGCAATTTTTTTAGAATTAATTGTGAATATTTTTTTAAGGAAATATTGTTTCATGTCTTTTCTTATTTATCTAGGATAATTTTTATTTTTTTTAAATTTTATTTTTAAATGTAGATTAGAAAGCTAAGCAGAAAAAACGTATAAAAATATAAGAATTTAAGAAAATATTACATGTTTTTACATAATATTATGTCTTGTAATATTTATTCAAAATGAATTTTCTTTCTTTAACACGATCGAATGTGCAATGAGAATATATGTGGTTGTAATTAAAATGTTAATTATTGTAAAATGAAATCATAATGACATTTCAACGTATTTTGGTTTCAGATAATATGCGAACAATAGATAATGACATAACAATTAAAATTGAAAATGCTTACAATTTGAAATCGGTGAAAATAGAGGAAAAATTGAAAGAAGAGTATATATATATATATATATATATATATATATATATGTTTGTTCTGAGTGTGGAAAATTATTTAAAAATCCACGCACCCTCAAATCGCACAAATCAAACGATTGTGGAAAAGTCTACATTTGTCCAAAATGTAAAATAAAGTTCAATTATCGAGCAAGTTTTTGTAGGTATAGGAAACATTGTTGAGGGTAAGCGAAACATGTAAATATAACTAATATATTGTACTACATATTAGTTATAGATGTTATTTTTTAATTCGACGTATGAAATAATATTAATCGAAAACATTAAACAGTAAATAATATCATTTATAACACGATTTAAATGCATGATTTGAGAGTTTTTTTTTTAAATTATTTTGTTAAGAAGAATTGTCAAGAGGATTTATATATTTATGTAGTATTTAAAGATTAAAAAAAATATATGAGTATAATATTTTCTTTTGCAGAACTATAGTAGAAACTTCTAATGTTTTTGTTAATATAGTTCATTTTTAAAAGTTTTCAAAAAGTATTAGGTGTTGGAATTAATTCGTAGCGTTTTACAAGTGATGGGAAGTACTTTCATTAATGTATTTTTTAATGCTCATGTGAAATAAATAACATTCTTTCATTAAAAACGCTACGAATTAATTCCAACACCTAATATATTAATTTTAGAGAAATATATAAATTTTCTTAATTCTTTTTAATAAAATAATAATTTCAAAAATAATTTTTTTATTTTAAATGTCATGTGTTTATTTTCAATTTGAACTTATAATTTAGATCTTTATAATATTTTATAATTTCAAGAGAACTTAGATCTTCTAAGTTCTTTAATAATATTTTCTACAAAAGTTATTTTTAACTTTATCGCTAATTGAAAAAAATGTAAGATTTTTAGTTTAAATATTATTTTAATATAGTACGTTTAAATATTATTTTATTATATATGTGTATTATATATGTGTATTATACATATAATGACGTATAATGTGTAGGTAAAAATACTTGTCACAGTACAAAACTATTTTGTAATTTATGTAATTTTTGTATTTTTGCTAAATATGACTTGTACACTTAACATCTACTTTATTTATTATCTTATCTTATTTATTATCTAATTTACTACTCAAGAAGATTCATAAAAATAAATAAAAGCAATTGCTCAATTTATATCGTACTATCAAAAATTCAGATTTGTGAGACTATTTCACTAATTCGTTGTTCATCACTCTGAGTACAGGACTGAATTTAAGCTGATTTTTGAGATTTTGGCAAATGTGTGAGCGAATCCAGGAACATTAACACTAAGGGCGAACTGTTGTTGATTCTTGTGTTGCAGAATACCGCACGTCCGTCGTCCGAACTTACGCCTGTATGTACTGCAACAAGAGCTTTGTCCTTAAACGCTTTCTTTATGCCCATCTGAAGAAGAGCTGCTATTGGAATCCGAATTCCGAGTGTTATCACGCGCAGAGCTCGAAACCCTTCTTGTGTTCCAAATGTGGTGCCTCGTATTCGAAGCAGTATTTTCTGACGCAACATATGCGTAAAGATTGTGGTAGAATTTTAGAGTGTGATAATTGCGGGAAAACTTTTCTACAGTCGTGCAGTTTGTACAGGCACAAGAAACGGTCGTGCATGTACTAATTGTATGGAAGATGCAATCTTTGCAATTTAAGGCGTTGACTGTAAAATTCGTATGAACCTATTCAGATTATTCACTCTGCGTACGCATGTATACATATATGTATACATATATGTATGAATACTCGACTGATCTCGTTGGACATAACTGCGAATGTTTAAGTTTTCTCTATAAGTTTATTAGTTTCAGTAGGATGTAAAAGTTTACTATTCGTTACAGTACAAAACTTTTGTAATTCGTTAAATTGCTAAATCTGTACCATCAAAAATTTATTCAGATTTGCGAGACTATTTTATTTTTTATCACTTTGAATACGATATCGAATTTAAGCACGAATTTTCGATTTTTTGATATTTTCGTGCGTAAACGAGTCTAGCTTGAACACCAGCATTGATTCTTGTATTGCAGAATTCCGCATGTCCATTGTTCGAATACGTGCGAATACTGCAACGAAGATTTCGCCTTTAAGCGCTTTCTTTATGCCCCTCTGAAGAAGAGCTGATTACTGAAAGTTGCTGCTATCCGAATTCCAAATGTTACTGTACGCAGATATTGAAACCCTTCTCGTGTTTTGAATGCCTCAGAGCATTCAGGGAAGCAGAGTTTCCTGAAATGTGCGGTAGAACTTTAAAGTGTGATAATTATGACAAAACTTTTCTGCAATCGAACAACTTGTACAGGCACAAGAAGTTGTTGTGTGTACACCGAAATAGCAATCTTTGCGACTCAAAGCGTTGACTATAAAATTCATATGAAGCTATTGGGATCATTGATTGTGAATGTCGATTGATTGCGTTAGACATAACTGCGAATGATTAAACTTTCTCTGAGTTTACTGGTTTCACTAGTCTTTTCTTTAGTCTAATCTTTAGCTTAGGATTAAATGTTATTGGATTGTTTGATAGGTGTGCCATAATTTTTATTATTACACTTATTTTTATAATTTATCGAGATAATTCTTCTTTGTTATACAAAATAAATTAGTGTAATAATCATATTGTTTATTGATTCACCTAAATACTATATTCTTTATAATAATATTAATGTTAATAATTACATATTTATTTTATTTTTCGAAACTGCGTTACCATCCTTTACATGTACATAACATGCAAATAAATTAAAATGATGTCACTAAATTCTCACTTTCTAAACAATGATTCCATTAATATTCAGTGTATATTAAACTAAGATATTTTAACAGCCAATGTGGGAGTAAATGACATTTCTTTTCTCGCTACAAAGATATTGTAAGGGAATGTGTCAACATACAGCATATTTTTCCAGTTCATTTCAATGTGACGAACTAGTTTATATACGCATGAGATACATTTTACAGCTTTTTGTTAAGAAGCTCTTGATCTTTTGCGGTCGATACATAAATTTTTTAACGCTAAAATGATTGTACTATTTCTTATTTTGTAAATTTTTAATAAATTTGTTAAATTTTAATAATGTATTAATATTGTTTATTATTAGAGAACGTCGATGGAACAAATGTTGAATTGATTCGTTGTTTGAGATTTCTGACCGCAAATGATTGAACTAAATTGAACATTTATTTTTGTAATCCACGAATAAACCCGCAAATAAACACTTTCTTAGAGAGAAATCTCGCTTTATTAATTTTGTGTATGCTCGCTTAAAGATACGAACGCAATCGACTGACGGAACGGTAATCGTGTTGCAGAATTGGAGCTAAGCGCGAATAATTCGACGCGTGGCGAAGGCACCAAGAGAAAGTATAGTTGCAAGTATTGCGGCAAGGGCTTTACGCAGTCTGGTCATCTGAGGAGTCATCAGAAGAGCTCCTGCTACTGGAACCCCAGGTCTACCTGCCATCAGTCACAGAAGATTAGGCCGTTCTCCTGCACACAGTGCGGCGCTTGCTACTCCAAGCAGTCGCATCTCATCTTCCATGTGAGGCATGAGTGTGGTCGTACGCAGAAGTGTAATGTCTGCGGCAAAACATTCCTGCACAGCAGCAGCCTGCGAAGGCATCGTCAGAGAGCCCCGTGCAACTTCCAGCTTTGCTAATGCGCGTGACACGTGCTTTGGAGTGAATACGATTTTGGTCGGAAGATATTTCCGGAACGATCTTTCTCTTCATTTGTTATCTAGAAGGACACATAGTGGCTCAGATTTGTTTTTTGGATATCAATTAAAAAAAACTTTGGTAACGAGTGGCAATGTGGTAATGGAGTGAGGATTCTGGAACGCTCTATCCATAAAAAAAAAAACTTTTAAAATCTTGTATTGATATCTTGAGGATACTACAAGATTTTAACGTTTCTCGGAATAGATTTTCGTTGAGATATTTTTACCGATAGGTCGAAATACAGTATGCGTTGTCATACGGCGCACATGGTTTACAGTGCAACTGAGTATCAAGTCAAAGAATGATTGTGATATGTTATGATAAAAATGTATATAAATTATAATATCGAATATTTCTAAAATGAAAAGATTGTCATTATTTTTCGATTCCATTTAAATACAGACACTTAAATTTCCGCAGAAACATCCAATTCATCTCAATAACATCGCATTTCTGTTCAGTAAGGAAACGTCTTGTTGTTGACATTTTGCCGTTCAAGCACAATTCCTTACAGATTCGCTCTATCCTCATATTTTGTCTGCTCTGGCATTCAATGGTACTTTTACTGATTTGTGTGTCTCTGTTTTTCAGGTTATTTGTTCGAAACCAACCATAGCGACATCGAAGATTAGGGAAATGGCAAGCTAAAGACTCAATTTTTTTCAATAATCATAGAACATTTTCTAAATTGATATTTTTATCTTTTTGTATTTTGTGTTCGGATATTTTACACCGAATGCGTACTTAAGTGACGTACATACGATTAAAATGCAAGAATTTATACAATGATATACTCATAGTGACTATTTTGCGCTTAAAGAACTACCTTTATATTGATTGATATGTTTTCCCTTGTATATTTTTTGTGGCTACAATGGGCTTGCATGCAATTTTAATGTTTATTTATCTTTTCTTTTCTTCCTTAGTTATTATATTGACGATTGGTTATAATAATTTTCTGTTATTTGTAATGAAGAAAATTTTTTAACCCGTTAGCGATATATTACGAACGTTTATTATCATTTCTTTTTTAAAGCATTTGTTCGCATCGTGTTACAGAGAAAGAGTCATCGCAGGTAATTGGAACGCGAGCGGAGGTATCAAAGTTATCACAGAAAGAAGAACAATTGTCATTGAAGCAGAAAGAAAAATTATCGGAGAAAGAAAGAACAAGAGCTAAAGGAAGAGAAGAAGATGATTTCATTAATAATATGCCTTCAACGAGCACTGCGCAAAGTTCTTCAAGGGTTTTAGAAATTTTTATAAACGATAGCTCGCCTCAGATCAGCGATAATGAAAGCTCTGTGCCTTGGACTGACTCGAAGAATGTGGAACTGAACTTATACAAATGCCAGTATTGTGGCATCAGTTACAAGAAATGTAACATTCTCAAACATCACATTATGACGACATGTTTGTTGAATCCAAACTCTAGAACTATGAAGGAAGCTGGACAATTCAGATGCCTAGAATGTGGTCGTAATTATAAGGAATTGAAATCTTTGAGATTTCATCAGAAACATGAGTGCCAGAAAAAAATAACGTGTCCAGATTGTGGCACAATTTTCATTGGGTCAGTTGTTCCGGAACGTCATAAGAAGAATCATTGCAAAACGAAGAAGCAATCCAAATTGAAGATAGAAGAGTCGCAGAGCGAACTCTTTGAAGACGACGAATTTAACATTGATTCAGATTAAGTAAAAATAACAAAATTATTTTTAATTTTAATGTTTTTTTTAATTACAATGAAAATGTTTTGCAATAATTAGCATTTAATAATCGAAAAGAGTTATGTTTTGTTTTATCTTCGTGGAATTTCTCATATTATTCATAGAAAATGTCTTAATTCATAAATTATTATATATCATGTTTATATTTTTTAATATTTGGAGCGAAATAGGTATTTCTTCTTCAAATATTCATATTTATTTCCAATATTTATTTCTCCATCTGTCATAAATATGAAATATTATTATTTTTCTTTTTTTTTTAAATAAGAGAGACGAATTTTTTTTCGCGAGTATATGTTCTACAATTATATAAATTAATAAGTTTGCCTAATACATGATTAATAAGTTTACTTAAAGCGTTTATATATGATTACTGCATTAGTTGCAGTTAAGTTAATTTTTTCTGTATCTAATGAAAAGAATTATAACTTCATTTAAATTCTGTGTGTTGTTTGCTGCAATCCAATCCAATCCAATCCAATGGCGCAACATCCCAAATCGGGACAGGGTTATTACAGGAAGAACAAATATCACATTGTCATTGAAACAAAAAGAAAAATTATCAGAGAAAGGAAGAACAAGAGCTAAAGGAAAAAAAGATGATTTTATCAATAATATGTCTTCAACGAGCATTGCGCAAAATTCTTCAATGATTTTAGAAATTTGTATAAATGATAGCCCGCCTCAGCGATAATGAAAGCTCTTTGCCTTGGAAGGATGTGAAATTGAACTCATACAAATGCCAGTTACTTACCTCTCGCTGGCATTTGTATGAGTTCAATTTCACATCCTTCGAGTCGGTCCAAGGCAAAGAGCTTTCACTATCGCTAGTCTGAGGCGGACTACGTATGCCTGTGATGAACACACAGGTACACAGAAACATATAGGACATATCTACAATTTAACGCTGATTTCGAACGCAGTTTTGAAAGAGATTTTCTTGGTAATAGATACTCTTGGTGTTTGCCAGGCTGAAGATGAGTTACGAGCGCGTGAAAAGAGTTCTTCTTCTTGAGTGTGCCTGGGATCGAACCTGGGACCTCTGGCATAGTAGTCTACTTATTACGCCACGCTCGTGCTCATGTGTTGTTTGCTAATAAAAATAATAAAAATTTTGTACATTTAACTTTTTTATGACATTTTATTTATTATAAACGTTTTTCTATTATAAACTATCGTTTCTATTATAAACTATTATTTATTATACACATTAAGTAATACAACTTGTTTATTTGTGTTCTTTTTCTAATTGTTGGTAAATTCTGTAATATTTTGTTTCATCATATTTTTTGTATCACAAAAGATTTATAGTTAGTAATAACGTGGATATGTATTGACTACGATATTAATAAATATTTAATTGCTAAATTTATATTTTATTACTAAACAAATATTTAATTACCAAAGAACTAAATTTTTAACATTGAAAAACAATTTTAAACTCACAGCAATTATAATCGTTTAGCTTTTTGTAAAAATTATCTGCAGGCTGATATAACAACATTAGGATATTAAATTCATTTTTTATATTATTTTCTTGTTCGCTTCTTATACTAATTCAATGGCCATGGCAAATTCATACATCACATGTCAACTTTGCTTGATTAATGATAATAGTTCTTTATCTATTTCTTTCACATATTTATTCTATATAGATGTAGGCAAAGATGTAGTGTTGTAAAATCGATGTCATCACCAGGAAATTTTTGCAATAGTACATGATACTTAGCGCAAGTTAAAATACGACAGTTATATTATTTTCGATTTACAATTATTCGCAATGTTTGATAACCTACGCGAAAAGTAAGCGAGAAGAAATACTTAACGTTGGGCTGTGACTAAGATTTCAAAGTTACTGAGATGATAAGCGAAAAAGAGATGGAGAAAATCTCAGGAACTTTATTTTTACTGATTAACCTTTAAGATTTGTCTAGCAAATTGTCGGCATATTGCAGACTCCAGATATTGATTTTGATTGAGAATTTTTTTTCTAAAACTGTACAAGGACGTTTGTATAAATGATTTATACAGCAATATATATATAATATTTATAATATAAATTATAGACTTACTGAATGTTTATTATGAATATTTTAAAGAGGGACTCGGAATTTTTATTTCGGTCCAATTGCGGTCAGAAATTATATTCAATTTTCGGTTTCGGACTGAAAAAAACCGAAAAATATCAAAATCTAAACGATTTCAATCCGAGGTTATATCCAACTTTCAATTTTGGTTCCAACTTCAAAAAGTAATATTTAATATATTTCATGACAAATAATCGGTTGTGATTAGTTAATTTCTTATAGTTTAAAATTTAAAACTTAGGTAATGACTTATTGTAGAAAGCTTATAAAGTGGCGTTTGCAATGATATTTAAGGCGTAAATTTTATGGGCCTTCTACAATAAGCTATTAATTAATTTTTAGCTTTTGACTTTTGATTTATGACTAATGGCTTATTGTAGAAGATCCATTAAGTTTTAAGCCCTAAATCGTAAGAAATTAAAAAATCCCATTGTAGATGCCGCTTTACTTCACGATCCGGAAAACATTTTTGGTCTGATGATCGTTTCGGTTTATTAGCTTATACAATATTTTAGTTCGATTATCAATTTCGATCCGATTAAAATAACGTTTACGATTCGATTATCGATTTGTGATTATCGGTTTTGCTCCGGTCCGAGTCTCTGTATGTTCTTGATACATTTTAAAAGTTAAAGTTAAATTAATATTTACGATGTTATTTTATTAAATTGTTACGATAATTAATTGTAAAACATAATAGAATCTTCTATTTTTAGCTATCTTCTGTCTAATATATTTTTCCTCTAATCGTTCTTCTAAATTTTTTTGTTTGATTTGTGTATGGGTGTGTGAAATAAGTATTATTTATTTTTCTTACTATTATCCTTAATTTTTCTTGTGTTTATTTATGTATGTGTGGAATAATTTTTTATCATTTTTGTTAATTTTTCAAATATTTGTTTAAAAACTTTTGGAGTGAAACTCACTCCTAAAGATTGAATCATTCTTTTTCAAGATTGGCTCAATTTTCACTCTTTAGAGTAAGATCGATTCCATTCTAATGAATTAAAACTATTTAAAGAGTATGTATAAAATATTAAAATTATTAATTTATATACCGCTGAGTTCACTATTAATTATCGATATTATCATTTTTATTATCTTAAACACTTACTACCAAACATGCGTTGAAAGAAAATTTGAGTGATACATGTTCTATCTATAAAACACGGGAAAAGATTATTTATTTCATCGAGGTTTATTTCACCTCGTGGGGGTCGTTTTTTTTCTAGGGATTGTTCCATATCAGGAGAAGCAGAATTCCAATTATTTCATCGCGACGTCGCCGGAGCAGCATCTCGGGCTTCATATTCCATCATTACAGAGTTACGATAACGCTAGCTTCAGAAACTCCAATATCTTCAGGTCCGATTGGTACACTGTGAACGTAAAACAACAGCAGCAACAGCGAGACGAAGGGCACCAGCGGTATCTATGTCCCAGGTGTAGCAACAGTTATAAGTACTTGGGCGACATGAAAAAACACTTACGATTTCAGTGTGGTCAGGAGCCAAGATTCGAGTGTCCTTACTGCCAAAAACGGACGAAAGTGTCGTCAAATATGTATGCGCACGTACGCGCAATGCACAGCGATCAACCGTTGTATATAATAGATGTATATAACAAACAATGCTCGAATCCGCTTTTATGAAACAACGCGTTGTTAGGCCAATTCAGAATGATTAAATTGCGATATAAGATGACGTTATTTGTAATAATATCAAAATCAATTTAATTCACAATATTATGACGTTTTTATGTTTTTATATATTTTTGTATTTTTTACACTGAAAATATCTGGTTGAATCAATTCGAATTTTGGTTAATATAAAAATGGACGAATAAAAATTTTTTTTTATGTTAAATTTATACTACAATTCTAGTTGAGATAACTGAAATTCTAATTGATGTAATCTTTTCGTTTGTCTATTTTCAACCAAACATTTTTCTTATTGCATCATTTACTAGATTATATTCAAATTTTGTAAGTATAGATTTTTGCATACATATATATTATACGTACACAAAATAATATTCAAAATAAAAATAAAATTTATAATTTAATTATTGAAGCGCCTTATTTATTCAGGAAATATTATCGTTGATTATATTATTGTATGTTACATCTGTATGAACAAAAATAAATGACTTAATATGACTGGATATATCATTTTAGTATTCTTATATGTCTACAGATTGATTCTAGAAGTATACAACGATGGTTGTTATTTTTATTTAATGTTGTAGCAATCCGTATTTTTGTGTGAGTGTAATACATACAAGACTCGATTCCCGCGAGTCTCGATTATGTAGATAATTGAAGAGCATGGACGGAAATTTTTCTCTATCCGATGTTGTGATTTATATCCGGCAATCTCGATTAGCCGTCATTAACTATAGCCGAAATTTCCAATTCTTTTTCTAGATTCGCTTTATGGGCAGATACACTCGTCTTACGTGCATCCCCAGGTAGTGTCCGGTCACAGTGTGACTGCGGAGCCTTATCAGTCACGACGAGACAATTTGAATGCGATGGAGGATACAGAGGAGAACACGTATCTTTACGTCGACTCGAGTCATCGTCAGGAAACCGCCGTAGCACCGATTCCTGCGACTCGCTGGCCGGACAACGTGGTTGCGCAGGGTTCGGTCACGAGAAAGAAGTTTCACTGTCCCAGATGCAACAGTGGCTATACCAGACTCTCCGACATGAAGACGCACTGCCAATTCCAATGTGGCAAAGAACCACGATATCAGTGCCCATATTGCACGAAGAAAGCCAAGTTCTCGTCAAACATGTACGTACACGTACGACGGATGCACAAGGACAAAAAGTTGCAGATCATCGATCTGTACAAGCAGCTATCGAGAGTACGCTGCTGAAGATGAAGAAACCAAGCGTAGAGATTTTTTACAAGAATTTTTCTCGCGGTTAGTGACTGCTGCACAAACTTGAAACAATATGCTTTTTATATACGAATATATTTGGGAAATAGCAATGCAAACTATCCATAAGAAGATATACTGCGAATTACATCCTCGTAAAGTTTTTGTTAAAAATTTATTGTTATTAATTGAAATTAATTTGAGATATTAATGTTTATTATAATCAGTTGACAATTAAAATTTTGGCATTTGCGAGTTATCGAACGAAGAATTATCACAATTGTCCGGAACCGATTCAATTCTTGAGATATGTAAACATAAAAATCTAAGAGACATGTATTTTTATATTGACTTAATTTAAGATTTAAAGATTATCATATCCCCCCTCAAAGCTAACGCTTTATGTTTAATTCCAATTATTATCAATGAAATGATGAGATATACAGAAAAATGTTTTAGACAAAACTTTTATGGATTTTTAATATGCTTTGTAGATACATGTAGATACATATTAGGACATATCATATTTATGTAAAAATAGCTATGTATAAATCTAATATTTTGGAAATACTCTCACATCTCCATTAAGGGATTGTTTTACACTTCTTAAATCTCCAATTATAATCGATATAAAAGAATTACGCGTCTCGTTGATTTTTTTGATAACGTTGATTGTTTAATAACGATTTTTTAATCAATTTTGACTTATAAATAGCTTTACAGCTGATAAAAGATTTTCTATTAATCATATTCAAGTGATTTCAGTCAAATTTATTGAAACTGTGATATTTTATAATTTATGATACGCCGATCAAAAGCACATAATTATAAAAAATTAATAGATTTGTTGTAACTTCATTTGAAAGTTGATCATTTGAAAGCTATTTATAATTAGATTGAAAAGTACCTAATTACAGTTTGTTTTTTTTTTAAACTCTATACGATTTATAAGTATTAGCAAAGCTTTAAGAAAAATTAAATTTTATTGTTTGTTAATTTATCAAGGAAAAGAGTACTTTAGATATATATTATAATATATTAATAATAGACATAGATCAAAATTTTAAGTAATTAGAATTTTTTATGCAGTATACAACTTTAATCAGAACAGTTACTTCTTTTATTTCTTTTACTTATTATCATAATTTGTGTGATAACTTATTTATAGTTATCGAACAAATTATGATATATATATGTTATTTTAGACAATGATTCCCTTAATTCTTTCATAGACGAATTTTTTAGAATAATATTTGACTAAAGTACTAAAGGAAATGATATTAAAAATTATATATATACATAAAGAGAAGAGAGAATTCATTATCACGACATGAATGGAAGCTGGTTTCTTGTGGTCCATGGAAGAGTTAATATACGACATATCACAGGCAATCGTATTATGTGATATTTATTAATAATTTATAATATTTAAACTAATATTCTATCAAATTCATTTGCGCAATTTCCAGCGATAATTGCATCAAGAATTCTAGTTGCGAATACTTCTTTTATTGTTTATATATATGAAAATATTTATGTCTGTACTTATATCTTTAAAATTTGTTATATCAAAATGTTTGAAATAAAATTTCTTTTTTACATACGCGTGTTCAACCCATAATATTTCTTGAAAATTTCCAAAGTTTTGGTTTTCTTTATTTCTAGAAATTTAACTTTCTAATAACTATAAAGACATGCTTTCTTTATATCTAAGTTAAAATTGAGCAGCTGTAAATTAAAGTTGAAAACAATTTCTCCTACAAGATGTCTAAGTTTTTTCAATAATCAATTTTCATTGTTTTGCATGTTTTTAAATATATTGTGTAAAATGCACGATATTAATTGATATATGGTGCTTTTCAGGAATGACAGTATCCGCGCCTTCGATATTAGGGATTGAACATAAGCAGAAGATCAGGCGTCGTTCGAAAGTGAAGCCCAAGTATCCCTGCACTAATTGTTCAAGCACGTTCAAACATAAGAGAAGTCTTCTCAAACATTTGAAATACGAATGCGGCCAGTCGCCTCGATTTAAGTGCCCTTATTGCGAGCTAATTTCGAAAAAATCATCGAATATATTAAGGCACATTCGCCTAAAGCACAAGGGTTACGAAGTCTACGTCCAGGACATCTGTTATTTACGTCCTGACATTGATTAATGAATGCTATAATTGTATAATAAATTTTATATCTATAAAAACAGGAGAAATGTCATTTTTTATCAAAGGGGATCTTAGTGCTTAATAATATCTATATGTGAATATATAAATCGGTGTTGTATCAGGAGAACAATGATTGCTTTAATTAAATTATCATTGTTATAAAATTCATAATACATACCTAGAATCTCTGTTTTCTCTATACAGAACGTTTATGAGCAATTTTTATTCGACCTGGATGATACATATGGATTTTGGACATTCTTTGTTACTGCGTTTTCGTTGCGTTTTATATTATATTGTACATCTGAAGAAAGCTCAACTCTGTAGCCGAAACATGTCATATGTAATTATTTAGCATTTGCAATTTCTTTTAATTAGGTATTCATTCATAAGCATAATTTAATTATTTGTTTGTTTTTTTTTATTTTTTAATTTTTGTATAATTATGCGTTCTTAATAAGTAATATATTCGATATGATTTAAAAAACAAAATACGTTTATAATTTGACTGTCATTCGCTCTTTAAACTCCTTACTTATTATTGTTGGAAAAGTGGTAATTTACATCAAGCTGATTTACGATAGACAGAATGAACTAGATTCATAAAGCGATTTATTGATAGATGACTATTTTTAGATAGTTGGGTTTTAGAAATTGAACATCGTTGATGCTCGGCCCTTTTCCTTGCGGATCATGGTATCGGTCGGATATATGTGTGACGTGTGTGATTGTGAGGCCTTGCAACAATGGTTATAAAACTGTTACAGATAAGTATGTAATAAAATATTTAGCACTGCGTTTTCATGTAAAAGTTTCATTCAATTGTGAGATTTGTACTGATACATTTCGATTATATTTTTTATATTATGTTAGAAGTTGCGTTTAGAATAATATGTTAAGATCTAATTAATATATATCTTTCTCTTGTATTAATAAACTCAAATATAATTGCTTAATTATTTGATTTAATATTGATCAAATAATATTCATCAAATAATATAATAAGTAAATTTATCTATCAAGTTTCAATAAAAAGTTAATTTTCATAAAATTCTTAACAATTATCACTTATATTGAGAGTCTTGTACTTTTGTTTCTTGAATATATAAATAAATACAATTACAGTTTTCTAGATTGTACGTCGATTCGGTTTGTCGCAATTCACTTGAAACGCAATCATGAAATAACAATCTCACAAAATCATCGATTCAATAATAATAATTTTACTATATATATATATAAAAACATCTTAAAATTCTGTAAATAACTTATTAACGATATTACTTGTAAATATTCTTAACGAACATATGCAATTTATGTTTGTGAATAAATTGTATTTCTGCAATATATAATGCTGCCAATGCGTTTTTGCATTCTGAAATTTATTTATTTCCGAAAACATTTTTTTCATCGTAATCTTTATTATAATTTATATTATAATTTATTGTAATTTATATTATTGTAATAGTATGATCGCCTGTAATTAAAATTGAGGACTTATAAATTTGGGAAGCAGATGAAATCGTAACGTGATGGTAACTGTTACGACAAATGCAAAGATAATGAGAAGATAATGATTTAATCTAATTAGTTGTAGAAAGTATAGTAGTAAGTTATTGAATAGAATTTTATAATTACCCAAAATATTTTACTTTCTATTTGTTCTTAATTATGGCATTTATCCGTTCTAATCTAGCGGCTGTTGAATCTCGAAGTGGCGATAATGACGAGAGAGAAAGAAATTTTAACATCACAAAATCTTCTGACGCTGGCTTTTATTTTCAGGTATCTGTGCATCCTTCGAATTGACAAGAGACGACTCTAAAAAATCTAACAGAAGCGTGCGATTTCCCTGCATGAATTGTACGAGCGTGTATAGTACGAAGGGCAGCCTGACGACGCACTTAAAATACGAATGCGGCCAACCGCCTCGATTTAAGTGTCCCTACTGTGACCTCGTCTCGAAGAAGACGTCCAATGTGCAGCAGCATATACGGAGGAGACACAAGGACCGCGTCGTTTACGTCCAAGATATCACTCATCCGTCCAATATCCGATATAACATACATATTGTTCGTTAAACGTTACAATAAATACGATATTTTATTCTGAATTCCGCATAATCCTGCAAGGCTTAGTGTCATTAACATTGATTATCCGAATCAATCAACAAATCACAATCCTTATCCATTAATCAGTTTTGTCTCTATATCTCGTCCTTTCGCGGACTGAAATTAGCTGAAGATTCTCCAAATGATTTGAGGTCATTTTTCCAAGCAATCATTTGTGATAGCTTTAAAATTCTTAATTTTTAGATTTATTTATCATTATATATAACATATTGTCTTTTTTTATATGAACTTAATCTTTTCATTGTTGTTGGTGCCTACAGGCACTCACTACTTTATATTTCGACTATTTAGCACCTAAATATTGTTGCTTTGTTTTATTATAATTTATATTAACATTTATACTAAAAATTTGAATAAAAAATAGGAATCGATTAGAACATTTTTAAAATTTAATTTTTTTAAAATTATAAAATAATTAAATGTTTTCTAAATATTTTCTAAAAAATGTGTGTTGAAAGTCACTGTGGTCGCTGCGCTACCGTTTACAATGTGTGTGTTTTAAAATATTCCACAGTAAAAGAATTAAGCTCTCAAATTGAGGAACCCGAGTTTTTTCTCCAGTCACTCTATTCTCAGTCATAAATATGTAATATATTTTTGTTTCGATGCTTGGAAGTCAAGCTGCTCTCGCTCAATCTCTCTTGATATCGGCTGATAACGCGGATGTTATCATCCTCTAACAAGATTTGTACTTTTAGTTTTCAGGTCTGGCAAGAGAGCAAGTATTCAGAAGTATTCCTGTCCGAATTGTACAGGCGTGTACTTGAGACAACAGGGTTTGCGGGAACATCAGATTTACGAGTGCGGCCAGTCACCGAGATTTCAATGTCCTTACTGTGATCACCGGTCGAAACTGATATCGAATCTTTACAAACACGTGCGCCGTAAGCATAGCGGGGAGGTAGTCTGGTCGATCGACCTGAAGAAGTGAAATCTGTTCCGCGAGGCGCACTCCTTTTGGGTACCATTTAACGCCATTATCCATTATATTATTAAATCCCACAGCTGTATTATCAAGTAATGCAAAATTACTAACTGATAACTTTCTCCATTGAGATAACAATCAACGGTAGACAGATGTTTCAAGTGAATTCCTCCGCGTTTTTATTACGATAGAAATGTAACTTCTTCTCTACTTTAATCTTCTTTAATCTCTTTAGTCTTCCTTTAACCTTGTTCTTAATCATCGGTTGGTTGAGAACGCATCACGTATTGACTGTTCGTCGCGTCTTGCACTCCTCTCTTCTGCTTGCAGACATCCCTTCGATCTTTCCCTTCGACCAGCCGTTCTTCGGTCAAGATGTGTCCGGGTATGCGATACAGCACGAAGCCAGGTTTCCTTGCCCAAACTGCATCAGCGTCTTCAACCGGAAGAACAATCTCAACAAGCATCTCAAATACGAGTGCGGCCAGTTTCCGAGGTTCAAGTGTCCGTACTGCCTCTACCGCTCGAAGAAAACCTCAAACATTCGTGCTCATATTCGCGTAATTCATTCCGGCTGTGAAGTTTACGTGATCGATCTGAATGCGAGTTGTATTTAATCTCAAATGTTCATGAAGATTATTTTTTTAAATAATATGAATTTTGCATTAATTTGCTAAATTGAACAAGAATATAATTGAAAGATTATAACTTTTATGTAACCTTTATACTATTATATTATGACATAATTGAGGGGATAGATGGAATAAAAACCTATAATTACAAAATCTTGATATTAATAAAAATTAAAATAACTTGCTACTTTTTTTATTGTACATAAACGGATACAATATTGAATGAATTTATGTCTTTAAGTGTTATAAACATGTTATAATATAAACCTTCTCTATTACGATCAATATTACATAAAAAAAAAAGCTAATTGCCGGAAAAAGAGTCTAAATAGAATTGTGCCTTTTGTTCGCCTATTTCCTCAATTACATATAAATATGCAGATTATGAATTAAATCATATTTATGTATATGTGGATTTTATTAAGCGCACCACAGGAAGATTCATTCAACTTGGATACCAAACTTGACCTTACCTCACATTACAATATTTCGATATAATCAATCGCTGTGATTTTCCTTGTTTTTTCAATATCTCTTTCTCTTATTCTATTATCTACCGACAGACAGTGAGTTTCTCTTGTAAACTCTGACAAGTTCCGAACGTTTTCTTGCAGATGTATATCTGGTACACCTGGGCGGCTTCAAGATGCCATCCAGCATGAAGACTCAACCTGCAGACAGGTTTCCCTGTCCACAATGTTCGAGCATCTTCAGTCGGAAGAACAATCTTTATTCGCACTTGAAGTATGAATGCGGGAAGCTGCCGCGATTTCGCTGTCCTTATTGTCTATACGCTTCGAAGAAAGCGTCCAACATTCGCGCCCATATACGCAGGAAGCACAACGGCTCCGAAGTCGACGTGATCTACGTCTAATTCTTCTAACGCCGTCACTGAAAATATCGAAAAATTTTGCTGCCTCGTCGAACCACAAGACTCTTTTATGTGTGTAACATCAATTAGCTAATAGAATGTCAGATCAGTTATAGAATAACATACATTTGTTAATTCATCGACAGTCTTTAATTTCTGTTTCTTCTTAGTTTCGCCACACGGACGCGATATACGTATATATCCATTCGTATATTTTTTAGAATAAAGCCACAGTGAAGTATATTCATGTCATTTCGATTATTGTCGCTTGCTCTTATTACTCCTTCAGGAAGAATATAGCGTTCCCGATCGCCTCCCCTCCGTCCAATCATCAACAATTTGTCTTTGCGCATGAAGACAACACCCTCGCTTATCACCGTTATGACTAATTGTGATTGAAGAAGGTTTGATATGCACAAATTGATCGTTTCCAATTTCCCATTCTGCTATCGGTTTTTTTTAATGTCGGACATGTCGTGTGGCGATATGAAGAGCTTTGACGCGAGCGACGCGTCTTTTTTGTGTTTCAGGCTTGAGTTTCTGTACGTTAGCCACAATACCACCTGGTAATACGCGGAGCTACGTTCTCCATTCGTACCCGTCGTCGGTGACCACGGCAACAACAGCGATGCGGATCAAGATCAAGGATGTGGCCGAGAAGAAGTTTCCCTGCACAAAATGCAGCAGTGCTTTCAGTCGCAAGGGCGGTCTGACCTATCATCAGAGAAATGAGTGCGGCCAGGAGCCGCGATTCAGCTGCCCATATTGTGTCTATCGCGCTGGGCACGTCTCGAATGCGCGTCGACACGTGAAGAAATGCCATCCCGGTCAGCTCGTGTATGCGATCGACCTGGGCAAGTTGCAGAAACGCGACCCTTGAGATCAGGCGTCCACCCGAAAAATCGGCGTCATTCTTTGCCCCGAAGAACAACAATTCGTGAAGATCAAAAGTATCGGATGGCACCATGCAACACAACGCCGAACATCGTGCGAAGATGCTCCACTCATCGAAGCGACGCAACTGGGAAGAATGGTAGAAATTCTGAAGATCTTACTTCTTTTTGTTTTTCATTCGGTATTGTTCGCGATTACACGAAGAATACCGTAAAATGCGTGAGAGCAGACTTATCACATGAACAAGGATATATCTAGTTTTTTTTTCCAGGGATATAGGGCATCCTCGACGTTCGTCCGATTATTTTCACTTCGCTTAGTCGATCTGAAGAATTGAACTACTGGAAGATAGTTGTGGATTGTGCGTATTCCATTTGTGTCTCGATAAAATTATTTGTGACTGTCATTATTTAAGGACGGTATGTAATGGAGGATCAGTGTGTTTTTTTCATTATAGTCGCAGCGATTTACACGTGAACATTAATTAATAGCGAACTAGTAAAAGATTGTAAATACCTCTGTTAGGAAATATAGCAAACTATTATTAATCGTTTTTATATGCGACGGTTACTGTTGTTAACTGTGGAATAAGTCGGAAAGAATTTTCGATTGTATGCGAAAATTTTGAGAAATTTTATTATCTACAAAAGAATTTTCTGTGCGAGAAAATGTTATTTAGCATAATATTTTTTAATGTAAATATCGTTAATATCTCAGTGCAGTATTATTTTATTGTTTGTCATTACAAATAATTTATGTGCATTAAAAATCAGTTACATATGTATTTATTGTTCAATAATACTGAAATAATTGCCGTTATTTTTATTTTCTATAAAACTATATTTCATAAAAATAAAAACCTTATAAAAACAAAAAAAGTCTTATATAAAAATCTTATAAAAATAAAAAAATTGTAAAATGATGTTTGATCAGAAATATGATAATATAATGCAATAATTAAGCTCACAAAATGTGCATAAAGCTTCTAAATTGCACGTGTAGCTTAAAAATCTCATTGAAATAGATACATATCTCAAATTGTATATAAGTTTACGAGCCCAAATTATTTGATAGTTCAATATTATTACATTAAGGTACATTTCTTTTAATCATTATTTGATTTATATTATTTATGTCAATTTTATTTAGAAGAGAATTTCAGTTTATCAATTTTTGGATTAATTATTACTTACACTTTTTAACATACGTTTATAAAATCATGACTGATTCATTCAACGAAACTTTGTTTTTATTCTATGCAGTTGCGGAACTATATATGTTGTACGTAACAAATAAAACATTATTAAATTTTAATAATGCATTCCTTCCTACCTAAAATCCTTCTGTCTTCTTAACTTTGCACATATACGTATTTATCTTCACGACCTACGTACATATGAACCAATGAGATTGGAAAGCATCGAATGTGCAGCTTCCACAATGAAATAATTAAGGATGACTTATCATTGTTTATATTAATACTGTATTTAAAGAAAAAGTTGCTCTACAAAATTAAAGTGATTGCTAGAATCCTACGCGAAATGGAGCGCTGAAAATTTTCCGATCTCAAGCTCGGCCTCGACGTCTCGGCGATTTTGCAGAGTTCGGCGCAGATTACCGAATCGCATCGAGGTCTTTGCAAGCCGGCAACGTTTTCTGACGTGACGTTCCTCTCGCTTCTGTTTCAGACCATATTCTGCCAGTGATCTACGGACATGAATTTGTGTCCGTTGTGACAAAGGAACAACCGACGTATCGCCCAATCGTCATCGACAGCAATTTTCTCATCGAAAAGCCGAAGTTCCCCTGTCCTAAGTGTCCGAGTGTCTTCAGTCGCAAGAATAATCTTTATTATCATGCGAAATTCGAGTGCGGCCAATCACCGCGGTTTAATTGTCCTTACTGCACTTATCGCACGAAACACGTATCGAACGTTCGTGCACACGTGCGCAGAAAACACCCTGGCAATAAAGTATATGCCATCGACGTGTGCAAAGTAGACTCGTAATATAAGATCAAGGTTTAATGCAGGCGTAGAATTTTTTTTTTTTGACGGGAAGGGATTCTACATTCATTTCTTGCACATAATCCTAAAGGGACGTGATATTATTTCTTTCATTCCGATTAGTTATAATACAAAATTTATTTTCATTATTTTATGTTTTCTATTTATTCTTCTGAAATGGTTACATCCCTTTTGATAAATTTGAAATACATTTATTATAAAAGAATTCATTCTTTTATATATATATATATATATATATATATAACAAATTTATTTATAAAAGAATTAAAACGAATAACATAAAAATAATGTGTTTTAAAATATCAATTCTAAGATGAATGTGTGTGAGAGAGAGAGAGAGAGAGAGTAAAATACGTGTTAATTTAACATCATAAATGTTAATTTTACTGAAAAAATATGCTTCTATGGTTTGTTTACTGTAATATAATATACTTTATTTGTATTCATTATTCTTACAATATTATTTTTTTTTGCATTTATTTTTAAGAATAATATTTATTATATATATAAGTAAATTATTATTATAATAATTATAATAATTATTATAATACAAGTAAAATGTGTTGAATTTAATACAAATCTTCCAACTGTAATCATTTGATTTCAGAAGAACAAATAGAAAATAATGATAATAAATTAAAAATTTCTCTACAGCAAAAATTTAATTGACTTGCATTGAAATTTGGATATTGTATATATTTCAATTTTTGTTAAAAGAATCATTATCTGAAGTTAAAAATATAGATTTATTGTTGCTCAAAATTTGGATATTTAGAAATGTTCTCTAAACAGATATTAATTATTTATGAAATAGAACATTTTTTTCTGAGAAAAAAATATTCCATTTTTATAATTTTAGTGAAGAATTCGTGAATTAATCAGATGTCAATTTTAATTACGTATATGTATATATTTTTAAGATGTAAAATTGCGCATTATATTCTGTATGACGTTTTAACATATATTTATTTACAATGTAAATAGTGATGAACTTGTTCTTTATTGTCTTCCATGAAATTTCGATGAAAATTCCATCTTTCATCATTTTTAATATTGATAAGGAAAGCAATATTCTTGTGCCGCAATCGTTATGAACAAGCGTATTTATATATTTAGCCATATACAATATAATTTATATAAATATTTATATCTTATTATATTTATATATAAAAGAATTGATAGATAATCCGATAATTTATAAATACTCTAGTTTCTCAATGTATATATAGATCTTTTATAATCTACTGCGTTATTTTGTATCATTTTTTTTTGTACTTTTTATTATTTTTTACGCTACAATAAATATAGGCGATTATGCGTTCGTAAAATTAGTTTATACATCGACTTTACTTCATAATTAATTTAAATATTCTCGATAGATTTTAACTTATCTTTTAGACCTTTTCTGTTGTTATTCTTAAATCTATCGGCTAAGTCATTGATATTTTCGCGTCGCTGTTTATCTAGTAAATTCCTATGCCTTCGTTCGTATCGAATTATTCTTTTGAAATAATTCGTCGTCCATTCGCGTTGTAAATGTTAACTGATGATTAACGCGGCTAATCAATAGGACGTCTGCATTTTTCAGAAGGCAAGTATTCTTCGAGGAGCGCACGACGCAGATGCGGCGTGAATCGATCAGTCCATAAGGCCCAACGGCAGGCTTGCAAGCAGGTGTTTTACTGTCCGAGATGCGGTGGATCCTTCAATTGGCGTTACAATCTCCAGCATCATCTCAAGTTTGCGTGCGGCCAATCGCCGCGATTCAACTGCCCGTACTGTCCTTTCCGTACGAAGCATACATCAAACGTGCGGGCCCACGTACGCAGAAAACACCCCGATCATGAGGTCTACGTCATTGACATCCTCAGCTGGCAGCAACGTGGCGAGTCGACGTCCGTCTCGTGAACGACTCGCCAGTGCAGCGACGTGGACTTTCTTCAGAATAAAAGACATCGTCTTCAATCGAGTCACGGTAGTTTTGAAAGTATTGTCTTCCTCGTGATGTATTCTTCCTTTCGGTGGAAGACCCATGTTCTGTCTGTGTCGTTAATGTGGCGAAACGAGTGCGTTGGATGCTTATCGCACGATTAATGATCTAACAAGAGATTTAACGTTTATTTTGTTGATCGTTTACGAGCACTCGAGAAGACTGCTGTCAGTCCCTTTCTATCTCACTATCTTTCTTTCTTTCTTTCTTTCTTTCTTTCTTTCTTTCTTTCTTTCTTTTTCTCTCGACGACTGAAATGGATATAAAGGCAAAATAGTGATTTAGCTATAATCATCACGGGCTCTGGATGACGAAGACGTTCTGTGTTTTTTTTTTTACAGCATCCGAGTCGGTGCCGACACGCACGTGGCGGAAAGACTATAATCGGTTGGTCACGAACAAGAGCATCACCTCATCACGCGAACAAAACGCTAAATCGTTTCCCTGTGGCAATTGCAACAGCGTGTTCAGCATGAAGCACAATCTTCAATATCACTGGAGGATTGAATGTGGTCAGCCGCCGAGGTACAATTGTCCCTACTGCGCCTACAGGACGAAGCATCCGTCAAACGTGCGTGCCCACGTACGCCGTATACATCCTGGCAACAGGGTCTACGTAGTGGATATACACAAGACTGATATTCCGCAATTCTTTTAAATCTTTTCCAAGTCTGAAGTCCATTTATCGTCGATGTGTTTGTTATTTATTTGAGTCGTCTATGCGACGACGCCTGATGTTGTTCTTATAAAATATGCTCTTTTAAAATGTATTTCCGAATGAGATTGGGTTACTGTTTTTCTTCTTGACATTGCGCCTAATTATATATTTATTTCTTTTCGTCTGTTGCGCATTTTGTACTCGATTACAATGAAACGTTCAGAGTTTTAGTTTAAAAATATATAGAGCATATTTATTATACACACGTGAAAATATTTTAGATAATTTGTTCAAATTTTTTTAATGTTACATTTATACAAATTCTTTCTAATTGCATTATTTTATCATTTCTTTTTATATAATGATAATTTTTTTACATAACGTCATAAAAAAAATTTGTGCTATGTATACAGAACACGAAAACATACAAAAATTTATTTGAAGAGAATGAAATTTTATATATGTAATAATGAAAAATTGAATTTCTAACTAATATGGCATTTTTTGAATATTTTATGTCTTTTATGTTTTTTTTTTGTGTAAGCCTGACTAAAATATTGTAATATACTAATAAATAACGCTTTCACACAGAACTTCACATTTAGAACTTCACTATATCCTTTTATGTGTGGCATAGTCAATAGTCTTATATAGTAGTGTTTATAAAAAAAATTAATAAATTAATGGCTAAAAAATAAAGAGCCTACTTTTTTTATTTTATTGATTTTGTACAAGTAACAGATCTCTATATTTAGATCTGTTAATTAAGAGATCTGTTATTCGACATATCCTAAGGATGACCTAAGAAGAAATGGATCGCGAAACGTTGTGCATCCACGCTGAACACATTTTGCTGCATATTAATTTTTTTTCGATGCGGGAACCCGCGAGATTGTTTTAAGTTTCAGTTTTCGCCCCGAGTTACGTTGTGAAATTTTCTGTTCCCAGAGATACGACCGGTCGCCATGCAACGATTTCACGCGCATTCCAATCAATGTGTCTACAATCCTGATGGAGCACAGCAAAACAGGAATTACCCCTGCCACAAGTGCGGCAACGCGTTCACGCGCAAGAACAATTTGTATAATCACCTCAAGTTCCAGTGTGGTCAGTTGCCGAGATTTAACTGTCCGTACTGTTCTTATCGTACGAAACATTCGTCGAACGTGAGGTCCCATATACGTAGGATACATCCCAACGAGAATGTCTACGTTCTCGATATGAGCACGAAACAGGATCATCAGCCAAGATGAACGATACAAATTTTGCAAGCCTTCCTTCCTTTTATTAGAGATCACCCACAAAGCTACAAGAAGTCTCGAAGCAGTTGTGATATCAATCAAATGAATGATTATTCATTGATCTGTTCTTTTATCAGTATGCTTTATTTATTTTACGTAGTCGTTTATGTCACATGTGTCGATTTGTTAGTTATTTATTGTTATACATTTATTTTCATTTAGCAATTTTTGCCTGTTGGCGATGTAATTGATATCTATTATATTGATCATCAATCATAGACTAAATTTAAAAATTATACTTAACGTTTCCTGACGCAGGATATTCGAGAAATTACTTATTTATAAAATGCATTATATAATATATTTATTTTTGCAATATACCTGGTGATATATGTAGAATTTGATAATGTATCGAATTTGATGTATAACTGAATAAATTTTAAACATTTACCTATCTGTGTTCTGTAATTCTGGCGAATTTTAGAAGTCTGATTCCTCATAGTTACCAATGTAACTCATACCCTTTAATCATTTATTAATGTATTTAAATTAATGCATGTCGGACAATCCGTTTACATGTGATAAAATATGTTTATTATTAGGAAATCGGCCAATTAATATGATGCTTATAATATGATATTATATTAAACAAATACCAACAGAGAAGCATTACACATAAAGAGTATCTTTTTGTATTTTTAAAATAATTGTGGAAGTTAATACAGCAAATTTAATGTAATTGAATAAATTTTAAGTGTTCAGTTATCTATATTATTCTATGATCTTAGTGAATATTTTTTCAAGACCAGTTTTTCAAGACCAAAGTTACTAACTCATACTATCTCAAATTTTTTTAAGCAAAGTTTACATGATGCTTTTTTACTAGCAGTTAGTACAGTTGCAGTTAATTGTTAGTAAAAAAAGCGTCATGTATTTTAAAATGCTGATAAGCTTTCTTCTTTCAGCTGGCGCACTAGTGAAGTTAAAATATTTCAACTTTACAAGCGCGCTAGCATTGTATTGTCTGCTAGCTTACTTCTAAAAGTGCTATGTGGGTTACAACTAGCTGCTTTCAATCACAAACAAAGAGATATTTGAAATATTGATTTTAAAAACTATATAAGCAACAGTTTTTCAAATTTATGTACAATTATACACATATTTTTATGCACTATTAGAAGCATTATTAGAAGCAAATTCTTATAAAGTGGCTGAAGCACTTAATGTCTCTCTGTTAAAAATCCATTTTTTACTTAAATTCTGTTTACAAATTAAAAACAAGAATACCTAAGGAAATAGGAGTCAGCACGGTACTTTTTGCGCAAATATAATAAATAAAAAAGTTTGATGCGAATCATCTACGGCACTATGGTCTTGTACAAGATTGAATTAATATACTCAATTTCGTTGAGAATGACTTGAAGTAAGTCGAAACGCATACGAAGATTAATATTTGTCATTTGATATGAATTATTATACTTTTTATTATTATATTTGCGCACAAAGTACAACGCTAACTCCTACTTCTCTATGCATTTTTGTCTTCAATTTGTTAAATACATCGAGAAATCCTATATTTTATTTTTTTTCATTATTGTAAATATTTTATTTAATCATATTCTTTAATATCTTCTTTTCTTTCTTTTTTTTGTTATTACTGCAACATAATTACAATGTTTTTATGTTTTATAACATTATTTATGTAAATAAAAAAGAATATATATATTAAGAGACGCTTCACATTTAAAAATGCACTGTTAAATCTATAGTGTCAAATTTAAGGTGAGTCGTCGCTGCTCCTACTCAATTAGTAACTCAACATCATTATTTTATACCAAAACAATGGTTATATTTGACATGATATAGTATCAAATTTAATTATCATTTTAGTATAAAATAATGATATTTAGTAGAAGCAGTGGCGACTTCTTCATATTATTATTAGTTATAAATTTATATTTATACATTATAGATTTAAGTGTAGTTTTACTAGCATTATATGTACAAAATTATATTTTTATAGCTGCTGGTTTTCTAGCGTGCTAAAAGACGCTAATTACTAGTAAAAAAGTATTGTATAAATCTTTATTTATTAAGATATTTAAATTGATGCACATTTTGATTAATATAGATAAACTATGTCCCTATAAATAATAAGTCTTTTGTTACAGACATTAAACCCTGCTACATTCGGCTTTCTCCGATCCCGCAGGAATACAGTCGTCCACTCCAGCACCATAATCACTTATTGCGCAAAAAGTTCTTTTGTTCGAATAACTGCGGACGTTCTTTCGGAACTGTAGCTTCTATGGCGAGGCATTTGCACGAATGCTACGATCGTTATCTACAGCATTTCAAGTGTTCGTTCTGTAATTACCATTCAAGCTCGGCTTTCTACATTTATAATCACGTGCACAAACGACATGTAACGAAAGACGAATAATATTTAGAGATTTTTGTTTTTATTTACAGTGAGAGCAAACAGTATTCGTACAAGGCAATTTGTTATAAAAAAAGCCTTATTTGTAGAAGATAAACATTAATTAACAATTTTATACAATGAATTCTGTTCTAACATAAACAAACGAGCTTTATATATGAGAGAGATTTTAGAAGCTAATTTTTCTCGTCTGTACGAATACTTTTTGAGCATTCAAACAATACAATTTTTAATTTTCGCTTATTTTTCAGATGATATATTTTGTATAATTAATATATATCTTTTTGATATATATAATTTTAAGAAATATACAGTCTATTTTATTCTTTATGAATAAATTGTTAATTATCCAACAAGAAATGATCGTCAATTAAACGTTGATATTGAAATCATCGTATTTTGTATCGATTCGACATCAATTTGACGTCTCATTTTTCGCTAATATTTACTTTTTAAAAATAAAGTTTTTTAAAAAAATATTATATTTTCTTTGTACAAATACTTTTTGCACTCACTATATTTGATGAGCGCAGGTTGTATAATTTTTGCTCGAATATTTCTAATGAATCATTTTCAGAGAAGTTGTATTTCTAGATTTTATTTTTTTATATTCTCTTTTATATACTTTATTTTGTTTTATATATTTTTCTTTGTTATCATAATGCCACACATTGCATTATACTTAAATATGAAAAAAAATTACTAATTATATAAGCGGACATCGAAAAATAATGTGATATAATTATTTTTCAAAATAATATAATTATTATTCAGAAATTTTGTTTCTACTTCGGACACTCTGTTTACATGTCGATGAAATATATTGTTAGAAAATCGACTTTTAATTAATATGATGTTTATAATAAATCGAAAGCGTATATTAATTACGATCACATTGCAGGCATGTAATGGTGAAAATAATGCGATATAATTATTTTTTAAATTGCCCAAGAATTATATTTGTTTCATTTGCTTATTGAATAATCTGTTTACACGGCGATAAAATATGTCGTTGAGAATCTGCTTTCAATTAATATGGTGTTTAATAATACATAAAAAAAAATCTTAATTTCAAAGAAATATCTCTTTGCTCGTATTCAAAAAAATTTCTTTGAATCAATGAAAATTTTTAAAAAAATACAATATCTTCTATTTTCAAAGAAATTTTCATTCTAATCTAAAGAAATAATTTTTTTGAATACGAGCAAAGAGATATTTCTTTGAAATTAAGATTTTTTTTCAGTGTAGGATTCTGAACAAATTAATTATCAACAAGAAAGAATTATACGTACAGAGAATGTTTTTTTTTTGTATTTTTATGAAATTATTTTTTATTAAATTTGATATTGTATAAATTTGCTGTAACTGAATAAATTTCAAATTACGATTACCCTCACGTTATTTAGTTCTAAAGTGTTTTTTTTTTTCCGGAATGGTAGTTTAAGATTATCCGTATAATTTTATAATCAATTTCTAGCAATGATGCTAATGTCTATCTACTGTATATCTTGATTAACGATAAGTGACACGCCATCAGTAATGGGTATTCTGTTACAGGCATTGACCCTTACTATGTTTGGCTTCCTGCGGTCTCGTTGAGAAACAATCGATCCCGGTTCCGCAGTCAAGCGTCAAATTGGCGCAAAAAATTTCACTGTACCAACAACTGCGGGAGTTGCTTTACACACCGTGGTTCGCTAACGAGGCATCTGCGTTACGAGTGCCAACAGAATCCGCGCTTCAAATGCCCGACCTGTGATTTCCGCTCAAGATGGACGTCCGATGTCTATAAGCACGTGCGCAGAAAGCATCAAGGCACTACCGTGCGTTGTATCGATATTGGCAGAAATTGAAAGAATGAACCTTTCTTTAGTACTAGACAACCTTACATACTATGTGGATGTACTAAGAGATTGCATTTTAATTAGGATATATTATTAATATATTGCAAATAAAAATTTTGCAAACCGGTGCAATACCTCGTCATGTTTTATTACACTGTATCACACCAAAAAATTCTGGGTTTCGTATACTATGTATATATCTCTACATTTTATGTACTTGTAATATTTCTGCGATGATATATTTTTCGATTAATATTACTAACATTATCTTAGTTTAAATCAGTTCATTGTCTTAATGTAGTTCTTCCTTTTTTTACTGAATTCCTTCCTCATGTTTCCAATATTTTTAAAACAATATTTAAGGGATTTTAAGTAAAATCACAAATAAATTTAATGTTGATGAGTACTGTGTTTTAAAATTTTTTAATATCGTTTAATTTTTGATCATCTTGCTGTAATTAAAGTGAATCTGTGTGCAAATAATTGACTGATATTCTATTATTGTACAATTGTTTAATTGTTGTAATTGTCTCTGCTATATTTTTCATTCTAATATTCTTAATTTACGAAGACACATTTTAAATTACGATATAGATACCATTTCTACAAAGATGAAGTGATTGCACAAAATTGAATGAAATGTTTTATGTATTTGCTCAATTATTATATTTTATTATATGTATTTTCTAAATTTTTTGACAAAAGGAATTTACATGTAGGAATAGTTTTAATATGAAAAAAAAATTTTCTGAAATATCGCTGAAGCTATTAATTCCTCTTATTTAATTACATCAAGACGATGCCATACGATTTCATCATTCGTATTTATATTTTAATATACATAAGTAAAATGTTACATGTAACTTTGATATTTGTAACTGAATTAGATAAATAAATTATCTTTAAATATTTTTTTAAATAACGATTATTTGTTACTCCTTGTTGCTGTGCAATCAAGCACAACGAAAAATTCGGCGCAAACGTTGAGTAGAAGTTCTCACGTATTACTGACCATATTTTTTGCTTACGTCTTTTTCAGATAACAAGGTGTATGTAATGGCGAAATTACAAACCTTTGATTTGATTTCGACTAAGGAAAAGCATCCATGCCCGAAGTGCAGTCGCATCTTCGAGAAGAAAAGCAGCCTGAGTAGACATCTGACGTACATGTGTGGAAAAAGACCACAATTTAAATGTCCCTACTGTGAATATTGCTGCAACATGCGCTGTAATGTCTACAGACACGTGCGTTACATTCACAAGAAGAATGAAGTGTATGCGCTGGACATCATCAAAAATTGTGTCACGTCACCATATTGATTATTTTATGCATTAATGATGAACCACACACTAACAGATCTCTTTGCAAATTTTGAATTAAAGAAGACTGTAGAAATATGTTACGCTTATTTCATATGTCTGATATAATAAAGTCGCGACTCTAAATACGCGCGATTTTATAGAAAATATTTTTAGAGCTCAAATACTTTAAAAGGATAACAGTTGACTCTGTAATCATTTTGTAATTTATTTTTTTTAACTTATTTTTATTATCACAAACGATGGAAAATATAATTGGATTATTAAATTAAAATTTTTGTTAACAGTACCTAATTCGCTAAGATTGTTAATGATTTTTGCCGCACGTTTAATATACTGTAATACGTAATTATTTTAATAACCGTTTAAATTTAATTTTAAATCATAGAAAAAATTTGTCTAAGTTCCTCACTCGATTTAACTTTAACTTTATTTAGCTGTCATTTTAATAGAGATAATGTTAATTAACTTATTTTGTGATTATACTTTTTGCGACCATTTGTGATGTTATTTTCTGTTTTCATTTGTAATTTTATCATGTATAATACAAAGTTTCTTATCGCTTGCAAAATATGTATATTATATTTAAGATATATTTTAGAATATATTATCAAGCGTTTTATATTAATACGAATTAATAAACCTATAATATTTCTATTAAAACACCATAAGTGTTAAATACTGTATATGTAATAAATTTGTCATTGTCTTCACAATAACTCTTTAAACGGATAAGCTTTCAGTCCTTATTTTTTTTTATTTTGAAATTCAATAAATTACTCTCTTGAATAAATTTTATTGCTTAATATTACATTTATGATATTCTAAAAATGTTACAGGAGCATGAGACGAAGAGAAATCAAATTATTATAGTTATCTGTATATTTATCTATGTAACATTTATTTTATTTTATTTTAACATTTATAATAATTTTATTTTTATCCTTTTTGAAAAACCACATGTCGAAAATAATGAATATATTATACTATTCCATATCCAAGTCGATAGTATCATTTAACGTTTTTCCCAATTGTTGATATTCTATACCGATTAACCGTTTCATTTTTCCTTCTTATGTTTAGAGCACATGAATATCTCATCACAAACGTTCAAGATTGTCGAACCGTATCATTGTCCGAAATGCTATCGCAGTTTCAAAGTGAAGAGCAGTTTCACTCAACACCTTTTGTACATATGCGGGAAGAATCCGCGCTTTGAGTGTTCGTACTGTATCTACCAATCCAAGCACCGCAGCAACATTTACAGACATATCCGTATTTATCACGAGAGACATGAAACTGACGACGTAATTAAACGTTATTGCATTGCCAAACTCTAAAAGCGATTTTATTCAACGTAAATACATTTTGTGAAAATAGCTTTTGTTATCTAATATTGTACTTCTGTAAATATGCGAATATTAAGAGTTGATTGTAAGGAAATGATTGAGGAAATTTTGAAGAATTTCCTTTGATATTTGATAAGAATATTGTAGATAGGAAATTTGTTTAAGTATTGTTGAAGATGATTCTTTATGAAGATTCACGCCAGCAATGTGCAAAGCATTTTTCTTTCTTAAAGTATTGGATATATATTCAACAAAAAAATTTATTTTTTCTTAAGATGAGTAAATTTAAATTTGATAAATTATTCCAATTTTGGTTGTGCATTGCCTTTAATTTTAGATTTCGACTCTTTGCTACATTTTTATGATTATTATTTTATGAGTATTATAAAACGGGATGACTGTAATTTACAATATTTTACAACTTACCTTTGCCAAAGAAAATTTTCTTTGTTTTGATTGTATGATGTATAGTAAAGCAAATATATTATTTCAATGGCATAATAAATAATTTTTTTTTAATATATAATTTTTTAAAAAATTATATAATTATACGATCCTTTAGTAAATAATTTTTATATCGCGAAATGATAACAAAAGTATTAACAAATATGATTTTTTTAAACGTTTTTTTACGTTAAAAAAATATATTTTATTAAGGAAGTTATAAATTATTAATATATTGTATATTATTTATTGTCAATTTATAACTTTTTTGATGTCTTTTTTGCATTATAGAATTATCAAATTTATAATTATATTTTTTATTAAAAAATTTGATTATATTGTATCACCATTATGTGCATTTGCCTTTCATTGCAAGCATTATTTTTTAAAATAATAATTAATAAACGATATTTTCAATGTCTACCTTCATCCCAATTATTTGTCTCTTATTGCAAACATTTTTAAAAATAAATAATTTTAATATAATAACAATATACAAATGTTATTATTATTTAAAAACACTCTAAACTTTATTATTTTTTTGTAAGAATTCTCTTTTTATGTATTGTTTTTATTTACAGCGATTTTAAAAGTATCGTCAAGAGAATTTTGCTTCACGATTCGCTGGTCGATATAAGACGAGTTTTTTAAATTCATCAATTAATCAATTGCATTATGCGCAAATGCAACTTTGCTCCGTAAAAACTGCATTTGCGCATAATATGATTGATTAATCGATGAATTAAAAATCTATAATAATATATCGGGTATTCACTCTTCATTAAATATTGTTTGTTAAATGTTATTTTGTCGAATTTTGCACATACGCACAAGCTTTACTTTCTCATGATGCTCTCTGGATGCTCGTATGGATTAATATTAAAGCCAAAATGCGTGTTTGCACGCGATTATTTCGCAGCTTTCAATAACAGGCGGAAATATCTCTGTGTTCACAGATATGGTTCATGTCTCGGGTTTCTACAGGAGAAAAAGGCAGAATCACGTTACCAATTGTTATGCAAAGCACCAGTGTCCTAACTGTCCTTCCATCTTTGTGTGGAAATGCACCTTGAGGAGGCATCTGCGCAACGAGTGTGGCAGGGAACCACGTTTTAAGTGTCCCTATTGCGATTACCGTGGCAAATGGAAGGCCAATATTACTAGACATATTAAAAGAGTACACAAGAATTGCTACAATTATGTAGTGGTTACTAACTAACAATAAAATCAATTTTGATCTTTCTTCGATGCACATCCTTAAAGTGTGTTTTTTTAATAAAACTATCGAACAATTTTGTGATATATTATATTAGAATGATTTTTTTTTAAACACAAATTAATATTTCAAAAATTCAATATTATTTCGATTTTTTCGAGTTACAATTATTTGTAAAAAAAATTTGTTTGTTTCTAAATTATGTGTTAAATACAAAGATGATGCGTGGAGAGTATAGAAGAAATTTCTTTTCTGTTTTTGCTATTTGATTTTGACAAGAATCAATACAGGACAAATGACAATTTAAAAAAATGAAATGAGATTTTAAATTGTAATACTTTTTTAAAAGATTTTTATTATTAAGAAATGTTTAAAAATAAAAAATAAATTGAAATACATTTCTAAAAATACATTAAAAATGATATTTCTTTATATTAGGGAACATCTCCTCGGTAACCTTGACCATGACATATATATATATATATATATATATATATATATATATATATATATATATATATATAGGTAGGTATAGAATACTGATCAACTTTTTCTTACAAATTAATTGGCGGTTTTATATAGTTTTCGAGATATATTTACATAAAACTCATTTTCAAAATTTCATTATTTTTTTGTATATGATACCCTGTACATGATGAATAGTGCATACAAGTGATCTTCAAAAGGTTTTAGGTGGAGGTCACTATTTAAAAATTATTAACAAAGAAAGTTTAAAAAATAATATCTTACTTTTTACTATATGCAATATTAAAAACTGCCCTATACTTATACTTTGCACGCGAAGAGAAGTCCACTTCATCTCCTTCCCCTCCTGGAGCGTTCAACTTTCCATCCCAATCGCTAAGTGGTCCATCTTACTTTTTCTTTGCTTAAGGGTGTTCGACTTTCAATGCGAAGCGAGGTCCACCCCACCGATTTTCTCCTAGATCGGGGAAGAAGTGGAATGGATCTCGCTTTGCGAGAAAAGTCATATGTCCGTCATGACCTTGATAACATAGATCAAGGAGATCCCCTAATGTAAAGAAATATATATCCTAAAAATTATTATTAATATTAATTATTATTAATATTTTATGGAAAGGGATTAATATTTTTGGAAATCAAAACTATATATCGTAAAAATATAAGAACAGGTATTTGTAATATATTCAATTTAGACTTATGCCTTATAAATTAAATTTGTACAATTTCGAATTAATATTGAATGAATGATTATGAATGTTTTGTCTTCTATTTTCGTCTATGAATTTACATATGTTATTCTGCGATTATCATTTTTTAACGATTATGCATGTAATTTAAGATATAAGATAATATCAATAAAATGAGATTACTTAAACTTGCAATTACTTTTAGATTAAATTATGTGTATAGATTTCTTTAACATATATGATTGCAGTGTGATAGAACAATATTTAGAAGAATCAAGTCTAATTTTCTTATTACCTTAGAATCTATCCTACGTATAATGTTCTTTTGTCAAGTATTAAAATATTCTTGCTTACAGAAGTATCTATGTATATAGAAATTCTTTTCCAAACTGGTTCGCGACAATGCTATATTAGATGTCCTTAAGTTAAAAGGAATTAAAAGAATTTTTTATTTTTAATTTTCATAGCATTAGAGTTTTCAAATGGAAAAGAAACGAAATGGGATATTATCAGTGCTATATTTCAAATATTTTTATTGTATGTATTAAGCTAACAGCACAAATACATTATCAAGAAACATAAAAACATCGTAATCTGCATTATGGACATCTTCAAGAATTCTTGTCTTGCTTAGAGCAGTTTCGTGAAACTTTTACGTTTTTTGCTATTACGTAACTTGATATGTTGTACAATTGAGATTATCATATCAATGAAGACGAAATCGCGAATATAGATTTTTTTTTAAATAAATAATTTTAATTTAATTTCAATTTATTATTATATTATTATATTTTTAAAAATGTAAGTAATATTAAATAACTAAAAAGTTTAGAATAAATAGAAACGTATGTATGTAATATAGATTTGTAATATTTAGATATTAATTGTTCTTTGATCTCTCGATACTTCTGATGTTTTGTGTGGAATTATTTCTTACACAAAAAAAAAGAAAAATAGAAATTATCTTTATCTTCCTTAAATTTCCTTATTAATTTCTACAATTTCCTACATTCTGTCCTTTTTCAGAATAATGTAATCAAGAAAATTATCTTTTTGATGTTATTACTTTCATATTTTCATATAAATGCGTAGCAATTCACAAGTCGCTAATAATTTCTTTTTTCAGATGTATTGGTTTTGCAGGTAAATATATATTACGATTTTTATTTAAATGTGAGGTGATGAGATTTAATGAAAAAATCACAACTAATGGTTAATTATTAATGTGGTGTTCTGATATATTGCATTTTGGATCTGAAGATTTTCCATGCAAAATTTAATGGGTAATTGTCATGTATTAAATGTGATGTTCATAAATATCAAATATTTTACTTTTACGTTGCTACATCTTTATTTATCAGCTCATTCTTATTTTACGTGTTTGTTATATTCTTCATTTCTGAAAGAAAAACCCTCGTGATGAAACGATCGGTTTCTTCGGCATGTTATCTTGAAGGACTTTGCGTAGGACTGACTGGGCGCTCTGTCTGTTTTTTTTGCTTACAGGTGTTAATGGATCTTTTAAAGCCTTCAGCAGATCGTTCTCCAGCGACGCCGACGCTAGTATCAGATTCCCTTGCCCGAATCAGAACTGCGGTCGCGTCTTCAACTGGAAGAGAAACTTAACGCGGCATCTGAAGTACGAATGCGGCCTCCAGCCGCGCTTCAAATGCCCTTACTGTGATTACTATGGCAAACTCAAGGGCAACGTCAGCAAGCATCTCCTCCGCAGACACAATAATCGGAAGATTTATGTTGTTGATTTGTTTCAAGGGACAGCATGAGTGCGACATGACCCAAGCATCTAGCTTCTTTCGTTTATCGATAAATAAATAAATCTGTCTCTTCTATAGGTTCATGAATCTATGACTTCACTCTGTACTTCTTTCTGATTGTCTATCTCCCCGGATTGCAAGGTAATATTAGCGATCGCGTCGTTGTAATGCCCTGGACTGTTCAAATCTATTAAAAGCTGCATGTGCTTTCGAATACTCGATCAAATTGTACTTAGAAATACTGAAATATTGAGATGATTAGATGAATAAACATATAAAAATAAATGCACATTCGCGTTTTATTCGCTTTCAAACACAGCCTAGTGAGAATGTTGCATGTATGATGAACATCTAGTCTAAATATAAAATGATGTATCTTATGTGGTCCCGGATGTTCAGTGACCTAAGAAATTGCGATTTTAAATTTCAAAAAGGAAGAAGAAAGAAATCTACACGGAAAGGATTAAAGTAATTATTTGTGATTTTGTGCGCACAATTTTTCTCGTTCAAGGTTTCGAGAACAATTAGCGGCACATACTCTGCCTTTTCGCACGAGTTTCGATGAGCATTTTATCGCCAACGAGTCGTTACTTTTTCAGATAAAGAATCTACGCACTGGGCAACCCATCGCACTAAGAGACTGAAGCGTATGAGGTCAATCAAGATTCCGTGTCCTAATCCGAATTGCCGAAGTGTCTTTGCGTGGAAAAAGAATCTGATAAGTCACCTTCGTTACCAATGTGGCCAGCAGCCCAGGTTCAAATGTCCCTACTGCGATTACCTGTGCAAAATCAAGACCGATGTACGTAAGCATATTCGGGTGAAACATCAAAACTACGATGTCCACGTCATCGATATTTTTCAGCAAAAATCTGGTTAATTTCTTCCAAAATAAGTGTTTGAATTGGATGTTTAACAATGTAAATATTTGTATAAAATGATGTTTTATATTGTATTGTGTACTGGAATGTATATGTACTGAAAATGTTACAGATTTAATATTTTTTGTTATAAACAATCAAATAATTAAAAATTGTTACTATCAAAAAAGCGATGACGAGAGTTAAAGAAAAATTTTAATTCTTATAACATTTCAATCGACAGAAATTATTAAGAAACAGTTCTTTTATATTATTGTTTTTATTATTATTGTAAAATTGATATTTAATAAAACGTTTTTAATGTTTGTAATATTATAACTTATACAAAAACTTATTAATTACGCAAACTTACATACGTTATACCTTCTTCTGATCTTAAGTTTTTATCATCAATTAGATTGATACAAATAATATTTAATTTCGAGATAAATAAATTTATTACTTATTTTTTCATATTTATTATTTATTTCTTTATACTCGTATTTATTATTTACTTTTTACATTAATTTTTAATCTGATATTTAATATTCTCTTTTACTGTTGTAAGTAGATATCAGACACGTTTATTATGACAAGAAATCTGTATTTTCATATTTAAAATACGTGACAATAAAACTTTACTGTGTGTTACCTTAGAATTGTTAGGGGCACAATAAATACTTAATTTATTAATTATTACTTAATTACGTATATATACATTATTATTTTTATAAATTTAAATATGCAGTTTATATAAAATTACGGAATAATTATATCTTTGCGCAAAATATCATACAATAATTTTATGTATATTTATATGCATGTAATGTCTATTTTCTACTGTTCTATCAATTAAGATAGATAGTGCCAAGTTACATCGAAAATTTTATCTATACTATATTATTTCTTATATCATATTTTTATATACGATCGATACCACGTATATATTTTTTCTAATCTTATTACGAGATGTAATGACATCTTGCATAAATGTATGTATAATACATACATAGAAACTCAATAGCAATTGCGCGGAAAAAACTGCGTATTTTATGTATATCGGAACTTTCAGGTGATTTATTTAAGGAAAAAAATAATTAATTTAAATAATTATTTAAGTTCAATTTGCCATGTGCTAGAAACTAAATTTTTTATAATTATATAAAAGAAGATTAAAATTTTGTACTTTTTAACGTAATTTGTTTCACAAAGCTATGATGATCCGAATTTAGATATTGTAATTTGAAAATACGCCGATTTATATTGATTTTTGAGACAAATTTATTTTTTTTTTTTAATCAAACGATGAGAATTATTTCATAAATTATTAATCTGAGATAAATAATTTTATTCTCATTAAAAGCGCCAAAATTTCAAACGAGACTAAGAAAGGCCATTACGATTTTCCTTCGATCTAAGAGTGAAGTCGGTGCAGCTTGAGGTGTCTGACATTTTGCTTATGGTGGCTATACTAGGATCAGCTGATCAATTAATAAATAGTAACACGTGGCACGAATGCGCGCACACAAACGCTCGCGCCAAATCTTTGAAACATTATAACTCGATGAAAAATTGACGTAATAACATGCAATAAAAACGTATCTTCTTTGTTTTTTCCCGTAGATACTTATGTGCAATTCGTATGCTCTTATCATAACATATATGTATGTGTAATAATTTTACTAAAATTAAAAAAATTTGATTTTTTAATTCTCATATGGGATATTAAAAAATATTGTCTTATATGAGATGTTAAAAAATATTGCATGGATTAACGCTATTTTTGGAAATATTAAAATTCTCACCCTTCATCATTACGTAGTTTTGACATATTTCGATCAATTTATGAGCATCTTTTTTTATGAAAAACATCAAAGTGTCTGTGATACAAAATTTTTTTGTATCGAAATTCTTCTGTAATTTGTATTGTACATGATTAAGACTACCGAACTTTTTATGTTTTCATATTTGCAAATCGGACATGGTGCTGTTGTTTGTATGTTTCAGGATATCCCTGGTATTCTTACTGTCCTTGGAACGTAAGACCGTATCAGTGTTTGAACTGTCCCAACAATTACGCAAAGAAGTCTCACCTGAAACGACACGTGATGAGCGCCTGCAACGGCAAGGAACCACGTTACAGATGTCCTTACTGCATGTACATATCGCGATATCCTTCCGATACTTACAAGCACGTGAAACGCCTGCACGAGAATCAGGACGTTTATGCTATCGATGTACTGGGCACAACTAATTATTATTCGAAGAGTACTCTCACGCAGGATAATAAGATCTTGCAGTCCAAATTAGACGAATGGTCACAAAATATCCCATCATTAACATGAAGTTTAAAATATTGTTAGGAAATCTTTTTATTTAATAGAAAATCTTCGTTTTTTTTTTGTATATATCGATATATGACATTAAATTGTATTTCTTTCATCATCATTAATCATTGCTTCTCATTGTTATTTATTCTTTTCGAAAGTTATTATGCCAAGAAGTATTTCTGCCGAATAATTTCTCATTTTTTTCTCTATTGTAGAGTCTCCTTTATTAGCGCATTATACATTTTGATATTTTTCCACTCACAAAATCCTTGATGTACCTCTTTCCAGATAAATCGATCAATTTTTTTTGTTTCCATTATTACATATATCAGTCTATTGGTCCATATTACATATTTATGTTCAGGCAAATTTTAGCATGACATTTGTCATCTAGCCCATTACTTATTTTATTGTAAGAATTTCAAAATATTTTAGCAATAGCCTGTCAAAATCTTGTCACGTGTTTTACTTACGTGTCCGAAACTTCTGCATATTATGAAAATGTGCATTATTAAATTCCTGAAGTATTCTATTTCTGAAATATTATTCTAAATGGTTTTTTCTCTCTTTCAACTTTAATAAAGTTAAATAAAGTGGATTATGTTTGAGATGCAATCTACATTTACGTAGTTTTCTGCGAAAATCACAAAGTTTGTGCGATATATGATGTAGACGACACGTAGAGGTTTCTCTCGAAGTTGATCTTAAGGCGAATAATGTGAATTTTTTTATTTTTTTTATTCAGGGATAGTCTCTGCGAGAGAGAAGTTTATTCTTGAAAAGTCTACATTCGAAGTGATCTTCACGTTAATGCAACTTGTAAATTTGTAGACAGACAATTTATAAATATGTATATAAATGTTCAAAAGATAATATCAATCATGCAAGGATTATAAACGAACGATTACTCTTTCATGTTCTTCTAGCATCGAAATCTACACTTTTGCTAGTTATTAACTGTGTTAATTGGTTGTCAGAATAAACGTTGACTGTTTTTATAATAAATATATATGATAAAAATATACAATTGAGACTAATAAAGAATTATCCTACGAGTTTTTTTTTGTGTTTTGTGATATTTGTTTCGTTTTCCAATCAATCTCGGAACGTCAGCAGTCTCGAAATGTCAGCGTACTTCGTCACATGATCGCTATCTTTTCACCATTTTATTTTTGCTTTCAGATTTGTCATCGATCTCGAATGCACAACAAATTCAAAAACATTATCATGGAATTTAAAACAAAAGCATTCGTACATAAATTCGACATGAGATGAAAAGCGATTTATTCATGTGTGTGAAGCATGAAATAGTTAAATATTGTTAGTATTATTTTCTTGAGTTAGGTATGTTATTTTTTTATTTAATAGATTAATTCTTAATACTTTTAATTTTTGTATGTAATCACGATATACTACAATTATGTCTTACAAATTAGAATTATATTTTCGTTAATTGCGATTTTTTTTGTCGTGTAATATTTTGTATGTTGTATATGATTTTTTAAATAATTAAAAATATTATTAATTCATTAATAAATTGTTAAATAAATTTTTATTTTTTAATTTTTTATCAATGACATAGAGAAATAAATTTGTTTATAATAGGTACGTCTGCCTGAAATGCAATAAGACTATCAGCATATGTATTATATATTGCGATATTTGAGATTCGAATGTGATTGTTCGCCGAGACATATATAAGTGTTCTTACTGCGATATGAAGAGCAGCGATCTAACAATATTGACAAGCATATACGCGTCAAGTATCCTGGATCGAAATTTAAGTCCATGGCACATACAAAAATGTAAAGCAGTAAGATGTAAGCAGTAAGGAAATCGTAACATTGAATTCGCTACTGGTCTTACGATCTCTACTGTGATTAGGCAATTTATTTACTGCTTTACGTTTTTGTATGTGCTACAGGCTTTCATCACACTACCTATTTCTGTCTCTCAAGAATAAATTGCAATATAATAAATTTTATTGTTAAACTTGGAATAATTTGGAGTTTTTTTTTTTACATTTTAAATGAAACATATTTACACAATATTAAATACTGTATCTTTTAAGACCGTAATGTGAGTACTCAATAAATCAGAAATAAAGGCTGTAAACGGCATATTAATATAATATATTTATTTTTTAAAAGAAAATATTAATAATGTTAAGAATAAGTAAAGAGGTTTACTGAATAAAATCACCCGATCTTTATCCTTTATTCCTAGTTTTATTCTTAACAAACGAAGTTATTTTTAATTTTAGGAATTCTTACACAGAAATTCGAAAACAATCGATGAATCTAATTAAATATTTTTTTTAGATATGTATATTGTTTTTTTGGAATATTTTATGTAGACCGACTGTTGTTTATTTTATTAACATCTCTATTTTTTTGCAGACCAATAAGACATGCTTAGGTCGTGGATCACTTGGACAATAATTTGTGGAAACAATAGCAACCGTGAGTTTTCAAGTAGTTAGACGCACATTATTTCTCGGACTAACATTATCTTCGTAGACACATTTCATCTAGTTCTTCGTCACCATTCGATATTTGATCGATCAATTATCGCGCAGTTCGTTCGTGCACAGCTTGAAGATACCTTTAACTGCTTTACTTGTTCATTTCTTACTAAACAAAGCGAATCATTCTGTCCTCATGTCACGTGAGGATGCAATTAAAGTTATCACTTAAAATAATTGCCCTCGGGAATATTCTCTTCCTTGAGTTGATTTAAATAGTTTGTTGTATCTAGTTCTTCAAGTATTTGTCGGCATACATATAGAGAAGTTCACAATTCTTTTCTGAATCCTCCAAGCTCTCGAAACTACGAGAATTGTTTTCTCACGCGAATGTGCTGCGTGTTGTTGCTTCGGAATGTTTGAGAGACAGAAAGAGAGAAAAAAAAAAGAGTACCTGAATCACGAACTTACTCCTACAAGATTTCCTTCCTACACGCCGCATCCAGCTAGCTAATCGCGCACTTCCATGTCTTTTTCAGCGTTTCTACAAATGTTTCCGTGGCCCGAGGGGATCGGAATGGGCAGTAGAGGTCTGAGGAAGATGAGGATTCGCTATCAATGTCCGCGCTGCCGCAAAAGCTACTCTACGAAGAGCGCCGTGACGGCCCATTACAAGTACGACTGTGGCAAGCCGCCACGTTTCGAGTGCCCCTATTGCGGCATGCTTAGCAAAAAGAAGTTCAATGTACAGGACCATATCAGGCACAAGCATCCGTCGAAGCTGGTCATCTGCAACACGCTATTCTAGGACAAGTCGCGCGGCCACGCATGGCACGCGCGATTAAAGGCACCCAGTACGAATGTCGATTTAACGCGTGATTCGTCCCGTGTGCCCACGCGTTTGCGTCTTTTTCGCTGACGATAGTCACGAGACAAGCTGGGATAAATGTCTATTCTACTGGAGCCTCATTCCTAAGAGAATAATGTCTTTTTGTACCTGTTAGCGATTATTAAATGTTACTTTCATTTATTATATATGTATTTTGAATGTAATGCATGTCACAAGACAAGAATTTGTATTTTTATCCCGAGTGTTCAAACGGATTTGGGAAGATTGATTTCCGTTCTAAGTTCTATATTTCGTTATTGTATCATTGTTTTTTGTTCCTTCATTCATCCAGTTCCGTAAAAAAGGTTTTATATTTGAATATTATATTACATATGTGTATTATAGATGAATATTTGCTTAAATCTCTAGGGGCGAGTGTTATAAATTTTTTTCACTTTAAAATTAAAATTCAGAATAAATTCGAAGTAAAATCGGGATTTGTGCAAATTAGTTATATTTAAGAACTGAAGATGGAAATGTATGTAGCATTAAACACTGATGTATAGTACTTCTATCAGTAAGACTACACGATTCTTCACTTACTAATAATTTTTAAGCAAAAGCAGTAAAAATAAATTGTTTTTTTTTTTAATGACAAAACGATGTTGTCCCTAGAGAATTAATGTGATAATTAATAGCACAACAGTTCGTATTTTTATTTTTTAATGTGTTTCAGATTTACGTAATTTTGTATTTAGATAAATATACGAGATATTTTTGTGCAAGATCGAATCACGTTTAATAATATATAAGACGAATTTTATTAATGAAAATGATTTCTTTCTTGGAGAAAACTTGAGTTGACTATCAATTCCCGATAGCGACTTGAGTAAAAGAAATGATATAGAAATAGATTAACATTCTACTTGAGATGTATCTTTTTTATCGGAAGATAATTGAATCTGCGATAATTGAATAATATAGAAAGATTAAGTCATTACATCTCATTACCTGACAATGTACTTAGTCATGTAAAGCGACTGAACATGCGCTTGTTTTCAAGTTTTAATAAAAATGTTATATTGAAAAAATGACTTTTGCTCTCAAGAGTTACGTTTACGTGACTCAGATTTTTACATTCTTTTGCGTCTTTTCTCTGATTCATTTGTGCTCTCTCAGTATCTGTTTTTCCTCTCTATATCTCACTTATTTATCGCGAATATTCCTTCTGCATGGAATCTTGGTGCGTTCTCATCCTTGAACAGGATGTTCCCGAGACATATCCTGAGTGAATAACAATGTTGACCGTGGCATAATCTTTTGTAGGTGGCAGACCCATGGAATTTATGATGCACCGGAAGAAATACGTGAAGAAACGGGATATTACACAATACAATTCAAGCACCGGCAAATTCCACTGTCCCAATTGCAACAATGGTTACGGCAGACGGGATACCATGCTCGGTCATTACAGGTACGAGTGCGGCAAAGCGCCCAGGTATAAGTGCCCATACTGCAATCTCTGCAGCAAGAAGACTTCGAATATTTATCAGCATGTAAGGTGTATGCATCCAAAAGAGCAAGTGACTCTCGTGAAACTTTATTGAGCTCTTAACATCTTCGCCATGATGAACGTGAACCAGTGTGAAAAATCGAAGAGATTATTCTTCTGGATCTACTCGCCGAATTGACTGATGGGAATTTTTATTTATTTTTTATCATTTACGTTTAGTCGTTTTCATGACTTGAATGATATGATTTTGTTCTCCGATTTACGATGAATAAGTAGAATCAGTGGAAAAAGTTTACATGCATGGAGGAAAATAATTTTTTGCTGTTGTAACAAAATTATCATTGCTACTGTATATTCTTTTTAGGGTGCTAACTAATCGAGCTACCCTTTTCAGGGCAAGAGAGTGGTATTTTACTTTTTGAAAGTACGTATTACTGATGTGAATCCGTATTGCGTATCATGGATTACAAAAATGTGAACAAATGTGCTTTGTTCGTGTTATTTCATAATACAAAAAGTTTTAATAATTAACTCTTCGTTGAATACATACTGAATGCGAACGACAAAATTATTTTAATTCTCTAAAACTCAATTTTTTTTTATTTTGTAAGAACAAAAATACAATGTTTATAAAAAAAATCTCTGTTTTTTCAATTCCTAAAATAACCTACATTTAATATGCAAAATAAATACTTTTTATCCAAAACCAATTTACAAACTAATTTATTTTTCAAAGTATCTGAACAACAATTCTGTAAATTTTGAACTTTTAATATTGAATTTTTAAAAAGTTATAATTTTTCAAAGATTTTTCTCTATTCATTGAACTCAAGAATTTTTTCCGCAAAAACTGTAATGAAATTTCAATAAAAAACTATTTGAATGTATTTTATAGACCTTGAAATTGACCCATAATATTTTTCATATTAATTGGATTTTTTAAATAAGAACACCAGTTGTTTAAACATTTCTCTGGGCGTGAACCACCCAGTGTGATCGAAAAAAGGGGATCGAAGAGAGAAAGAGAGAGTATGTCAACGAAGTGTTAAACAAACATTTATTTATTCTTGCCTCAAAATAATTTACAATTTTAGCAAAATTATATTTAGCAAATAGTAATTAATACTCTTAACAGATTTCATTGCTGCCCACATAAAAACTGATAGATTTTGCTACAACATAAAAAATCTGTTGTGCTAGCGAATTATTTTTCTCTCTCTGTGTGCATGCGTATAATTATTAGAGAATTTCAGAGAATAATTTATTATTGTGCGAAACGTTAAAGAGATTTATACATATGATTGTATATATGACGCATAATTGATTGTATTCGATTTGTGATTGGTTCCAAAGTATTTTTTAAGTGTTGTATTTTAAATATCTTTTTACTAAGTTATTGCTAATTTAATTTGCGTAACCGGAGCTGCTCCGATTTTGAAACCTGCAATTTTATCCTTTTAAAGAATTCAAGACTGTATTGTATATAGCGTTCTCAAATGTAAAAAATAAAAATACACGAAGAAGAATTCAGAATTCTTTCTATTATTTGGATGATATTCTATTATTGTGTGGCATATTTTATAGCAATAAATTTTCACGAAAGACCTAAATGTGTTTCTTCTGTTATCGCTACTTGAGATAAATCTCACGTAAGAATTGTGCCAAGAATTACGTAATAATTAATATAATGAAAATAATCGATTACAGATATACTCGTTACATATTCTTTTCTAAGTGCTAAGTGCTTTATGCTATAAAAACTCAAGATCTTTAATCATAAATACACAAAGATGAAGAAACTTGCTGATAATAATATACGTGTAATGATGGTAGTAAATAAGAACTAAACTAGTCATTCACATCTAACATCACCTAAAATGTAAAGAGTTTTTCTGTACTATAAGTCCTCGTTCTCAAGGATAAGTTGAGTTCAGTTCCAGCCTGATGTATCAGATTTATGTGATTATTTATTCTCTTTTCCTCGAAATTCTTGAGTTCAAGAAATATATTAGGCTCCACCGTTATCGCGTGACAATAAATTTGTTAGGCATATAATAATGATGATGTAATTATAAGCTTAGAATATCTTAGGTGCTTAAATTTTTGAAAAATATGGATTAAAATTTGTCGACAGAATGCAGTTGTATTGGACAACATAATTATTACTACTCGATTATTATGGCTTGTGTTCGTTATACAATTTCACGAACATTTTCACGAAGGAGACTCCGTTGGTTTCCTTGTTTCATGCGTATAGCCATTGTGCAGTCATAGTTGCGTGCCAACAGTTATCATTGTGAATAATGCGAATTGTCATTAACACGAGACGACATCGGTTTCAGAATTATGGGACAACGGACTGATGGACAAGGCAGAGCTATCCCAGATGGTGTCGCGAAGATCGCAACAGCAGCAACACTTACGTAAGACGATGAAGAGCACTATTGATTCGCACGACCGGAGGCATCACTGCCCGAAATGCGAGAAGTCCTTCTCTCAGAGTTACTCGATGTACCGGCATTATAGATACGAATGTGACTCATTGCCGCGTTTTCAGTGCCCGTATTGTGGCCATGTGAGCAAATGGTCCCATTCGATCTACAATCACATCAGGAAGATCCATACGGGACAGAAGGTCATGCTGAACAAGCTCTACTAATCCACAATGAGAAGAACACTGTACGATATATCAATAAGATACTAATATACAGTCGTCAATAAAATCGAATTCGTTTCGTTTGTTATATTCTTTAACGGCAGTGACTGTTCCTGTTTAAATGAACGTTTGCTTCTCAGTGTGTTCCCTTGAAAGTTAATTGGCTATCCAAAATCTGTAGATTAAGATGGAAAACTCGGAAAAACGATTTAACGTGAATTACAACTATATCAATATAGCTGTATTATAATTGTTTTAATTAACATTGCAAAAATAAAATTGAAATGATTTAATAATTTTAACTGTAATAAGACTAATTTTAGAGTGTAATACCGAAGAAGCTTACGTATATGCACATAGCTTTTCAAGCATATGATTTTCAAGCATACATTCGATACAGATGAGATCGAGAGAATCTTCGATCGTTTCCGAGGAGGAGAAGGAGGCATCCCAAAATTCTTGCGCATTCCCATCCTCTTCGCTGCCTCGAATTCCCCCGCTATTAAGAGATCACTGGTTGCATATTGCCGCTCTAACATAGATTTCCGTTTCTATTTGTGCTTGCAGATACTTTCAGGCCGATCATTTTGAAGTACCACAGCTTGCGGAATTCCCGTCACACGCTCAGACTTCAAGCCTCCGTGAATCGGCGCGGGTTTCCCTGTCCCAAGTGCGCCCGTGTCTTCCGCACTACCGGCGGCATGAGCCGACACTATCGGCTAGAATGCGTCGACATGCCGCGCTTCAAGTGTCCGCACTGCGAAATGCGTAGCAAGTACACGCAAGCTGTGTACAGACACATCCGGGCGAAGCATCGTAATATGGAGTTGCGATTCGTCAAGTTGTACTAAACGCGATTTCGAGACTGACGTAGTTTAATTTATATATATATATATATATATATATATATATATGTGTGTGTGTGTGTATATATACACACGTATCGAGATAGAGTTAAATCTCTTCCTCTCAGAAAAAGATACCTCGTTCTGCCCCTTCCTACCCTTTTTAGGATGTTTTATAGAAGAAATTTGTACCGCAAATACAGGCATTTTCAATTAATCGCGCGTGTAATTGCGCGCGATTAATAAATCATTTTCAATAAATTCCATAATGCGATTGATTTTATGATTTAAATATAATATTTCTGATACTTTTAATAAAAATTAATTATCAAGCTTCTAGATCATTATTAGATTTTCGTGAGATCAGAAATAAATTGATATTTATATTTAATAATCATGATTGATATAATCATTTGTCTTTATAGTATAAATTCGTCTTTATCGAAGAAACAAATCAAATGGTTGAAAATGATAGTTATGCGCGAATAACAAATTTCTGTGATAAAACTGAAAGTTTATAATATGTTGCGTTATAGAATATAGTCATATTTAACTTATGTTAATCATATGCATAAACGAAAGTAATTGTTATTAAAAATTGACATTGAATTAGCCGATCGGCGCGATTTAAATTCTGCAAATATTTCGTAAACATGAACGATATGAATATTTGTGATATATCGAGGAATTTGTATGTGTTTCGACTATAAACAGATAAATATAGCCTTTTTTATTTTCTTTCATGAGTTTCTTTCAACCACGTTGTCTTCAAGCGCTATTTGCAAGCTGCAATTGTTGCTTCACTGATAATGTGGAAAATATTGAGTGAATGATGAGATGATGAGAGATTTCTTTGATGTACTTTTAAAAAGAATTACATCAGAAAAATAATCTAAACAAGTATCAAACTTATGTGTATTTTTAATTATATTTGTTAATTATTTAATGCATAGACACTTATGATTAGAAACGTAGAAATAAGAAATTTAAGATTTATCTTTCAAACAAGCAAGAAATAAAATGCAAAATATAAATTTTAAAATCTGAGAAATCTCACTATCTCATTAAAAATTAAATTTATTAGAGACAAAATCATCACAAATAATTTTTGTATAATTATTATGTATGTATAGTATACTTCGAATGTGTTTAAAACGTCCAAATTATTTTATACATTGTTATTTCACGAAGTTATGGTTTTCAGTCAATTTTGAACACTATCATTATTATCTGTAATTTTTTTCCTAATGTTTTTAACTATTCTACATGAATTGACTTTTTTTCTAAAGTCATTACAATATTTCTTCAAATTCAAAATATCTATCAAAAAATAAAAAATTAAAAAAATTAATAAACTATAATAACAATGGTCTTGTTTCTGTTTTTGTTTTTTTCAAAAAGTATGATTTCGATTTATAAAACATTTTTGGAAAATTAATGTAAAAAAGTATATATGCGCATTATGTATTACTTAAAAGTCATTTTAAATCTTAGAGTACATTAAAAAATACATTAAAAATATGTTCATTTTTTAGCGATATTGATATTTTATATTTTCTTTATAATGATAATAATAGTATGATATTTTAACATTTTTTAACACGTCCAAGAATGTGTCCAATTATGTGTTTTATTTAATGTTTCCGATTTATAAAAATTATAAAATAGATGATTAAAACAATGTTTTTGGCATTCCTAATTCCCATACTTTATTCTTGTCGTTCATTAAGGTATATTTATATTATCTACGTATGGGAATATTTATGTTGGCATTTGGTTAAGAGCAAAAAAAATTTGCAAACTTTTAAATTTTTAAATTTATGTAAATAAGTTTATTCTTTTTTTTGGCATGTAATTCCCAATGTAGGGGCTGCGTAATTTATTATATCATAATAATTTATATTAAATGTGTGTGCGAATCAAATTTTCTTATTTTAAATTATTTAAAACAGAAAAATGGATAATTTTAAAAAAATATTTAAAAATTAATTCGAAAATTTGCAACTAGCATGCGTTAATAATGTTTTATATCAATGTCGTAATATGAATGTAAAATTATATATATATATATATGTGTATTTGAACATATTTTATAAATACCATCAGTAAAATGACAACAAGACATATCTTATCAATCAATAATTTCCTTGAATATTATTTATAAGCACTATGTTATAAAGTGCATGACGTATTTTATGTTGTATTTTATAGCTAACTTGTCATCCTATTACCAAATGCATTTTTTCATCTTCCAATTAAATAGGGTGAACCAAATATGAATTTAAATGAATTGTCAGAACGACGGTACGAGATGTGAGATTTATTTTTTTTTCTTCAATTCTAGACTGTATTTTAATCATCATCCTTGAAGAAGAATGATATATCATTTTTGAAAGTATCGACAATATTCGCGTTCGAATGTAGATTTGCTTTTTATGTTTTTGCTTGATATCGTGTAAGTTTTATATATAACAATGATAAGAATATCTTGCAGGTCATTGGCCGAAGCCAAGTCTATCTGAATCACATGTGTGCATTGTTGAAATATCGGGACGTTGATTTATGAGAGCGCCGTAAACTCGAACGAGAGTACTTGCTTAATTCTTCTGATTTTGTAACAATTCTTCCAGGTAGATCCATGTCCTACAGTGATAGCTGGTCCAATTTTCCCCATTACTCCCGAGATGCGGCCGGACTTCAAAGTTTCTCACCGAAGGACGCCGTAGTGCGACATCAGCGATTCCGCGGTGATCATCGTGAGAGACGCTTCTTCCGATGCATCTACTGCGAGTACCAATCCAAGTACAGCTCGAACGTGTACAAGCATATGCGAAGGATTCACAAACACATGCCCTTCTTTAAGCCAAATCGATTGTAGTAGTAAGTTTCGGAAGGCGCGAAAATATTGTCGATAAAGAACGATTTTCCGCGAGAGAGAAATTTTTATCTTAAGAAATTATGAATAACTAGATACTTTAAACCTCAATATTGAAATATCAAAAATGAATTTACTTTATATGAACATAGTGTTTCGATGAAGATATTTTGACAATGTTTGTGTGATGACAAAATTATTATGATTAATTTGAAGATTTTCATGAATTTCCGTATTCCGACAAAGAGAATACATGACATTGACAAGTTTATCGAAACCAGAACTAGCTATAGTTAAATTATTTTGCCAATTTGTCTAATTAACTTGATGATTAATCAGCAGCAATTAATTTAAGAATTATATTATTTCTTCAAATTAATTTCATTATAACAACATGTGTGCCGTTTCTCTTTAATATATATATATATATGTATATATATATATTCTAGTATCTTTGCGTTCTTTAAATTTTCGTTTAATCAACTGGGCCTTAAAGATGCTATTAAAGAAGTTAATTATTTATTTGTTTGATTGTATGTGAGTTATTTACATATAATTCTTTCTATACTTATTTTTAATCTTAAAATGTTAAAAAATGACAAAATGTTATAAGTAATAAATTACTAGTTATGCGTTTTTTGATCAAATTTACACTACAAAATGTTGCACTGTGGATTTGTAATACTTCTTAACCATTGAGCAATAAACGTTGTTGTTCATATATTGATCGATTAAGACGTAATACCATTATCCTTTTGCATTCCTTATAATTTATAATATTGATAATTTTTTTAAACAAATCTTTTTAAAGACGATAATTTTACGCGATTAGAAAGTACACTTTTCTTTTTCAGGTTCGATGGTTGGATTTATTAAGTAAGCTCAACGAAAGAATATATTTATTAACTAACAATTCTTTTCACTGTTATTATTTCCTTCATTAACAATAAATAATTTTCTTAAAAAATTAAACTCAAGATTAGATGTCAACAAATTTTTATAACTCTCTTTATTATATCTTCTTAATTGTTTCTTTCGCTATTTTTTTCTGTAATTATTTATTATAAGATTTAATTCCGAGTATATGTTTTCAAATGTTTATATATAAGAATAATCGCATACTTCTTTTTATATTTTTGTTTTAATTTTCCATAATTACGTAATACTATCTTTTGTATATATATATTTTGACTCTTTCTTTTTAATATACAACAATAATAATTATATATTAATATAAATTTTTTAGATTAAGAGCATTATTATTTGATATTCTAGTCAAGCATGATAAGATATCTATTTTTCAATAAGATTCAAAATAAAAATTTTACGACAAATATTGCCATTAAAATATACGATATTATATCGTTAAAAATATGACATTATAGCATGTAAGTATTAAAAATAATAGCGAAAGACTACAGCTTTGTTTCTTGAGTCTCACAAAATTAGTTTTTTTCTGGACTTTTCGTCAATCGTGCGGAATATATTTCGCAGTTTGGAATACTTTCACTGACCTCGATCTCGATCTGTTTTTTTTTTTTCAGTATTCCGTAGGGATCGTCATATAATCGAGCATAAGGAGAGATACTTCTGTCCACGGTGCAACAGCTCGTTCAGCAAGAAGAGCAACATGCTGACACATTACAGGCATGAGTGCGGAAAAGCTCCAAGATTCCAGTGTCCTTATTGTGGAAAGAAAGATAGAAAGTCCTCCAACACTTATAGGCACATCAGAATGCATCATAAGGGCAGCAGCATTCAAGCATATCGGCTATACTGAATCAAGAACGTTTTAATGTCTTCGCACGGAAGACAAATGACATTTCGTCGAGACTGGTCAACCGAATTATCAAGTCCTGATCTTCTCTACCATGAGAGCATCGCGTTATCTGCTGGACCAACAAGTGATGTCGTAAAGGAGTATGGTACCTGAGGAATCTACAGCGAAGAGTCCATTTTTTTTCGTATTTCGCTTATTCAAGATTCTTCTGGTCGATGTACTCGATCACGATAATAAGATCTCTAACACTGCGACATTGTCTCCTTTCTCCCCTCAAGATATCCTTCATTATATCCTATCACCTTGATGAGCTGCCGAATTCTCCTCGGTCTCTACTTGATCCACGTTTTACTCTGCTACTTCGCCGTCCTCGTGCGCCTCTCCGATTGTGATGGCACAGACGCGATCTGGAGATATCTCTTCATTTACATTTTTTGCTCATTCGTCTTCCTTTTATCGTGTCGCCTGTTACGTTCTTTTTTGTTCTGGCCACAGTTACGTCACACGTTTGTCCAGTGTTCTTGATCCAGACTAATCGTATCTCTCCTTCTTCCTGTTCGTAGGACGATTCCTGGAGCCCTACCACGCTCGTATCATGGACATCCTGAGCGTGAATTACAGTGGTAGCCAGAACGTGATCAAGCGTGAAAACGGACCCTTTTGGCATTCCGGAAAGATGGCGTATCACTGTCCCAGATGCAATGCCGGCTACACTTACAAGAAGACACTGAAGACTCACATGAAGTACGATTGCGGGAAGGAGCCGAGGTTCAAGTGCCCTTATTGCAGCAAGAGGGATAAGTGCTCGTCGAATATTTACAAGCACATTAGACTACGACACAACGGAAAACCGGTATACGTGGACAGATTAGAGTCATCTCGTTCTTCTAACTCTTCCTTTCGTGATTCGCCGTCTGCCATCGGGCAATCACCTTAACTTGTGTGGACTAAATCAAGACATTTTTGTGATACAGGTGATGAAAGTGGCTGTAAAAAAAAGAAAAGAAGAGAGGAGGAAAAGAGATTTTGATTTGTAACATTATCTATTTTATTTTAAATAATTGATAATGATTATGAAATATATAAATACATATATATATTTTTACATTTATCGTTTTTATTTTATGTTACGGCTTTAATTTCTTTATATTATATATACAATTATCATTTTAACTTTACATTGGTGATATAAAATTTGATTTGATTTTCTTTTCGTTAGCAGAAAAAAGTCTTTTAGATCTTCCGTTTAATTGATCTTATAATCTTTCCGAATTTTAAGAAATGACAGTTTGTTCATATTGATGATATACATAATTATAAATAAAAAAAAGTAGAATATATTATTATAATAAATCTAATAGAAAAAGCATATTATGTCTAAACGATGAAATATTACATCAAATTTATTTATTAATTTTTTTTATAATTTCAAATTTATTTTTAAATTCTATTGAGTTTAAAGCTCGTCAACTTAATATTTTAATTCGAAACATATATAGGGAAGTCATTGTTTTCAAGATTTTTCGTTTTTACGTCCGCATAAGAAGAATGTACAGTGCTCATTTCGGAATGTGTATAAATTCGAAATATTTGAAAATAGACACAAACGTGCGTTATATAAATGTAAAATTTGTAAATGTAAAAATATATTTCGATTTTCTTTCCTCATTGTAAGTTCCTATCATGTAAAAACTGCAAAGTTTGCGACTGCAATAAAACGATTGAAGAGCACATTTTCAAAAGAATTTAAATCTAATCTCAATAAAGTTAACTTTTTCTTTTAATGATGTATAATAACGTATCGAGATTTCGGTCTGCATCTGAAAAGAAATGAATCGTGCTTTTAGAAATTGCTCTTCGATTACATTGTTATGTATATCATTTGAGAACTTATGTGCAGTCAACAATCTGACTCGTTTACGATGCTCGAATGTATCGTTTACCTCAATAAAATAGTAAAAAAAGGCAAACGTAGCTATGACGATTGATTCGTCTGAAAAAGTACGTCTGCATCTTCATCGAGTAATTGTAAGCTGCATGAATATTCTCGCATTAATTTTTGTGTATTTTTATATAAATTTCTTTCGAGATTCGTATGATTCACGATCTAAAAATAGTCTAAGATAGTTTTATTGTCAAACAATTTTATGTGAAATATTCTATATAAAAGGCAGATATTTTTGTTTTATATTGTCTAAATTTACGTGGATTTTCGTGGATTCGTAATTTTTACAAGAGTGTAACGTCAGAGAAGTCACATGTATTTATAGTGAATAAAATTCGTATTTATTGCACGTCGCTTGATTACTCGAAGGTAACACGAAGGGAAATAAAGTGCTTCATTATTCCTCAAGATGCACATCAGTATTATGCGTTTTGTAGTCATGGATATGATGTATCGATGATTTTTGTCATCTTTTTTTGTACAGCGAAACAAGGTCCAAACAAAACGTCTCGAAGCATGGTGAGAGCGATGCCGATTTTCAATCTTCACGTAATATTTGCGCGACAACGAATTGTCGTACAGAATTAAATACGGTGTAATGTAAAGATTTTCGACGTATGATTCAATACACAGGCTACGGCATTAGAATCGTATCGTTTGACTGCGTTACGATGTCGTTCAGTTTCGGGAAGCGTACTTTCGTGTGACGCGGATCACAAAAATCAGAAAAAAAAATTGTATTAATGTCCTGGCTTGCTTTCAGATATACAACTTTCGGGATGGCGTTCTGTAAGACCGGTGACCAGCTACATCTGTGCGAAATGCAACGCGGGCTTCCGGAGGACGTGGGACTTGATTAGACATAAATGCGGCCAAACGCCGCGATATGCGTGTCCATATTGTCACAAAAAGGATAATTCGTCCTCGAACGTTTACAGACACATCAGACGATGGCATCCGAATCATCCCGTCGGTGTCAACAAAATGTTCTAAACAATACCGTAGCGGGATACCAATTATCGACTGAAAATATATTCCTATCGACGATTTACACATGTGAGAATAAATAATCTGAACGATGTCACAGCGAAATACTTACGTACGTGAATAAATTTTTTTTTAGATATCTCTTTCAATAGAATTTTCTACATAATAAGATATTCCTTTCTCGTAAACCTGTGATATACTATCTGAATCCCCAATGATTTAATAATTTTGCTATATATGCATTCAGCATTTGAAGTTTCTTTAATTGTACAAATAATTGAATTTTTTACTTAGTAGTATTTTTATTTTTAATGTTTCAATAATGTGAGATATCATCGTTAATATGATAAGAAATATATCATATCGGAAATCATAGTTGCGAATCCAAGTTTATACTAAATGATTTACTCGTGAATTTTATTTGTTTAATTTTAACATAAGCTCGCATGCAATATTATCGCACAAAAGATTTATTTCAACATTAAATAGGATATAAATGGACTACAGAACGATGACGTATAAGTTTATTATATAGTATGTCGAGTTGATGTGTCTTACATTGTGTGATTACAATTCAGCTTCGAGTTTTGCGTGCGAAATAAATTGTATGGCTTTATTTATGTTTTCCGATCTGACTTGTCTTGTGCCGCATTCGTTTGTTGCGAATATAATGATCCATAGGAACGAGAACGATCCATGCAAATCTATACTGTATTTTCTAGACGATGATCTCTCGTTTATTCATAGTAAAGATAATTTTTTTCCAACCATGAATTAGCATCGATCGTTTTCGATTCCGAGCAACTGACGCATCCACTCTGTGAGAACTCTCGCAGAGTAGATACACTTTACTGATCCAGCTGAAGTGTGCGTTTGTTCTTATATTAATCTTACTTCTCTCTACTATTCGTCAACACGGATCCGTGCACACCACGATTTCGGTCGAGAACGAAAATCCGAAGAATGAATTGCGCCATCCCTAATTTGACTCTTTGAATTTTTCAGGTGTCCACCAGTACGAAACGAGGCAAATAAGGAAACGAGGCAAAGTGTACTCCGTGAACAAGAGTCACTATTGCCCACGCTGCAACCGTGGCTTCACCTTGAAGAAGAATATGTCGCGGCATCTGCGCCATGAGTGTGGCATGGCGCCCAAGTACCAGTGTCCGTACTGCGACAAGCTCTCCAAATTCACGCAGAACATTTACGCACATATCCGAAAGTATCATCCCGGTCAGGCTTTGTGCTTTAGACGGTTGTATTAAATAATCATTGAACGTAATGGCGTCCTATTTCTTCTTCGTTTGCTTCCATAGTCACCTTTTGTCACTTGGGAAAAGGAGAAAATGAAAATTGTCCTTGTGTGAAAAGGAAAACTCAATAAAATCGCTGGGAGTCGAGTTACCAGAGTCCAGTCTCTGATCCCGTTTTTATGACGAAGTAAATTCAGAAATTATTTCTCTCTAGTAAAGTTAACGCGTCGAAGCAGGAGGTCGGCGATCCGGAAAGAGTTAGCCCGGATCAAACGAGTCCTCGTACTTCGCGTACCGCGGGCTCGCTTCCGCTTCTTCTAACCGTGATGGTCGTTCTCGATTTCAGGTGCTGCCAAGAGACTCGGTCCCCGACACAAGCGGTTCATCTGCAAGCGTTGCAACAGACGATACGTCTACAATAGGGACCTGACGAGGCATCAGATGTATGATTGCGGCAGATCGCCGCGCTTCAAGTGTCCGTATTGCGGCCAGCGGGGCAAGTATCGCTCCATCATTTACAATCATGTGCGAGCGATACATCCCGAGATGCACGTTATGTCAGTAGACCTCGGTGATGTCCGTCTCGCATAGACGTGTGATTCTGAAGAAATCGTGACATTGATTTTTGTAAAATATATGGTATGACGAGAGTTGACTGAAAGGTCTATCGGAATTGTTAGGTCTGCTGTTTTTAAATTCATGATTGAATGTTTATAAAATAATGATTTTTTTCCTTACTCCGTTTCATTGATCATCTTCGGGTAAGAAGAAAAATGGACGCTCGAATGAGTGACAATAGCGCTTAATTCATTATATATAATCATCTTTATGTCTGTGATTGTAATCGGTAAGATTCAACATATGCAACATTAAAATGTGATCCGAAGCTTCGCCTCGAATTTATTCATTATATTCGAGGTATATCCATTGTTAAAAGAAGACATTTCAATATAATGTATTACATTCATATAATGTATTACATTCATGAGGGTGTGCTCTAATTTCTTTCTTAATTTATATATTATCTCGAAAACGAATAAAAGAATAAATAAAAAGTTTCCATGCAGTTCTCGTGTCAACCTTTTTGAATTTCGCAATGAGCGCCATATTCCTGTATTCCTTTTATACTTGTAGCTCATTTGTTCCATAGTCAGAGTGCGGTCCACATTATGTTTATTTACTTTCTCATCCATTTATATTGTACATAATTTTTCAGGGTAAGAAATTAATGCAGGCGACCACGCCGGAACGAATAGAGCTGCAAAAAGCGGGTAACGCAGCACGCGAAAAAGTGTGTCCGTTTGTTGCTCTTAAATGTTATCGTTCCGTCCCTCCCCCCCCGTGGGTAAACCGCTGTTTTTGACTGACGATCAACCTGTGCTTTACAGCTCTCTACAATCATACCTACTTCGTCGACGTTGCGTCCACCGGCACCACCAGTCACCGGCGCCGATTCCGTACCAGAATAAGGACAACGACGGGCGGCACCTCGTCACCCGGTACCTATGAGTGTCACAAGTGCCGCAAGATCTACAAGTGGTACCGCGGGCTACACAGGCACCTTGAGTACGAGTGTGGCAAGACGCCGCGCTTCAAGTGCCCGCACTGTGTTTACATCGGCAAGCATCGATCGCACGTCTACTCGCACATCAAGAGCAATCATTTTAATCGACCCGTTTACGCAATCGATATTCAGCAAGACTGAAATTGCTTTAACAAACGAGTGAATAAATTCTTCTCTCGCGCTTCCTTCGAAATGGAATCTTGATTTTTTTCGGTTTCATAGATCAAGATGTAAAATTTTGTTCAATGAACGAATAAAATTTAATAAAGACCCACATGTGATTTTACAACGTAATATATATAATCTTTGCGCTTTTTTATAAGGATATAAATATTACGATAATATGAGCTGAATCAATGTAAATGAAGAGTCGTATTATCTAATATGATTGGTATTTTTAAACATTAACGATGTTTTTAATTAGACAACTTTTTTAGTCAGTTAACTAATGCTCTGAATTTATGCCTTAATACGGCACCAAAACATTAATGATGTTTATTTTGCAAGTACAATATAAGTACAATATTGTTACATTTTATTTTCACTGACGATTTTATGATATGTAATTTATTTTATTAATGTTAATAAATTATATTTCCCAGCTGAGGTGGTATTTTTTGTAATAAGTTACATATATAAGGGTGAATCAGAGTAGTTGACGAGTTTTTTTACTCTATAAGAAAATTATTGATTACACACCTAATTATCGACTTAAAAGAATAACTTGAGTCTACAAAAAGATACAGAATTATTAGATCCGGTTTACACAAGTGTAATAACAAAATCCTGATCTTTTCCCTTCTTCGATGTCCTTCAATTTTGTATACATTCTTATATCTAATATTGACGTGCATTTGAAATGTATAAAGAGCAAACTGACAACATTACAAGAAATATATATCTACTTGGAATATCATGTAAGTGACAATATAATTCTTAAACATTGCAGTAAAATTTGTATCAAATATCATATAAAAAAATGTTCATTGGCACAGTATCATTAGATATTGATTAGTACGACATTAATTTCATATAGTAAATCAGGCAATTTGATGATGTCATAGAGAAGATAATGATCTGTAGATTTGTTTTATACTTTTAAACGTTATTAATTTCAAGAAAGAATAACTCTACGACGAATGATGATACATTGTAGAAGAAATTATCCATTTGTAACACTGAAGAGGATCCGAATGATGGATCAAAATGTTTATTGTAAATCCAGTTGAATTTTCTGGTAAATAAAGATATATATACACCGTAATTTTGTGTCGGCTCATGTTTGGCATGATTCAATATTGATTTATTTCGTTTGAGCCTGAAGAAATTTATTAATTTTATTGACTTAATGATATAGATCGGATGCTCGTGGTTAACATTGTGAACTGCTAGTTTGAACACGAAAACACACGTTTGACATTGAGTTGTTACAAGATATTAAAACTGCCTTTTTCTCGATGCGCCCAGACCACCAATTCGCACAATGTATCAACGCATCTGATCTGTATCGCTAAGGCGATAATTAGGTGTGAGATTGATAATTTTCTCGTAGAGTAAAAAACTGGTTCAAGTACTCTGATTCACCCTGTGTGTGTGTATATATATATATATATATATATATATATATATATATATATATATATATATATTTATAGACTAAATGCTAATGGTATTAAATTGGTTAATTATCAGTTAATTATCAATTTACTTGTGAGATTATTTCAGTTCATGATTGTGTGTTCCAAGTCCGACAAACTAAATCGGCGCACAGTCTATAGAACTAATAATTATATTTGTATAGTCACATATGAATATTACTAAGCACCAAGATCCACTTTGACCGAAAATAGCATTTCTTCACGATTGGGAAAGTTATTTTTGTAAAAGTAACTAGTTACAGAGTTACAGTTTTTTTCTTTTAAAAAGTAACAAGTCGTTATTTTACAATTATTTTTTTATTAATTTTTCGAAATTTTATGCATTGTTATTTGAAATGCAACAGTCTTATACATCTTTAGCATTACTAAATTATTTTATTTATATTGAACATTCAGTTATACATTATATTAATAATAAATTGATTATATTATTTAGTTTTGTTATACAATAAAATATTGTATATTTAGAAAATCTAAGTTTATGGGATTAATATTATTAAAACACATGCTTACATGCTAAAAGATTTTTAGTTTAATTTTAAATATAAACATTTTTATAGAGTGTGATGGTTATCAAGGCTAAAGATATATTCCAATCACAAGAAATAATTACTATTGTTTACATTAAACATTTTATTTTGATCAGTCTATATGTTGACGAATAAGTTTGAAGCATATAAAGTAATTATAAATATAATTATTAAATTAATGATTAGTTACCAAAGAAATATAACTTAATTTAAATTACAGTTATAGATGGAAAAAAAGGAACGAAGTTAATTACCGGAAAAAAATTGCCTAACTGTAACTTAGAATTAACGAGCTGCAATTAGAATTACAAGTTCCTTCTTGTATTTCTTTTCTGTATTTGTGTTTATATTTATATTTGTGTTTATATTTATATTAATGGATATTAATTTTAATGGCTACTTGATTATTTTTATAACTTTATTTGTTATAGGTTGATTTTGATTATTTATAAATTGTCTTACGTGACAAAGTATGTGAAACTTGTAACTTTCTTCAAGATATTGAAATTACATTATAAATTTATCGGTAATAAATAAGATCATTTAATGCCGAAACCGATGAATATTGTACATAGTATTTTAATTATACATCGTTAGATTTATAAGATGTGCAACATTATTTATAGACAAGTAACAGAAGTATTTTTGCCTCGAGAAATGCAATTATCCTGTCAAACGTTTCCTCTATCTTCTGAATTTTTTTATGTTCTTGTTTGTACTGTCTTGTTGATTGTATTTTACTATTATTGTGGCGATTCTATAAACGTTATACTTTCCCAACGGTACAGATTTCGGACATTTCTTGACGATATCTTCGATAGCACAGCAAGATTGCAGGGGGAGAGTTCTTCACATGTGCTCGAGGTGTAACGCATTCATGGGAAATGTCGCAAAGCTCGAAGAGAGCCTCGCGCCCGCAACTTTCAGCGACCGATGAATTATCCTCAGAATCAAGACAAGTACGAAGAAGTTCGCGCGCGGAATTCGCCACATGTTGATACGTTTTTCCTCACTAACCGGCTGTGAATTCTCTTTTTCCAGATCCGTACCTGAAGTGGACCCTGCAGCGCTCTCTTAACATCGACTACAGCCAGAACGTTCTGCCACGCCATCAATGTCCGAAATGTCATCGCAGCTATAAACACCGTAGTCACATGATGCGGCATTACAGATACGAGTGCGGCATACCGCAGCGATTTGAATGTCCGTACTGCAAGCATCACTTGCGACAGCGTACGCACGTGTGGACGCACATACGCACGTTCCATCCGGATCGTGAACTTTACTGCATCGATATTGTCACCAACTCGAGGCTTTGTTGGCAGGAACCCCGAAGTGATTGAGACAAATCGGTCACAGAGCGATTCTGCCTTTAAAAAACTAGAGTCTGTTATGTTTATTTGATTATATCTTATGATATATGAGAGATATTTAATCCAAATTGATTGATATGTTCAAAAAGAGAATTTATATTTATATATTTCCATTTTTTTAATATTTTTTAAATTTACATCCCTGTACAGAATGCGAGTAAAATCTCCGTATCCTGTATTTCGTACTCATAACATAATTTCCGTAATGTATATCAATGAAAAATATGTATACTTAAAATTTTAAATAATGTGTACAGTAATACGGAAATTACGTTATAGAATACTTGTATAATGTGATATGAGAATCATGACTGTCTCAAGAGCTCAGATGTATTGCTTAATTATGCTTGATTACTTAAAGTACTTTATAAGATAGTTGTTTCAAGATCCTTTTCAAGAAACTTTTTCAAAAATAAAGAAATGAAAGTTTAAAAAAATAGCTTCTCAAAGTATTTATATTATAAATGTACAACGTGTATGTCATATATATATAAATTTATATTTAAATTAAAACACAGTTTTTAATATCTATATTAATATATATTTCTAAGCTCAAACGTTACTTTAGAGGAATGATCGAATAGTCGATGTCAAAATGTTTAGAACATTTTTTCAGTAATTCTTAAAACGCATTCGATATTTTAAGAAAATTTATTTTCCAATTTTTTTAGAAAAATAAATTTTTTTGTTATATGTCAGATGCGTTTCGAGAATCACTAAAGAATTATATTTAAAAAAATTCTTTCAATTTTTACATCAACTATAATAAATATTATCTTCTATCACAAAAGTTCTTCGCTAATCAAATAATCGTGGTAGATTTATTTTCATTAATTCCTTCATCATTTTTAGTATTCTCTCATTTTTAGACGGGTCAGTATAATAGAAACCTAATAAATTGTATTTCATAAATCATTTTTCGTTTCCCGATGAATCTACGTGTTATCAGTAAATTAAGAAAACTTACAGTCATGAATATAGTTATTGCATCTTATCTCCAAATTTTGATTTGAAATAATGGATTTGAATATCTTTAAATTAAAGATTTGTGATATTAGCCGTGATTGCACTAAACATTTTATGACAGTTCTTTTTCTTAGAGAATGTAACGAAACATTCATTCTTGCGATCTTGCGTTCGCCAATAAAGACAATTATTATTTGAATAGCATCTTTTTCTTTTCTTGCACTTTCTTTCTTTGTTTATATCTGTGAACAATAAAGTCGACGTTTCCGATTTTTGTAACTATAATATTTAAAGAACGGTGGTCCTAATCATGTGGTTTTCATGTTTATAAAAAAATAGTGAAAGAGTGCGCTAAAAAACATAATTTTGCAGGATACATCCATTAAGAGGAAAATTGAGAATCGACTCATTACTAAAACGCTCCCGCTTTTTCATGGGTTTCAGATGATTTTTTCAACCGGAGGAGAAACCACGAAGAAGTTTATTTGGATCCAGACGATATCAATATGCGAAACGGTCTATACGAGTGTCCCAGTTGCGGCAATCTGTACAAGTGGAAGAAATCGATGCTTTCGCATCTACGTTATCAGTGCAAACAACCGCCGAGATTTGAGTGCACGTATTGTCCAATAAAAAATTACCAGAAAGGACATATTCTACGTCATCTGCGCGTACATCATCCACATCTGTCGCCACTGTATCTCGATCGGAAATTCAACACCATATATCGGCTTTGATTAAATATGTGTTTGTTCTCGTATATCACGTTTGTTATGTTCAATAAATTAAACAGCTGCATCTTGAATTGAGTGGCTAATTTGTAAAGAATCCTATTGCGTCCTATGATTGTCGACATCTGATCATTTTTTGTTTTCGTGTTATCGTGAAATGTGAATGTATGTTTATTAGATTCAATTAATCTTATTAATCTTACGGATTTAATCAATTCGTCGTTGCTTCTCCGCAGGTACGATCGCGCTTACATTGACAAATAAAATGACACTAATGATACATCTTAATATTTTTTCCAAGACTAGGATATGTCGATCGACAGTCGTCACGTTGGCCTTTTCGTAATATTAATATTGTGTTAGACACGTAGTTTGTATACACGATTTATTTACGACGCGTATAGACGAAGACGGAAATGCTGAGTACGTGCAAAGTCACGTTGCGAGGAGTGTCTTTCAGATTTAATTATTTTCATTATGCGTTGCTTGCTGGGGAATTCGATGATGGAGCCTAAGCCGAACGGCCGGTGATCATCGTAAAAGCTTTTCTTTCTCGCGCGCACTCGAGCATGTCCTTCAGCATCTTCGTCTCCGTGTTTCAGGGCTCCACGTGGTGTCGCCGTTCGGACCGAACATGATCTGCAAGTATCAACCGGGAACGGACAGCAAGCTCAATTCTGAGACCTGTAGGAAAACGAGGATACGTACGCGCAAGGTCAGCACCGACAACATGAAGCCGTTCCAGTGCCAAAAATGCGGTCGTGGTTTCACCTTGAAAAGGAACAAGGACCGCCACGTAAACTACGAGTGCGGACACGAGCCGAGGTTTCAGTGCCCCTACTGCGGACTCCGCAGCAAGCAAACGTCGCCAGTTTATGCCCACATCAGAAAGAAACACCCGGAAGAGGAAGTCTTTATCTTCGATATGAAGCTCTGAGCACGACAAGAAGATCGCGAGTGTCTCTAATTCCATACCTGAGCTACTGGAATGAATTTCGTCTTTCCATTGGACTCCGCTATCTATCGCGATCTTCACACATTATTGAAGACAAATGTTTCTCAATCTCGCTTGTTACTGCCATATTTATCTTTTTCGTAAAGGAATTGATCGTTAATTTTATATATAGATATTTTATTTTGGAATTATCTATTTAATCTAATTAATCAGATATATTATTTATGATGATTTATGTTGTGAAAGAAATATTAATAAAAAGGCTATCATTTGAACGAAAAGTAATCTGAAAATGACATTCTATTTTCTACATGAGAACATTGTTAAAGTCGTTAGATATTTGTTAAATATTGTTACGTAAGTTTTTCTTATTTAAATCTTAATTAGAGCTTGAATTTTTCTTAATCATGAAAAATTTTAATTCTTATTAAGAAAGATGCTCGCAAATGGCTGGTACCATGCGTGTTGAGAAATTGCTCTACATCACACAGACTTTGCCAAGCGACGACCAAAGTCAATCACTGAAGAAGATTCTAACCTTGGGACAATTGACGCCGTACTTTATGATCCGAAAAAAATTGTTGCTTCTACTTTATAAGAGGATAATAATTCGCTTGTATGTTGTTTTGTAAAATAAAGTTTTATCGCAGATTTATGTCTACCGCTGAAATGCATAGATTTTAATAAAGCGGCTAGACATTAATGCCATTCTTGTTCACGTACCTTTTTCAAGTATACGACCTGCTATTAGCAGCACGGATCTCTCATCACCCGAAGACTGCACAATCCGACGTTTCGATTTTTCTAATAGATTTCTAGTTTCTAGATTCTCGTAAACAATAAGAATCACACGTAGCGATTTTATATTCCAACTTTAGACAGCATTTTCGTAAAATAACACACGTGCTTCTGCGTCACCGTAGCCCGCGCGACGGAAGCGTTGCTGAATATAGGTTCGTCACGAAGATGCCCCGCAATTTTCAAAGGTATTTTCTTTATTATTTCTTTCTTTCTTCATTATTCATTTCTTTTGCAATTATTTCTTCTATTAATTATTCCGATTAATAACAAAGCATGAATATTATCCCGGAAAACTTTCCAATGCTCCTACATCGAAGACTCCGACTTTCCCTCGAATCTTTCCGCCATTCGTCTCTCAAACGCGGTGAGTCGAGTTACATCTTATTAATCGACCGACTTTGAAGTTTCAGGTTTTTACGCGACGACCCCGCAGCTGGATCTGAATTTCGTGTTGCAATCCTGCAAGGGCTTCGAGACCGATAGCAGCAATAGAGATTTTGGCCAGGACTGCTCGTCCATGTCGAGGTCGATGACGAATTACTTCTCTCATGGTCGCGTGAGAAATACCTATCATTCGAAGGTCACGTTCAGCGACAACAAACCTTTCGGTTGTCCCAAGTGCGGCCGCTGCTTCACTGTCAAGGGCAATATGACCAGGCATTACAAGTACGAGTGCGGTCAGGCGCCGCGCTTCCAGTGCCCCTATTGCGAGTTCCGCAGCAAGCAGACGTCCAACGTGATGTCTCACATTAGGACCAGGCATCCCGGTCAGAAGGTCTACGTAGTGCACCTCAAATACGAGGACAAATAAAGAAAAAGGACGACCGTAGACGTTGCAATCTCGCGTGACGACAGTGATTTTCTCGATTTGAAACGAGCAGGGAACCGCACTCGTGTGTTGAAAAATTTTTATCGGACATTTTATCTTACATGATCATGACATTTCTCGCGCAATATCATTCAAGCGTTTAGTACGATCGTGTGTCGAATCCGATGTATCAACATTTCGTTGAAATAGACCGGGCGTAATTATTTATTGCTTAGATTCTTACGCGACAAGATGTCTCATGAACGTCCTTAGCTATTAAGAGTTTCACGAGCGCAGTGCGGTTCCTACGTCATTGATCGGATGATATTTAATCTGGATCTGGATCTGGATATCGCGTAAATACCAATTACGATACCTGATGCAATAATCGAGGGCAAGAACGCGGATGTTGGTTAACAATTGCTTAGCCGTGATGAGACACGACTTCGTCGTGGGGTCTGCTGTTGATGAAGCGCGAAATGGCAGCGAACCGTGTAAAATTTGTAGCGGCTGAAATAGTGGGACTCAGTATTATCGTCAGATATTCTCTCCGTCTTTACACATTACGAAATATCTCCATGCTTAGCAGTTAATGAACCGGCGCGCGGAACTTCTCGATGTGCTACGTGAAATTATGACGTTTCTGAAACGCGCTATCAGTTCAGCCTCGGCGATGTGAGTCATGTGAGGCTTTCGAAGTACGTGAGAAAAAGGTCTTCAGCGCAAAAGCACATTCCGAGTTTCGGCATTCGCGCGCTATCCAATAAGCAATCTTTCGATTATTAGGGGCTTTAAAAGAGTCGTATGTTTTTTAAAATGTAGATGTATACTTATAAAGATTCAGGTTGTGAGGTTGATGATGGGACACGAGGAAACATTTGCAGCATGCGTCTAAATGTACTAGATATGATCAGATTAGGTATGAGCGCCGAATCGCGACTGGTTCGTATTATTAGCGAAAAATTTGTTCGATTTTACAATTGACAAATCGGAATTGTTATAGACGATGAGCGACGTGCCAAACGATCACGGGTGCTCGTCATGAAGACTGAATTGTTACTAACGGGAGCAGAAAGTCTGAGAGAACAGGGTTTTAAGCGGTCGGAACAAACGTAGTTACCTTTTATTTGATCACGATATAGAATCACGCGCTGCCGTGGCTTTGTTCTTATGAAGACGCATTTGTTCTAACATGAAGACGCATCGTACACAAGAAACACTAATAGCAATTGATAATATAGAATATATTTCACCTATCAACGTCGCGAAAGTAGATGGAAGTATTGCTCTTCATGTATCGCGGAAACACCAGTTTGTCACACGTTCGGTTCTTTCGCGATTTGATTATCGCGGCACGTGCCTGCTTTCGTTTTTTGCAATTCGTATTTCGCATCCACGCGGATGGAAGGGTCTCTTAAAGACATGAAACACGTTAGTGACCGACTGTTTTTGTTGCTGTGATATAATTATTCGTGTAGTGATATAAGTGTATTTGACTAACTACATACGCGACGACGCTCTGTTAATCACGTTATCCGCTGTCGCGCGTAGAAACGAGTGTTCGTTCCGTTATCATACGTAAGATAAGGTGGTACAATTTCGGACATGGTACAATTTTGAATGAAATAAAATTTTAATCTAATTTTTGAAACTCAAGTTTGATTTTTTTTCCTGTTTGGTACTCTTCAATACTCTCCAATAAGATCAAAGTTATTAAACTGGGACCTCGAAAAATGGATTATTTTACAATATTTAAGTATCGTATTAAACCGCAATGTGAATACACAACGATTAAGAAGCAATGGCTAAGCGGACAAACTTGGCTTTCTAAATTAATTACAGATTTTAAGTTGTTTATATATTATAATATATATATTTATTATAAAGATGCCTGTGGACATTAATATTAAATTGCTTGTCAATTTAATTTGAGATATTACTACTCTACTTCTATTAGGATTGCGTTTCGAGTCTGAAAATAAATTCGGCACGCAGTTCGAAGAATTAGATTTGTGATATATAAATTCATACGGAGTTATTTCAGCACTAAAAATCCAAGCTCGACCGTTTAACCTTTGTTTCTTAATTGTTGCGGATTATTTTATTTTGTTCAAAATTGTATCATGTTCGAAATTGATCATTTTACTCTATTTTTTCATTTAATTTGTGATAATAACTATTCCAGCTTCGGTTTATGATTGCGTTTTCAAGTCCAACAGTAATAGACGTATAATTTTTATAGAACTGGAAAATGTATTTAAAGTTTATGTAAAAATACTATTAAACATCAAGATCCAGCCTTGTATTTTTCTATTTACTTGTGTTATTCACTTAGCAGACTAGTTTAACTTGTTACTGTTTATATGTTTCATTTTCGTTTTTATCTTCATATATTCCGTCTTCGGATTAAGTACTTTAGGATGTCGAGCAAGTTTTCGCGAACAAGGGATCTCGTCCGCACGGGGTATTTTGATGGACGCAAAACAATCCTCGGGTTGTAAGCCACGTATTCGAGCTTCGTACGACGTACGTCAAGATACCCTAGGATTCCTGGCCGATTAGAAAACGCAACATGTTTTTACCGTCGGTATATCAATAGCGATTTTCCCGCAGTACGTTTTATGATCGTATATCGTCACTGTGGAAATGTAATATAAAAATAAATTGATGTTCGGACACCCTACTTGCCAAATGTGCTTCAGTATTTTCCCCTCTGATGTCCCGAACCCCTTCAGACTCCCCTTTACGAATCGGGCATGTTATTGCAAATGTACTTCAGTTAAAACGTTCCGGGACATAGGATCTCATCCGACGAACCTGTTATAGCTGCACGATAGGCGATCTACACGCGTGATGTTTGTTTGCGGCCGAAACTAACGATGCCTATCCCTACCTTTCGTGACTGCGAGGGACATACTTGACATCAAGTTTTCTACCAACGTATCCGATTATTCCACCCACGTGCCACGAGACTAATATCATTGGGCAGTAATTTACGTAACTTTTTATCTGCATTTATGTGCTTTGCGTCAATGATCCTTGCACTTTAATATCTAACGAGCCATTCTTCACCGGGGCCAATGACAAGTATTTCCAACTTGACTTTCTCATCAATCACGGATAGGCTGTCATAGTTACCTATCTTTCAGTTTTTCAAAGGAAAAGATTGTTGTTCGTTTAATGATAAACACGTAGATAAAACTTGTCGATGTGCCCGATGTCAGAAGCTACCACACATAGCAATCCGGGCCAAGTCTCACAATTCGGTTTTTGCTTTCAGATCTTCACATGATGGACTGCTTCATGAACTTCGTAGGTCCCGAGGAACCTTTGCCTTCTCAGTCACAGAAGACTCTCTACTATTGTCCTAAGTGCCTGCACGGTTTCACCCTGAAGAGTAATCGCAATCGTCACTTCAGATACGAATGCGGCCACGAGCCCAGGTTCAAGTGTCCTTACTGCGAGTTGCGCAGCAAGCAGACATCGCAGATCTATAGTCACATCAGAAAAAAGCATCCTTCCGAAAGAGTCTGGGTCGTCGATCTTAAATCCTAACGAAACGTGCGAACATCACGTGGATCCTCCGTCTTGACCATGAGAGCAGTGTTGTGTATTATAATGATTTTAAACATAATAAATATTACCTACACATTACTTCCCGTCTTGACAATTCTGATGATGCTCTTATCTTTCACTCGTCACTAATTGCGTGCTCATCTTTTCAAAGTTTCATTTTCAGAGACAGATTGCCAACGTTACGAGAATGTCTGCTTATATTAACTACGTTGTCAGGTACGAATATATAATGTGCGAGGTAATAGAAATTCCTAATAAAAATTCGTCCAATTCGAGCTTCTTTTCGAGAGGGAAACTCGACGTTTGTTTTTATAATATTTCGTACATAACTTATATCAAATGCGTCACACGACATCATAAAGTTCATGATGATTTATATATCGACTAATGATGCTAGATTAAAACTGGGTGATATCGTTTATAATTTATGTATTATATACACGCACGATATTATCTTTTGTTTGTATAAGCCGTCATTATATTACACACATATTTTAATGACATACGAGAGAGATGAAATCGTAAAATTCACTTTCTAAAATTCAAGTCGATGCTTCTTTTATATCAAAAAACAATAAAAGGATTGGTAGACGATAATAATAATAATATATTATTGAAAACAAATACGTAGTTGATTGCTTGACGATCCTAAGAAGAAATAAAAATTTTCATTAAAATATGTATGTACTCCATTTTAGAATATTTTTTGCATATCAGCTTTCAGTATAGTCTCAATTCGATCAGTTCAAACGCATTATAAATACACATTGCACCAGACACTCGCTTTTTAATTAAAACGGACGTCGCACATATGTGCTCAATAACTATATAATGACTTTTCCTTGAACTGTCGATAGTTCGTCAATTATTATCTGCGATTATTGATCTCTTTCTAATCGTTCCATCGTTTGCTTTCAGTTCTTCTGTACGGAAGTTACGGGGTCGGTCTATACGACTCAACGAAGTCCGACCCAAGTCAGAGCATCAGGGTGTCGCCAATTCGACGACGAGGAAGTGGTCGCCGTAATCACGTGTGCCCGAAGTGCGGTAATGGTTACACCGTGATCAAGAGTCTCAGGCGACACTTGCGCTATGAGTGTGGTCTGACCCCGAGGTTCAAGTGCCCTTATTGCGGCACTCGCAGCAAGCAACGCGGTCACGTGAGCCAGCATATACGCAGGAAGCACTCCGGTCAGCGCATCTATATCATCGACTCGCCCTGATGAGGCTTCACCCAATATACTCTTTAAAGAAACGTTCCTCTTCCTTTGGCGACACACACGTTAGCAACGTCGATGTATAGTCTGACAATCTTGTTTTATTATTCTTGGTTTTATCTCTTTCGACATGTTCGATCTATCGACACTCTTGTTGGTGAACCGATATTACATGTAACTGTAATTGTCGTTTTGTTAAAACTGTGCTTAATGGAATAAAATATTTCCACGACATTCTACTGGTTTTCGAGAAAGTCGTTTCATTTCCATTCACTTTATACATCAAACGCTTGCATTGATAGCTCCTCGGAAGCAATCTGGACGCATTTCGTGGTTTGTTGACGAACAAGCCGAACAGGTAAACGGAGATCTTTGCGCGAGCTTGAACTCCTCGGGGTCAGGTGACGGGAATAATTCGCGGTAACACTCGCAAGCGTCTCCATGATCTTCTCATTTTTTTTTATCTCTTTCTTCTTCACGCTCGGAACCACCGTATCTTGATCATCTAGCTAATTTCGCGTCCTGTCGATTTTTTTTTTAGACGCGAAGATGATCAAGCTGGAGACCGTGTGTCTGCAGAGTATGTGCGAGGTGGTGATGGAGGAGTCCCAAAACTTTAGCTACGAAGAAGAGAAGCCACTCAACTCAAGGAGGCGCCGCGGCGGACACGTGCAGGGCGACATCGAGAGGCACACGTGTACGCGATGTTCGAAGAGCTATATACATGCGTGGCATCTGAAGAGGCACACGAAATTCGAATGCGGCCAGGAGCCGAGAGTCCAGTGCCCTTACTGCTCCGCCAAGATGAAGCAACGCGGTCACGTTTACAGGCACATCCGCCAATGTCACCGAGGAGAAAACGTTTTCGTGATCGATCTTAACTGAGAACTCACGAAGGCGAGAATGATGAATTTCAGTACGGCCATCCAGCAACAGAGTTTTGAATCTTCAATGTTGACGTCGATTCGTCAATCCTCACGTTTACTGAGCAATAATTTTGCCAATTCGCGTAATCGTTTCGAAAACATGCTTTATATTCTGACTTTTTAAAATGTTTTTTTGTTAGAAATTGTATAATACTTGTATTATTTATCTATTTTTAATGGTTCTGTTGAAACGAAAGCTTTTTCATAAGTTGCGTGATTTCGAATAGTTTGTGTTGCTTTCAAATACGTATAAAGTAATGAAGAAATCTCACCCTTGGGACTCGTCAATAATATGAAACTAAATTCAAACTAGACATTTATATTTAGTTTTCTTATTCAGTTTTTATCTCAACATTTTTCACTCGATTTTTATTTCTTGACTGGATTATTTCATTTGGGCTTAACATAATATTCGCCATCAGACGACAAATTAGTTATTTAAAATTTATTATTTGACGATTACATCATATCATCTTATGTGAGTGAAGCATATTGATCGAAATTATCATGTCGAAAAAGAAATATTTATTTAATAATTTGAAATATCGAAATCTGCTTTGATTTGGCCTCTCGTTGTCATTTTTACAATGTTTAGTTTATCACCGTTATATTTTATTATACTGATACGTTATTTTAAAATTTTAGTTGAGTACATATTATATTAATTTAAACCGATGAAGACTCTGTGATAGTCAAAATGTATTGATATTAAACCTAAAAATACATTATATTTTTGAACATTTTACTTGCTCGATCATTGATTGTTTTTAATTATATTATTATTATTGTGCAATTGAATGTGTCTGAAATAGGGAAATGGAGGATTCGTATTTGTCGCAATACAATTATTATAGTACGGATACTGATATATCTAGTCATCATGATGATTAGAATTTAGATATGATAGAAGAAAAATGAACAACAGAAAAACGAAAAAAATTTATTTTAACTGTATTATCTCTTGTATCTTGTCTCGTTATCTTAAAAAAAGCGAATAAAATACGATATTTTTTTTACTTAATCGAAATAAAGTCATTTCCTTAGTAGATTATTGATCATTGTCCGTATTATAAACTATACATATTATAAACATCGAATAAAGCACGTTCATATTGTTATTTTCTTAAGAATGTTTGATTATTGTCGATCTAGATGTTTCTCGATATTTTTAATAACATTATTTGGATTGTTATTATGACTAATGTGCATTCTATTCTTTAGGTCCTTTTTCAATGTGAACAATTACATTTTGAATAGAGATGAGAGGGTCGATAAAATTAGCAATCTGGTCTTTGCAACGGTACTTCGTCGTCCATTTAATGATACCACATAAAGCATTTTGGTAATTTGAGCGATTCCATTTTCATATGACATGCGTATGTGGGTTGTACACCAAAGAGGTTCTCATATTATCATGGCGCGATGAGTTTAATGTATATGATTTATAAGATTTACAAGAAAATTTTCAATTTACACACACACACACACATACACACAGAGAGAGAGAGAAGTCTAATAGAGGATAAAAGAAGATATATGATGTAGTATTTTTATTATATATTTTAAATGCTCACGTATTTACTAAAATTATGAATTAATGATTAGTTTAAATAAATATTTATATAATTCAATCATGTTATCATCTTTTCCACCAAATACAGATTTATGGTTTTTTTCATGAGTAATTACGGAGAGAGGTTAATTAAATATTCTGTTAATCAACTTTAATAAAAATTGGAAATGAAATTTGTAATAATAAATTCTGTAAGATGGAACAAGCAAAAAAATATCTTAAAAATTATAAAACGAATTGCTTTTATTATTGAAAATTTATAAACCTAAATTCATTAAAAATGAATAAATTTATATTAATAATTAATTATTAAATTTTTCTTTCTAAAATTGTCTCCAAAATATGTTTGAAATGATTAAATATTTTAATTCTGGTGCAGTTTCCAGAAAGATTGAACAAAATTTTTGATAAAATTGATTCAAAATGGAATATTTTAATGATTTAAGAATCTGGTTTTTCAGGCACCTGAAAGTTGAAGACTGGGCTTTCCGCAAATTGGAGTTCATATTCAAATGTGAATGTTTAAAATCTAACCATTTTTATGATTTTGCCAATTGAAAATTCCGTGGCGCAATATTATATCCTGCCTACAAAAATTACCTCGCCATTTGTCTCAGATTTAATCGCATTTATTGTAATCGGTTTATTTGTAGATTCAAATAACAGCGCAAGTAATAAAATGAGTAATACATTTTTCTTTCTCTTTTTCTCTCTACTTTAATTATTACTTAATACTTTCATAAACGCAGCCACTGCATCTTTTTCTATAACTAACGCCCCCCGTTTTCTTCTTCCTCTCGCTTACAGAGTCATCAATACCGCGCATGATTCTGCCCAGGAACATGCAGCAACGGATCTATTTGCCGATGATGTCAATTAAGGATCTAACACTCTGGATGGGCAAGCAGAGAGGGGATATTACATTCCCCTATCGTTGTGAGAGATGTGGCAAAGGTTACCAGCATCGCGGCACCTTACTAAGACACACGCGACATGAATGTGGCAAGGAACCGCAATTCAAGTGTCCCTATTGCCCTCATAGGACGAAACAACGCGGAAATCTGTATCAGCATATCCGCACCAATCATCCTGGGAAGAGTGTTTTCTCCAGCAGCATCTAGTGCTCGTAAATGTCGTGCGCTCACGTTACCACTTCTGCAGTCTTCCTGACTGATTTCTATTTTTTACCTGGCAACACTTGTATACGCGCAAATTAACGTAACTGGAGAAGGCAGTTGCAGTTACCATTGAGATTTAATTATATTGCGGATATTGCGTAAATTAACTTGTAATATATAATGTCTCTGTCAATTGCGATTACATAACTGCTTTTTAAATTAACATACTATTAGTAATAAGAATGTTCGATCTCTGGGTCGACTAGTTAAAACTGATTTTTGCAAAAAGATTTAAAGATCTTTGCAAAAAAATTTAAAAATAGTCCCTTTTTCTTTAGAAAAATCGATTTTTTATCAAAGATTGATTTGAAAATAGCTCTTTTTGTGAAAATCATTTATTTTTTAAGAGAATCGAAACATTTCTAAATACTAATTGGTGAGATTTTTTTTGGTTTTTTAATTATCTATATTGATATTTATATTAATCGTAAGCGTAAAATCATGCATCCAAGTGGATGCATTAATAGTGTGATATCTTTCCCCCTCCCCCTCTTTCTCCCTCTAAAAAAGATGATGATTTTATGTTAAAGTCACATATTTCGAAACAAAATTTTAATCTAAATTTGAGATTTCAATAGGTTTACGTTGTTTACTACCAATAAAATTTTTGCTTAAAATAAGATAAATATATATTTGGGCTTTGAAGTTAGAGAAAATGGAGATGCTAAATGCAAAAAGTGCAAGCAACGCGACCTGATGTCAATGAAATCTATCCCGTCTTTATCTTCCTTTCTTTATTATATATTATATTTAATGTTATTATTCCTAAATTTGTAAACTTGACAAACATTTTAAAATAAATGAATTGGATCATTTTTTTCACGTACTTATATGAATAATCCTGCTTGATTCCAATCACCGTATTAAAGAGACGTGCCTAATAAATATGTGTGTAGCACGTAAGCGGCTAAAATCAGAGACGATCCATTGAGACAAAAGACAAGATTCATTGAATCATATTTGGACGTATTACAAATGCGTATTACAAATGCGACGTATTAAAACTGCAACTTGTTGGATAGGCAGGATCTTCATTAAGACTGTCTTCCTTTATATTTATTAATATACATATCTTGCATGATTTCTTGTCTCTGGTTTTTTAGTTGAAGATTTTTAAATACAAATATATGTATACTACTTTTCGGGCAGCGAAATAATTTTTGCACGCGGCCATCTTTTTTGTTATCTTTGATTGTAACATGAAGCGATATTTGTTTATTTATAAAAATATATTTTACAGCGTTTGTTAAAAATTATTACCAACTTTTTATTAAATAATATTTTTTTTACAAAACGGAAATGCTTTTAATGTTAATTAAGTAAAAATGTCACATATTAAATTTATCTTCTTGTGTCAATTATTATTTGTAGATCTGTTTCTTATAGATATAAATGCATAAACTTGATAAAAAAAATTAATTATAAGATACTAGACTCAATATAGATAAAGACGCTGCAGTATCCTGTGTGCTCATCTTTATGACCAAATTTTTGAAAGTCGAGTTGGATTCAACCTGCCAATTAAAATTTATTCACCTCGAAATCTCCGTGACCACTTACTAACCGTAGCATTTTATCTTCTTTCAGGGATGATAGTATGGCAAGGTATCCCTCAGCATCACCAGGATCAGATGATTAGTCAAGGCAAAATTCCGTACAATTTTAATTGCGCGGAATTTGACCCGAAGACTTCCGAGTTAAAATTTCCCAGTTATCTCGACAAGAAACCAGGTTTATTCGAATGTCCAAACTGTGGCAAGTATTATCGCTGGCTGAGAAACATGAGGAGTCATCTGAAGATCGAATGTGGCAAGGATCCAAAGGAGTGTTGTCCTTATTGTTCGCATCGCACCAAATACAAGAGCAGTTTGCATAAACACATACAGAGAATGCATCCAGAGACTGTATCTAGAGAATAATTTTATATAATTTTACAAAACTTTTTGTTTTTTTTTGTTTTTTGGTAAATATTGAAAACAACAAGTGAACCACTTTCAATGACTCCAATGATTCCACTTTTAATGACATATATTGTCAAGGTTATGACCCTGAGTGTTCAATATTTACTTTTTTTATTATTCCGTTGTTACAATCAATCTTTACAGATACATATATTTGATGAGGCAGAAATAATGAAAATTATTTATTGTTATATATCAGGATCTCTGTAAATTATTATTTATTAAATAAATCTGTTATGCATGAAGTTGTTTAACAAGCATCGACTAGTTATTTATAATAAATTATAATTATTATAAATTTAATTAATCGAAATGAAAATAATATTAAATCGTTCGATAGAGTTTGTCGAGTTCTTTGTATTTTATTTAATGTCCCTGCGAATTTTTGTAAATTATGATCTATTGCGGAATAATCTTGTAGTTAACTGATATTTTCATCGATTCATTAGTGGTACAGATAATAACGATTTTATAATTGATTGAAGAATCTTGAAGAGAAAACATTAAGAGTACCAAATGCAATTTATTATCGAGTTAATAATACTAAGGTTACAAATATGACATAAATCGAACTAAAAGAAGAATATAATATAATCAAGAAAAAGCATTTGCTCTTCATAATTATAATAGAACCTAAGATTTTCTTTAACCGCTATATGCATGATATTTTTATACATGGATTTACATTCGTATATTTTATTGAAAGAAATTTTGCCAAATAGATTTTATTTTTATGTTTAAACTTCTTTTTGAAGTATAAAATGATTATAAATATATATGCTTACAATTAGTTTATAATTTATCAATTTACTGAGAAATTAAAGAATTACATGATTAAAAACGCCATGTCTAACAGATCCATGCAATCAGGATTAAAATGATTTTATTTCAGTTTTCTGTCAAAAAATCCCGTGTCTCGATAAAATAAATTATTAATGCAATTTTGGAAGTTTAATTATTACAAATTCATGTGAAAAGTTTTTGTTTGTCAGCAGAATCAACTCTCGAAATTGATACCTTACGAAGATTCGCCCAATTTCATCAATGATAATACATTAAGTAATCAATTTAGTATATTAAACGCATTTATTTTAATTTTCATTTTATTATATTCGTCTTCTCATGCTATTAAATACTTTGCACACAATTTTATCGCGACATATCTGCTAAATACATCTTCAAGCACATATTTTTTAACATTTTCCACAAGCAAAAATATTGGAAAAAGAAGTTAAATGGATTCATTCATGGATTAAATAGATCTTGTACGTTATTATTTTCAGCTAAAATATTTTCTTTTGCATTAAGAAGAGTATAATAAATATATACGATACATGGATCCATGGTCTTAACATTTTGCGGAAAATCTAATTTTGAGAGAAAAAAGTCAAATGTAAATAAATTCACAACGATTATAATAGTAATATTTCTTGTGTGAAAGTGCTTCAGAGACATGTTTTGTCGTATGCTATTACTAATTGTGAGATTGAGCCTTCAAAGCACTCTGCGGATAGAAAGACACTCGCTGGAAAGCATCCTTGTTTCTCATCATGGTGGATTTTCTCTGGTTATTCCGCGCGACTATAAAATGATTTCCTCACTGACTAACATTTCTGTTGCAGGTTTCAAGTACGCGTGTCAATGGTGCGGACGAAACTTCTCGTGGCCATCGAGTCTACGTCTACATCAGAAAATGGCGTGCGGTAAACCGCCGAATTTCTGCTGCACCGTTTGCGATTACAAGTCGAACTTCAAAGGCAACCTGAAGAGACACCTGTTTTGCAAGCACAATATAGATTTGTATTGACACACGCGCGATTAGACGACCATGCGTTTTTTTTTCTTTTTTTTTTCCTTTTTTTTTTTAGAGAGATCAACCCTTCTTTAAAAGGAGAAAAAGGAAATTATATTTGTAATAAAATGTATCTATTGTAACACGTCCTATGATAATCTTCCTTTTAATCCTTCAATTTTTTTCCAGCTGCAGTTGTAGTTTGACGAATTGGTTTTCTCGCGGATTACTTCTGTTTCAGGTCATAGATATCGAAAAGTGTCGATACGGGACGAAGTAAGTATGTATGTACAAAAAAAAGCAATCGCACGTGTGTTAGTTTTCTTCCTTGAAATTGAAGAAGCGCTTTTCGAGACGATCGATCATACACGGATTTTCATAAGATCGTTTTCTCGCTCTCGTAACTTCATTCGTATTTCGGGCGACGGATCCGAAGAGATATTTTGCTCGTGACACTCGAAAAGCGCCGAATCGCTAGATGGATCATCCCGAGGACGTCTTCGAGGAGAATCCATTCCCGACTTGCTCAAGGCATGCGCTTCGATGTATAGAGACTATCTTGGTTGCGTTCAACGCTTGTTACCTCGTGACCGTTCAACTCTAGACCCTAAATGGGATCTCACGGGTTCGCACCACCCCGTTAGCGGGGGATGAAACCCGATCCTCTCGCGGTCTTCGTGATCGCGCTCTAACAGACGCTTCTCTTTTCAGATGCACCCCTCTTTCCAATCGTGAGGCCGCGGCTGCATGTGTGTCCCCGCTGTGGCCAGATGTACTCGTGGGCATCAAACCTGCGGAAACACCTCAAGATGGGCTGCGGCATGGTCACCTTCGAGACGCACTTTTCCTGCCAGTATTGCCCCTACAGATCGAGGATCGAAGCCAGCTTCCTCAAGCACCTGCTCTCGGTGCACAACATCAAGTAGACGTCGCACTACGGCGACATTCCCGGTATCTCGTCGACTGACGTCATCTTCGATTCTTCCGTAATCGCGACGTCTTCGCGAGGAATTCGAGGTTTTTCTTGCGATCAGAACGAACGAGGAAACTCATCAATCTCGATTGTTCTTTCATAGGAAGAAGAGCCTCACCACGGTCTCCTTGAATCAAATAATCTGGTAGTCGGATAATATCATACGCCCTGCAGAACTGTCCTCCCGTAGCTTCCCATGCTATGTTCTTATCTGATAAGAAGCTCGCGTATTCGAGCAAAAATTGGGGCGTTGCTTTCCTACGAGGAACTAAAATATTTGCTCGAATGATGACAGAAGCAGCGAGTATGCACAACGTTTACGTCCGATTACTTTTGAAGTTTATCGAAGCGTCGACTCTCGAAAACGTAAGACGTCGTATGTAGTTGTAATATGACACGTCATATCAATGATCTGTATATGGTCTAACAATAAGTGTCGTACTATAGACTCTGTGTGATGTCGTTATTGACGTTCGAGACTCCGCGAGAGCGATATTCGACTGTTTTAACTTATATAAGTTGTGCTTGCGATGTTCGCCGACTTAACTCTCGAAGTTTTTATTTTATTTCAGATTATTTTAGGCCCTAACACGTGGAAGCGCTAGCTTCTTTCATTTGCAGAAATTGTTCAACGCGAGAAAAGTGACTTTGTAGATATAATCACATTTGAGTGAACAAAATCTAGTCTAAAGGCTGTTTCTTCCGTAAGATTTCAGAACTCAGAATAATATGGATATTGTTTTTATATGTTTTAAGACAAAGCAGTACATCTTTTTAGGTACTTTGCTTAATATTAAGTAAAATGTGCAATTATAACTACAAACTATTATAAATACGTTTTTGATTTTTTATTGAAAAAGGGTTCGAGTATATTCGCATCAAGAGTGATCGAAATGTTTGTCAATACTTTCGAAAAATTTCGTTTGTTCAAAATTACTTATATTAATTATATTGCAACTTGGGATTCCAATAATTTCCAATTATAACGGAAGATCTTCGTTACAGGAATCTTCATCATAAATGTTTTATCTTACCAAAGACTTTTCTACCTACACACAATTCTATTGGGAAAAAAAAAACGCTTTCTATTCACTATTGGTGCGATTAATAATATCCGAATATCATTATTCACAATTCGTAACTTCAATATCACGCGTATATATACGCGCGCGCGCGTGTGTGTATGAGTATGTGTGCAGAGTGGCAGTGGAAAGTCTGATTACTACCTAATGAGACATTAATGGTCACGTAACTATAAGTATAGCCGCCGGAAGATGTCGGAGGACGGCAACCATCGAAGACTACGTAATGATCTTAAAAGTCAAATCTGTAGGTTTAAGGATAAGCGATACTTAAACTTAAGAAGATGTCGATGGAGTCATTTTTTAACGCGATTAGTAATACGCTCTTGTACCGTCGATTATCGTGCATTATAGAGACTGCTCGAGTATAGTGCAATTTGACTGTAAATTACGCTAGCTCCAACTACACTTAGCCATGTGGCGTAGCGGATTTTAGACGACAGTTACTTACATTTATCGACGTACCGGCAATTAAACGTATCCAACAATCAGCCAATAATTTCATTTACGACAATGTAACCGTGATTAGGGATAAGCATGCATCCGCGGCCTCTTTTACAATAATATATACAGACTTCGATTAATATGGATATTGATTTTTCTTTTTAGGGCTTTATAACGCATGGTCATCCTGTTTTACAAACTGTTTTTACATCATGCAACAGAATGAAACGAGAACGAAAGATATTATGTAGATCGTAGGTGAATTATTATCAGATACTCGAAACACTGTATCGTCCCATTAATCACTTAAACGCATTAATCATTTATCCAAATTCGAAACACTAACTTCGACATTTCATAACATAGGAACGAAATAATATCTTGACGTAAAGACGTCTGAGCAGATTAAATGTAACGAAGCCTACACGGAAGCCTCGTAAACAGAAGGTACAAGTTTAAGAAATTGCAGTAATTGCAGCATATCGAGAAATGCATGCTGACAAAATCAGGATTCACCTGATCACCCTAGTGAAGGAATTTGTATCGATACTCGTTATAAAAATTTATTACCGCGAAGTTTCTTACTGTGTACGTGAATGATAACGTACATTTGGCAGATGATGTTATAGAGGCGATAATGATATGAATCACCTGTCTACGAGACGCACCGCTAATGTACTTTATCCATTCGATAGATCAGTAGATCGATAGATCGGTGAAGCCACATGTCGCGTCGGCTGCGCTACGCAGCGATTAAGTGTTTGTGTAACAATGTTTCGCATTCGTTTGCTTTCTAAATAAATACCTGTGTACATATTCGCAGTCACGAGAAGATTCTTCGAATTGCATCCTTTCGTTTTTTCATTTTACACATTTTATAAATTATTCTTCACGCGAAATTATAAAATGTCTCAATATCAGAATCAAAAATAAAATATAAATTGCATTAATTTTAGCTCCAAAATTTTTTAAACTTTTATCAATTTTATATATATATATATATATATATATATATATATATATTCTTTGGAACGAGCATATATATCTCTTTTACACCGTTAAATCAGTTACGCGTTTTAATCCGCAAATTGGTGCGGATTAAATATTTTATATGTCGTTATTTACATCGATCTGTCTCAGAACGGATCGGGTTAGGTGACATGATGTCTTCACTGCTTTTCAAGATATAAAACCTTTAATTCTAACTTTAACCTGAACTTAAAAGCAGAATTTTAATATATGATTCAAAACGAAACAAGCGTTTACAGCACGTTAAGATTCTTTGATACCATTTGTGTATCAATTTGGTCTAATACTCGTAATTCAGAAGTATCAGATCAAAATAATAAAAGGGTTTATATCAAGCGTATCAAATGATTTGGTACGGATATGGTATTTAATATGCGCATCAAGTGTAAACTAGACTATAGATACATCTCTTTCATATTTTATCACGGATCTTAGGATTTTATTATCTTAGGATTTTATTTTTTTCTGACTTCCTCATTAATTCGCTTATGATTGTAATCATTATACGAATTTATCGTAATTTGAACTTTATTTTATTCAACATTCTTAATTATTGTTAATTATTATGTAAATCATCACGAAGTAAAAAATTAAATTGACAAAAATTTTATCTATAACTTTAATTTTTTTTTATTGAATTGTCATAACTCTAATATTTTTCATTTTATTTTTCACCGTCTTATTTTCTTCTATTAATAAAAAAATGTGCAGATTGTCACGATATTTTTCCATTAATTACTTGCGGGCAATTTAATAATTTAGAGTCATAATGGGTATTAAAATAAACAGAGATGGTGCAGTAATTCCAGTTTTTAATCCATAGGTATAAAATTTGTTATGAAAATGTCTTTGAATTCATCGCATGCTGCTTAGATGTAAATATTTTAAGTAAAGCAGATCGCGTCTGGGAACGCACAAGTGGATGCTCTTAACAACTTGGTTGCGTTAACGCATACATGACAAGCTGGCTTTTGTGTTTCAGATCCGCTTGTTGTCTGGGTCGAGGATTATCAAGCATTCGATACGAACACGACCAGCTCGATCGATCATCAATCCAGCGATGATCATACCTACGTTGACCGCTTGCGATTTAGGCAAATCACTAGTAGATTCAAATGTTCCAAGTGCGCGAAGTCATATCGATGGAAACATCATCTTGTGGAGCACATTAAAGCTTCTTGCGGCCAGGAGAAGGCGGAATGCTGCCCCTACTGCAGTTACAAGAGCAATCGCAAGTGGAATCTGAAATCGCACATGAAGAGGATTCATGCGAGAGTATAAGAGGCAGATGTCAAAATCACATTATTGATTATATTATTGATTGACTATGTTTTACAATATTGATTGACTATCTTCGCTTTGATGATCTTCAATAAAATAGTTGTTTATGTCACTCAGATCTGAGAGATTGTTGCTTATATGGAATTAGTTGAAATTATCGTTCGTATACTTAACATTGTCCTGAAATCACATCCTTGAAAACAAGAGCATAGTTCTTCAGAATATCCATACTTCCCTTTTAATTACCTCGAACGAAATTTTATTTTTCTCTCTTATTTATTTTTATTGTCTTGATTATTTAATATTTTATTTTATCATTTTCTTCAATTTTTCCCTGCGGATAGGAAATATAAAGAGGAAATAAAGAGCAAGTGCGATAGAATTTGTTTCCAAGTGTTGAGAATTCTTCTGAATATGTATATTCTATTTGCGCCTCTTTCCTGTTTCAGGACCATTCATTTACGAGACTCCTTTACAAAGTGCGGCGAAATCGCGAATATTTATACGCGATTTGGAACAGGCGAGAAGAGCCGTTAACGCTGTTGCCAATGGAATGTCTTTGAGGAAGGCCGCGAAAATGTACTCCATATCCAAATCAGTTCTACATCGATACAGCAAACGGGGCATTCCAACGCGAGTGATTTACACGAAGTTTAAGAATTCTTAATGTTCAAAAAATATCATAATTTTCTAAGGGGTAGTTGTTCCATCTTCAAATAAATTATGTGATGATTTATCTATTAGATAAGCAAAAGAGTAAAAGAGTAAAAGCATAAAAGTATAAGAGCTGAAGGTGGAACAAAATTTAAATGGCATTTCTTTGATCTTATTAGCACGACAAAAGAAATTATTAAGTTTTTTTTTTAATAACACAATATCATTATTTACATTTGCTCACCTTTTACGCAGTGGAATTGGATTAAATTTATATTATTGAACTGTTATAGCAGTTTTTATATCCCAGTAAGCAAGAAACATTTTGGAATATTTTAACAACATTGTAGCAACATTGTAACATTGTTACTGCTGAAATGTTCCAAAATGTTTCTTGCTTACTGGGGTATATTTGTGATTTATGAATGATAAGAATCGACATAACACTACATTCAGTAATAACATTTCACATTATACTTTTTGTTTTTTGATTGCAATCAATTCTATTTTTTATCAACAATGTAAAGAAAATATTGTAATCTAACAATCTAAATAATTTTTCATTAATTTAATGTTCTATTTTTGTCATATTAAATAATAGTTTTAGATTAAATAATATAGTTGATAAAGAAATTTTGGAAAATAAAATAAATCTTGTAAACTTTTCTTTAAAGTATAGTATTATAATGTATTAAATGTACAGTCTCTGCAAAGGAAATTAAATTCGTGGAAGTATGTTTAATATTTAATTCAAATAAATTATATGAAAGTTGTGTGGATAAGATCATATTTTTGTAGTAATATTTTTATTTATTTTATTTGTTATTATTTTTATTGTTAACAATTAAAATTTTAAAAATGATTAAAAAATTTACATTTTTTAAATAATACTTTAAATATTCAAAATAATTTATGTGCAAAGTTTCATTGCGATTTACTGATAAGTTACAAAGATATTGAATAAATAAATATTTTGTTTATTTACTGGACAAATAGTTCATTTATCGTAATTTAACTCTACATAAATAATCTTGAATAATGTACTTATATTAAAAAATTAAGATTTTTATCATTTATTTTAATACATTCCATATAATTTTATTAGAGCACAAATTAAAAAAATACTACTACATATTTATTAAAAATCTTATGATCCAGATAGTAAACTGTTATCAAATTTATCGTATTATTTTTAAACATGATTTAGAATATCTAAATCTATCATAATTTATGATATATAATTTTTTCATAATTTTGTTATCGTTTTGAAAATGTATATAAAACATTCTCAATATATGTAATTGCATTTTCCATTTTGATGTTCTTTATGATTGTTCATGATAAATCGAATGAAATTACACTAGCATATGGAAAAACATTAATAAAAATTGGTCTCGGAATTTTGTTTTTATGTTGTCTACTGTTTCATCCTTGTATATATTTGTGTTTTGTTGTTTATTAATTGTTTAGGATAATACGTTATTAGATTGAAGATTATAAAAAATAAAAATTTTAATAAAAATAATAATTGTTATAGTACGATAATAAATATATAATAAAGATAAATAAACATTGGTAAATAAATATATATAGAAAACATTAATACAGAAAAATTATCTTATCTAATTTTTTTTCTTCTGCTTCTTGATCAATGTTTTACAACAATTTCAAAATAACTTTCTCATTTTTATTATATTTTTATTATATATTTTTAATAATCGCAATTCATTTCAGAATGATTATTTTTAAAGATATTAATAATTAACTGTTATAAATATATTTTATATATATATATATATATATATTAGGTGTTGGAATTAATTCGTAGCGTTTTACAAGTGATGGGAAGTACTTTCATTAATGTATTTTTTAATGCTCATGTGAAATAAATAACATTCTTTCATTAAAAAACGCTACGAATTAATTCCAACACCTAATATAATAAATTATATTTATGCAAGTTTTATCTAATTTGAACAGATTATCTATTAACTATTGATTTATCAAGAAAGAGTTTAATGATAATTTTAACAATTATTCGAGAATATGTGCAAATTTTTTTAGTAAAGATCTTTATTAATCATTATGGATGTATTTGTTGCAGAAAAGTGCCACCCATTGTCGCGCAAATGTCCATTATGCAATAAAAAAATTAGAAACCAGCGAGTTCTATGTCAACACATGAAGAAATGCAAAGAGAGTTGCCGAATGCCACCCGAATTCATGTGCGGGTATTGCCCTTACCAAACAGGATTGAAGAGCAAACTTCTTAATCATATTAAATGTCACACTGTTCCTTTGGCTTTGCAGTTTTATCGCTTAAAATTCTTATTCTCGTCTTCTGATTCTGATTAATGTCGATTAAATTTGTATATAATAATGAATATGTTCAATCTTAACTGTTATGACAATTCGTATTTTTCAAAATCAAAATTATTTGATGGCGATGTTCACGAAATATATAAAATAGTTGACGGAACTATTTATATAGTTTGACGGAATTATTCAATATCTGAAAAATACAACAATTTGTTGTATTTTTCAGTCCTTAATCAATATTTGAAACTAATAGTGAATATTATGAACTTTTCTTTTAAAAGTCTTCAAACAATTCTGTTGTGCAAACATTCGAATTATTTTGAGAAATGTTATTTAAAACCAGAAATTTTTGACGTTCTTGAAAAATCTAGAATGTTTGGAATGTCTAGAAAATCTTGAAGAAGAACGTTTAAATATTCAAAAAAAATGTTAAAAATTCTGAAAAGTAAAATTATTATCTATATCTTAGTAAGATTATGAGATAATGTAAAAATAATCTAACAATTTTTTATAAAAATAAAAATATATTATATAATAACTTTTACATAATATATATAAAAAAAATATATATATATATAACGTAATATACATAAATATAATATATTTTCTATTCTATCGAAATTAGTATATTTTTCAAGATATTCAAGATATTCAAATGTCTTTTGACATATTCAAGATTTTCAAATATTTTTCAATAATTTTTTGGTTTTGAATAATATTTAGAATGACTCTAGATTTCTGTCATATATTCAGAATGACTCTATGTGTCATTCTCAGACCCGTCACTTATTTATAATATTCGAGATAATGATTATAAATGTGATCTAAATGCCAAAATCAATTTATTTATCGCGTTTATTAATTATTAAGATATTTATACATTGCTCCAAATACATCGTTCTTCTGCAAGACTTTATGTTAATCTTTTTTCATTTTCCTTCACTGTACATACAAGCTATTTGACGAAACTGACTGTTATGTAACTGAAAAATAATGTTCATGAAAAATTCGCGTAAAATTTGTGAACTTAGTTAGCATGAAATGTATCTTCATTCAAATACGATTGTGAAAGTACAAATATGGTGATTTTTTTTGCTTAACGTGACAGGTATTTCTTTTGGGACAGTCTAAGCTACGAGAGATAAACGAGTAAATACCCAGCTAGATCCTAAACATCGTCGATGAGTCTTCTCTTCTCTATCCGCACGTTATGCACGAATTCGCGAGGAAGAGTCGCAGCCGCGTCCATGAACAATACTCTCTAACCGGATGTTCCTGTGTTCTTTTATTTTCCAGATGCGCGCTCGGTGGGTTATCTGAATTGCCAGAGGGTGACGTACCCCTGCAGGAATTGCGGCAAAGTCTACAGCTACTACTCCAGCTTGGCTAGGCATTTGAAGCACGAGTGCGGTGTGGAGCCCAAATTCCACTGCCCCTTGTGTCCTTACAGAACGAAACACAAGTCAAGTCTGAATACTCACCTGAACGGCAGGCATATGAAGTTATTGAACGAGTTTTATACTGTGCCCAATGGCAACAAGACGTCTTCAACGGATGCTGGGAATTGAATCGTATCTGCGTCCGAAAATGCATGATATATTAAATATATACATGCAATGTTCTGTACTAGATAATTCAGAATTTACGCCATTTACGTTGATTAATGTTGATTAATGTTTGATATAATTACTGATTACGGTATTAAAGCCATATAATATTATGCAATTATGTGCAAAATTTATATATTTATAAATCTCTCTTATATAAATATATATGATATATTTATATACTTAAAATAAATTTATTAATGGATTTATGTAATTTTTTTATTACATTTAAAAAATTAGTGAGAATATTTTTAGTATAATACTGGAATAGTAATCTAAAGATTGTATATATTAAAAAACAAGTTAATATATTTTCAAAGAATTCGTTATTATAATGCCAATTATAATAATGCCGTTATTATAATGCCGTTATATAATGTAATATCTTTTTAACTATATGCAATGATTCTGAATTATCTTGCATTCAAATGATTTGAGCCTTGGTACGACAGTGTTATATATTTCTTCCCATTATCGAATTTATATAATCATATATTTGCTATGCTTCTTTTTTTAGTATCATTCTGTTCTTCCTCTTGCAAGCAGAGAATACTCTGACAGAATATCGCTAATAAGCATTTATTTTTTAATGATGCAATAGTCTATATTTTTATAAGCCACCGTTTTATGCGTCATCATCAGTGAGATAGTCTGATACATATGTAGAAGTAATAAAAAAAACGTACAATCCCCTTCCGGAATTTTGTCGTGACTATTCTGTATTTTTTTGAAGGAAAGAGATTACAATACTGTGTGTACTGTATTTTATAATATTATTATTATATCTCTTGATCTATAGCATGTAGTCATATTATTAGATACTATAATTATAAAGCCTGATTTTTAGTAAAATTAGTAAAATTAGTAAAATTTTAATAAAATTAGCAGCATATTTATTGTCAAAGACAAATTTTTTATTTTTACATTTTATATATATATATATATATATATATATATATAATTTTGCAATTAATTTAATTTTTTAATTTTTTTCTTTAATTTTTTTATTAATTTAGACTAACAAGTAATTCAAGGCAAGAATTAACTTAATGTATTTAACATTATGCTTAAATCTCTTAAACTCTAAACATTCTTTTTTTTAGTAGTTTACAAATTAAAAAAAATTTTTTTAATAAGATTTCGATAGTTTTAAGTATCTCGTATATGTCAACTTAAATGTTTACACTGAAAAAAATATACTAAATTTTAATAAATATTTATTTGAATATATTGACTAAATATTTACTAAATGTAAACATATATTTATACTTGATACAAGAACTATTAATTCGATTTATTATTTTTTATTGAATAAATATTTATTTACTGTAAGTAAATATTTAGTTAGTACTATTGGAAAAAATATATATTAAGATTTGGTAAATTTTTTTTCTCGGTGTATCCTTTCTTCCTTACACATTATAAATTTTTAAAATAAGAGATTGAAATAAAAGATTTAGTTTTTTTAATATCTACAAAAAATATATTTAAGATACAAATGTGTCATGTCGCTCTTTTGAGTGATTTGAAAAAGTAGCCATTATTGGTTCATTAGTACGAAATATATGTCATAGATTTTTCAATAAGCCAAAGTTTAATAAACATTAACTTGCGAAACAGAGAAGCATCAAGTCATACAATATAGATAATTACTTTTTATATTAAAGGAACTTATTAAAGGAACTTATTTAATTATTTAATTCTCGTTAAACAATATTCATCCTAATATCCTCAATTAAGTTTATTGAGAACGAAACTGAATGTAACGACTAAGTTTTGAGATATCGGCAAACAAATACGACGCAAAAATACAAATGAACTTATTATTAACATTCATGCACGATTGACAATAAGAAAGACATAGACTATGCACGCTTATGTGGGTAATACGCTTTGCAATACGTTTATTATAAAATGTGACAACTGCACACGCGTGTGTGTGTGTGTGTGTGTGTGTGTGTGTGTGTGTTGTGTGTGTTTGTGTGTGTGTTTGTGTGCGTGAACATCGTGCGAAACGTGAAGTATTATAGATACTTATTTATATATATATATATATATATATATATATATATACTTCAATAAAAATTATGATAAAACGCTTTTTTTTCTATAACTGCCCTATCAATTACATTTGACATTTTGTTTCAATTATTAATCTGAGGCTTGGTTTATATTGCGACGTATTATATAGCTTCCTTAAATGAAATAATTGCTTACATTAAATCTATTTTACAAAATTCTAAGATTTTTTTCAGCAATCGTGGTTATTTCAGTTTTAGAATATTGAAGATATCATTCTTTGACTGCTCTTCTTATCGGAGATGTTACTGCATAAAATGTACGACTGTGAAAATAAAGGGTAAAGATATTTGACTTATAATCGCAAGAGTGATTGGAACATTGTTTTTTCGATGGTAACTTCGTGACTAGTAGAGCTATTTGTTTCAAATAATAAATGCTGGGACTATAAAACGTTTTAAACAAATTGATGTAATTGCACAAAAAATTGATCGATCTCTTGGGATTATTTGAATATATTTTGCTGAAGAGAAACACACCTTAACAATAATTATTATAATAATTTGTATTAAAGTGAATATCTAATTTGTTCTTTTTAATTAGTGATTTTAATTTTTGATTGCACATATTATAATTATCACTGAAGAGATTAATTAATATAAAACACAAAGACACCATGTTGTATCACCAGTATGAATTTTATATTAATTAATCTAATAATATCTTTATTTTTTATTAATTTTCTGTATTAATAATCTAAAAATATCTTTAAATATTTTAAAATATTAATATTTTAAAATATTTTTTTATTAAAATGTGTCATCTATTAGCAACAAATATTAAAATTTTTCTTATGGGATAAATCATTACTCGGTTCATATATTAAGTAAGTCTTTATCGGATCGACGTTGCTGTCGGAAGAACATCTATACGGATGCTTGATCACACATAATAAGTTTACGATTTATATACATATATACACACATATTTACGTGTAGCAAAATGTCATAAATGAATTCCCGTCTAACAATCGCACAAACATTTTCAGAATGGCACTTCAACACTGTGGCGGACATCGATCCTTTGGCATTGTCTTCGCAGCGAATCAAATCGATTTATCGATCAAACGAAGGCCAAATAGTGATGGAAGTTCAACAGCCAAAGAATTTCCCATGTCCTCGTTGTGGGCGATGCTACAAGGTGAAGAGATCATTACGTCGACATATCGTGGTCGAGTGCGGTAAGGCGCCGAAGCACAAGTGTCCTTATTGCAAGCATCAGAGCAAGTACAAGGCCAGCATAACGAAGCACATCACACATGTACATCCAAATTTGCCGTTCCCATTTCCTAATGATTAATCATTTGTTCGAACAACTTTATTTATTCTCCTTTTTTGTTACTGGAAAAATTATGGATAATCGAATATTTTTATATTTATCAAACGTAAATAAATTTTATTTTGACTCTTTTTGCAAAGTGTGGGACGGAATCGATTTTTCACGTGATATTAAAACTTCTTTCTATCTTAAGATAATAAATTCATTTTTATGTTTGATGTACATTTCTATATTTAATGAAGATTTGTTATATAATATACACACATATATATATGTGTGTGTGTGTGTATATGTATATATATATATATATATGTAAATATTTATAGAATCATTAATTTATAAAACGAAAAACATAATTGATTACATTTGTCACATCTTATCATTAATTGCGTTGGAAATATCTCCATGGAGTATCAGTACGTAAAAGAATCTTGTGCAATTGTAAATAAAACTGACATCTTATTATTAGCCAATAACGCGTTAAAGTGAGTCAGAACGAATGTTCGAATGATCAATTGTTGTAACAGTGACTTGTAAAATATTCTCTTTACCTTCGTAATACACATTGAGAGAAATATTGACGCGTATTATTATTTCCTCGCTAATATCATTTTTAATTCCTAAAGAAATTAGATCCTAATACACTAGATACGAATTCAATCATCGTTCAACTCTTCACAGTGCATTTAGGAAGACAATGGTGAGAAAATTTACGAATAATTGTACTATGTATAGATGGTATGAAGAATATAAAGCGTGAGTATATATAGTACAAGTTCTGAAGAATTAATTTAAGAATGTTCTTTTTTTAAATAAAATGCACAGGAGGATGTGTAATTGTATTTGCATGCTTGTGATATTATATATTATACTTTCTAGATACTTGACGGATCTCTTCTCATATAGCTTTGTATATTCTTCTTATAATGTTATTTTTCGATCACGTTAAAACTTTACGATCCAGCCTACTCGAAAGCTATCCTGTTTGCAATTATTTTTTTTTTTATTGTATCACGCAGAAATTGAGTTGACTTTGTCAACAAAATAGTTTCGTTTATATATTCGATTTAAGATAGACATCGATTAATGAAATACTTTTTTCCTATCAAACTACGAGGATGACGAAGACCAGTGCTACTTCCAGTATTAATAAAGTGTTCTTCGTGTTTTCAGGTTACATGAAGATGAGCTATTACGTGGTTCAAAGGGCTACGGGGAAGGATCGACGGCGGTGTCGTGGTCAAGGTCGCTTCGCCTGTGACAACTGCGATCGCCGTTATCATCAGATGAAGAATCTAAGGAGGCACGTGACGAACGAGTGCGGCAAGCAGCCGACGCATCAATGCTCCTATTGTCCGTACAAAGCAACTTACAAGTCGTATCTTCAAGTTCATATGATGAAACACGCCAAACACGGCTTCGTACCTCGCATGACCATCTCTAAGCATCAGGATTCATGAAAAACTTTCTCGACGTATGCTTGTTAAGTCGACTTTCTATTTGCTCGAGTGTCGAAGACTTACCAAGATCTCGAGGATTTCGTAGAATGAAGGAACAATATGAGAATAAATGAGAAATTTTTCGTGCGAAAGATTTCTTCTTTAAGATTTCTAATATATGTCGGTAATATCTTCAGTATGAAGAAATCTTGACTATTGTCTAAAAACGTATATGTAGCAAAGTTTCGATATGTGTATATTTTTTTTTATCAATTTATTTCAATTGCGAAGCATTCCATATTTGTATCGCTGCCCTAACGTAAATCTGTCTGATGAAGATTGGCTTAGATTTAAGAGAAATCTTTCAGTAATTTAATAAAATCTACATTTCATTCTAAAATTAATATCTTTAAAATTCCTTGCCAATTAAATCCTATTGTTTTCCTTATTCTTTTGATACGAGACTCTAAATCATGAATCTCTTTGAGAATGCAAGATGATAATCAGATAACAATAACAAAGAGGTAAGTAGGGTTTAAGAAAAGTTCAGATACCTATCTTAATTGTTAGATATACGATATGTGGATAATCCATATTGTGTAGGTTCCATAAGACAGAATAACATTTGTGTTTGCCTTTTGATGTTCACGCTAAGCATATTTAGTGGATGACAGAGACGGAATGTCACGGTGAGAACGGAGAACATTACTTTTACTACCCGAGCGCTCCCGGAAGAAGCTTGATATCGTCATGAAGCATCACATTTCTCATTGGAAAAATGATTCGTGCTAATCGTTGATAAACTTTTTTCTGTTTCAGTTGATCTGAAATACGTTGCGATATCCAAACATACCTGTGTCACCTGCGGCAAAACTTACAAGCACAAGCACCATCTGAAGCGGCATCACGATTTCGAGTGTGGAGTCGACCCGAAGTTCAAATGCGCTTTTTGTCCACACAGAACCAGATACAAGGACAGCTTGATGAAACACATATTGGCGCGCCATCAGCATCTCTTAGAACAGAATTCGCAATATGGTCATCAACAGGTTTTCGAGACGCATACCGATGTTGAAATGAATTTTCATGCACAGGAGACCAATGCGTTTAATGTTTATCCTGATTTTACGCAAAATCTCTAACTTGTTTCGTTGTATTGGTGAATTATATTTGATTGCTGCGTGGTTGGGCATGATTATCCTTACGAAAAAATGTGATTGGGAGTTAATAGTAACTTTTGATATTCAATCATAACTGTTGATTGACGAATAGTAACTATTGAGCCATCAATAGTTATTATTGGTAATAGTTATTATTGGTTAATGGTACTATTGCCTTCCAATCAAATTTTTTTGTAAGGATAGGCGAATACAAGAAATTCTAAGAATATCTGGAGATTGAAATAGCCACATAAAAAATAATTAAATTAAATCCTTGATTTATCTTCTGATTTTATGAACTATTAATAATGTGCTTCGATAATGTAATGCTTAATGCAAATATGATGCGATATGCAAAAGTGAAATTTTTATTATTATAAAAAAATTAAATCTGTTGTGATTAAAATTATTTTACTAATAATTAAATACATATGTGCGTTAACATTTTAAAACGATAGCAATTGTTGTTTAAAAATATATTAAATTTTATTTATTTTCTTTTTATTGATTTATTTATCATATTTTTGTATTTGAAAGGATATAAGAATGACGCCAAAGTTTTGTCATCATAAAATGGCTAATTATATTAGCTGCAATTTAAATAATTTTATAGAAGTCTTGTATAATATTGTTATTTTCAATCTTGACAAAAATATGTATGTTGATAAAAGATAAAAAAATATAACATTTACGTCGAATAAAATTTCATTTTATATATATATATGTATATATATATGTATGTATATATATATATATATATATATATATATTATTATTATTATTAAAATAAATGTAAAATAAATTTCTTTCCTGGCCTTTCATTTTTCGATCGATAATTAATGAAAATATTAAAAAAATGAAATCTAATGTATCTATTTACGTTTACCATTAAGAATTGTGATTACACATTATATCTCAAATATTTTGTATATTTTATGTAATCATGCACATCAGTTGCTTTTTCGAAGCATTAATCGATATCACTTATGCGAATTTAAGCCTCGAGTCAATATTATCGAGATTGAACTTCATCTTTTCTCTTCTTGATTCACAGGTACGACATATAGTCCGGCCAATTGGACGATACCCACTTTACCATCGACGTCGCGAATTGCAATGTACACTAGACGCCTCCGTTCCATGTCCTCAAGCCAAGGCATAATTATCGGCGGAAAGGGTCCTCGTAAGTATCTCTGCAACGATTGCAGCCGGACGTTTGCTTTGAAGGCCTCGCTACTGCGACATAAAGCGTACGAATGCAACAAGGATCGTCAATCTCAGGATGAGTATGATAATAAGACGAGGAAGTCAAAGAAAAAGCATGTATGCATCAGATGTAATCGTGTATATGCATTTTTCACGTCATTGTGGCGGCATCAGAAATACGAGTGTGGAGTAGAGCCGAAATTCGTCTGCCCTATTTGTAAAGGTCGATTTGCCCAGAAGAGCAATTTGGATCGTCACGTGCGATCGAAACATTAAAACTATAAATACTTTAACTTGTATTTAATGTTTTGACTTTAGCGTTAATGCGTTATAAATAATTGAATTTGTGTGATTTTTGTTGACTAATATGCATTGAGCGTCTTCATGATTGATGTAGTCTACATGGAAAGAATAGCTGAAATATTTAAAAATTTAGATACAAATCTGAAAATTATTTTGTTAGATCATTAAACTAATTACGTAGAAATTGATTAGAATGTTAATAAAACTGTTTGCAACATCATGCTTAAAAAAATTCTTATGTAATTATTGCATAGTCCAACAAAATTATTTTCAGATCTCTTTAAATTTTTAAATACTTAAGCAAATCGTTTTTTCCGTGTATGTATCTTTTTATTCTTTTATATTTTATTTTTCCTTATCCCAAATTTTAAAAAGAAGACTTAGTTTGTAAGACATTAGTAACATTTGTTATATTAGTTATAGCTAATAAGTATTGAGCGATGATTAAAAATTATCTTATTTTCTTAAACTGACATTCTACACACAAATGAAATGGATGAAATTACATTGTTTATATTTCCGTCAACTTTATGATATTGTTAATATAACATCGATATCAAACATTTCTTGTAATGGAATTATGATTTATACTTTTTGCATTTCAATCATGTTGTGTATGTTACTTTTAATTTACTTCACTTGTATGAAATTTAATTTTTGATATGCAGAATTGATAATACAGAATTTGCTATAATTTTATTGGCATACAAAGCAAGAGATGATAGAAATTATGGTTTTGATAATTATATCAAAATCAAATTGTTATAATGTATCTAGTAATTAAGAGTGATTTGATACTATAGAATAATAATACTTAATCATAGACTTAATGATAGACTAAACCAGGCAGTATAAATTAAAATATTATTTTAGACAAAATATGAGATAAGTATGATGACATTGTACATCTGGAAATTAATGTGGTACAGTTTGTGTTTCAAACCAAAGAAAAGACTTTATCAATATCATTACAGTTTCTTTGATTACCAATCATCTGTATATAGTGTTAAATGTAATAAAGTAATAAGTATATGTAAAAAGTAATCAAATAAATTTAATCAACTAATAAAGGAGAAATGAGATTCTTTATATAATAAATTATCTATTTTTCATTATTACGCGAGGAAAGAGAAACATTCTTTCACTTCGACAATTACAAGTGTGATTCAGATATCCTTTATTATACTCTTGATCTACTGTAATACGTGTTATAGTGTGCATAATATTTGTGCGGTCGAAGGGATGTAATAAAGTGTTCGCGTGTGCGAAAAGTAACCGAACATCAAATTCGTGCATGCAATTGATTTTGTCCCACCGTTCTTCGAGGTGTCTATCCTGTCCAGTTTTATGGGCACGAGTCAACTTCAGTAACGTCAGTCGTGTCACGGCGTTTCAGGTGTGAAGAAATACTCTAACATAACTCTTTTTTCGTTTGCAGGGCTCGTGTATGGATTTCAGAAGCCGCAAGACGTAATAAGTACGCCGTTGACGCCGCTGATGCCACTAACGTGTCCGCAATGCGGGCGAACATACAAGATGAAGCGCAATCTGAAGACTCACATGAAGTTCGAGTGTGGCGGCCAGAGAAACTTCCTGTGTCACTTGTGCCCGTCTAAGTATACGCAGAATATTAGTCTGCGTCGTCATCTTTTACAAAGGCACAACCTTTACATGCCACCGAAGTTCTCGGTACCTAAGCGTATCTTTAGTAAACAGAATAAATAAAAATAAATAAATAATTTACTTAAGCAATAGGACTGATGTTTTTTGATGGATGAATCGCAATGATTGCTAATTTATCTATAGTTCCTTCGGATGGAGTGAATACGTCTCGTGAATCTTCGATCTCTTAATCAATCACATGCGGTGAATAAAAAGATTTTGAACAATATACAATTTGATACGTAATTATAAAGTAGGAAAAGTATATATACATATGTAATAGCAAGAATGAGAGAGTAATGCGTTACTTGTAACGCCGTTACCATTATCGTTACTTTTTTATAGTAACGATTTAGTAATGATATTACAGTGTTGTTGTTATAACGGTAACGGTAACGCCTGGAAAAGTCACTCTTAAAAAGTAACGTTATCGTTACTCATTAAAAAAGGTAACTCGTTATTTTATTCGATGCTCGTTACATATGACTAAAGTGTGATGTAATGAGTTATTTTTTTCAATGAATAAGGAATTTTCAAAGTGATTTTCTCAATTCTGACATCATTGTTCTAGCGTTACCATCATGAAAAATTATTAAATAAACATTATTACTGAATCGTATTTTATTTATTATAAAAAAGTAATGGTAATAGTGTTGCAAGTAACGTTACCATCCCTGTATAATAGTTCGAATTGAGGAATATTTCTGGAAATGATTCTTTTCGTATAAATTTGTTATCTAAATTATTCTTATAATCAATCTTATCTTATCTTTTTTATCTTATGTTATCTTAATTACCTTACTGCTTGAATTTATATGTACATATTTATTATCATAATTTATAATTTGTATGTGTAAGGATGCAAATTTTTAAGACCAAAGAATAATAAATGCCCCATCAGTAGAGCATTCACGTATTACAAAATATTGAATTTGTAATATGTAATATATTCCAGTTTAACAATACATGAATCGCCGAAATTAAATAAATAATTTATTCTTGAAAACTAAGATGAAATGTATAATAATATCTTGATTAATTGAGTTGTTGGAAAAATTTGTTTCAAGAAACGCAATATATATATATATATATATCTCATTTATAAATAAATTTTTAATAGACGATCGTATACGATTTATCCCTTATTCTCTCCCCAGTTTGAAGGAAAGAAAATTGGCATCAGGTTTGCAGTCGGAAAATACGTGTTATTGGTGTTAATTCGAGAAACTTGTACCTATCGCGCTTGATATACTAATCGATTATTCCTCTTTTACAGAGTTGCCGTCAATTGCCACACGAAGCCTCGTAGATGAAACCTTCAGGAATGTAGTCTTCAATTGTCATCAGTGCGGCAGAACGTATCAATCAAGACACAATCTAGTGAAACACCTGAGATTCGAATGTGGCGGGCAGAAACACTTCGGATGTTCCCTTTGTCCCTCTAGATATACCCAAAACGGCAAATTGCGACAACATATGCTGAATGCCCACAATATTTTTGTGCCCCCACTACATTTTCGAAAGAAAAATCTACTTTCGGAAATTATGTTCGGATCTATATCGGCAAACAATTAGCTGTCTTGATTTAATAATAAACGGGCACGTTGCAATACAAATAATTTGCTAACCCTTAATTTCCTTGATCCTCGAATAGAAAAACGTTATCGCAGTTACGATGATTAGAAGTTAACAAAATGCGACGAACTGAATTTTTTGTGAAGCTCGACGCATGGTGTGAAACAGAAACATAATAGTTGTAGAAAATTATTAATATCATTGAGGTAGTCGATTAACGGCGCTATATTAGCAAACTTTATTTTTGTAACAGGTGATGCAGCATGATTTTTTTTTAATAATCCCTTGATTTGCATTTTCTAGGTATTATATTGGTTTTATTTTTTTCAGAATACAGAACCCTAATGAATTTTGACAAATAAAAATTGTTTGAATATATAGTTTGAAGAATTACACGTAACATGTGAAAAATTTATTAGTTGTTTTGCGAAAATTTAAAAGTATTCTGCGTATTTCAACTTAAGTATGGGATCTCAAATTTCTTCTTGCGCACAATTTTTTTCTTAATCTCTCATTTTATTTTTAAATTATACCGAACATTCTAAGAAGATATATGTATATGTTAAAAGTGATACGATTATCTTCCTGACAGAATTTATGATTAATTTTTCCAAAACAGAAGTATAATTTAAAAACATGCATTTGTCTTGCATTGTACATAAATTATTACTTCTTTTATGGAAAAATTAAATTGAATTATTTCAAGAATTTTATTTTGCTATTTATATATGTTTTACCAAAGGATAATTATACGAAGTTAGAAATTATAGCCCACATCCTTAGAATAAAACGTAGCAATTATGTAAGTATATCTTGTTAACGATAAATAGCGCGAGATATATTTCTTCAAGGCAAAGTATCTGTATTTGAGAATAATACAATGTACCAGATTGTTCCATGGTCATCCACTGGGCTCCATAAGTCACATAAAACAAGGAGAAGATCAGTGTGTACGAGTTTCGTTTTACGATTCTATATATTATGTGTAGTAAAAAGAAATCCATTATTTTTTCCAATAGATGGCTTTAGTAATCTGTATCTCGCGAACGCGAGATACAGATCTAATACTAATCAGCGCATGAACGTTATTTTTTCAGGTTTTTACGAGAGCTTCCGTCCTCCAGACAATCCCGCGGTCTACGAGCGAAAAGCTCATGTTACCCCGACGAAGATTGCCAGAGTTAGAACGAATGCGAGGAATTCTAGCAACGATGAAGATCAGGTTCTCCAGTGTTCCGCTTGTGGGAAGAGGTACTCGCTAAAGCACAACTTGGCAAGACACGTACGCTTTGAATGCGGCGGTCAACGAAGATTCTCCTGCCACCTGTGTCCGAACAAGTACACGCAAAACGTCAGTCTGCGTAGGCATCTGACGCATCATCACAACGTAGTGATGCCCGTAAAGAAGAGATACAATAACCCGAGGAAGATGTACGATCAACTCATCTATCAATAAGAACGACGAGCAAGATAATTTCGTTGGAAGATGACGTTGAAAACTGCAAATCGAGACTTGGGAGAACTTGTGCCAAAGATTCGAGAATCGTCGAATGAAGATAGATTAGACTTTAAACTCCGTGAAACTTACGCGTGAAAAACAACGTGAAGAATGTTTAAGAAGAATTTTGTATAAGCCTTTCGGGCATTACTAGCCTCTAGTTTTGCATAGTTACCAAAGTTAATAAAATCTTAATCTTTATAAGTTGCACATAATAAATTATGTTAAAAATATATGTTGTCATGTTTCAACTTGACAAGAGCAGATTTATAACAATATATTAGTATGTTTTTTCTGATACATTACATTACTTTTTTAGATTACTTTTTATTTCGTTATTTATACGTATAGAGTAGGAACTTTTCAGAAGAGTTTTATCTATGACAAATGCTTGTACGAAGAACAAATTAATGTTTTCGATATTGTTTCTACGATGAACGAATCGATATCTCGAAGTTTGTTCACGTAGTAAGAATGAAAATATATAAAATGATTTCAAGCAATTTGCCATTGATAAAATATTCTCGCTGTAAGTTTTTGCATGCTGATGTTATCAGACGGCGCAAAAAACGCTACGATGATGAATTAATTGATATCGTGTTTGAGTTTTATCGTTGTCGATGTCTTAAAATGTTTTTGTCAGAAACAATGTCGTCATTGATCTCCTGCATTCGCGTCTAGAATTTCGATCTAGAATTTCAATCTTTCATTTTGACAAAAATTTGATCGTCGATGTATCACACGCACACAGATGCATTCTCAGAGTAATATTTTCTTTCATTTAGCAGGTTTCTCGAGGTCCCGCTTGAGCCGCTTCGCCTGTCGAAAATGTGGACGCGGCTACACGATGCTCTGCAATCTGCGCAGACATACGAAATGGGAGTGCGGCGGGACACGTTATTTCCCGTGCGTCTACTGCAGCAAAAGTTTCACCCAAAAAACGAGCCTTGAACGGCACATGAAGGGAGTCCATAAAATTGACTTCGTCGATTACGGGATAGCATCTAATCTTATGTAGATTATTTACGATTGTAATCCATCCTGGATCATGGCTCCTAAGAAATTCCTAAGAAAGAGAGATACGTGAGCGATCTCATATCAGTTTGAAATAGTTTCCTCCTTTCCCTTCCCTAATGGATGTCAATAGTTGATGGTAGACTAAGCGGCTAGTCGTCGCTTTAAATATGCAATCGGGTTGTTCCGATTGCTGATCGATCAAATGGTTTTATGAGTCGTTTCGACGACTACGCCGAACTCCTTTTCGTGTCTCTTCTCGAGAAGTCGAAACGTGATCTAGCGGGTTAGCGCGGATCAGGTCTCGATCGTTAAGACTCGCGTCTAACGATCTCAGTCAGCAAAGTGAACTCACGACTAACACGACTGTCATCTTCGTCTTCTTCCAGGTATAGTCTGGACGACCATTGAGCCGGGACCGCCCCGGAAGTCGCGACACGCGAATTACCTGAAGGATGAGGATCTCACCCTCAAGTGTCCCCAGTGTGGCCGGGGTTACAAGGTCAAACCCAGTCTATCGAAGCATTTGAAGTACGAGTGCGGCGGTCGCAGGAACTTTTCCTGTGACCTATGCGGACGCAGTTTTACGCAAAACGTCAGTTTGCGCCGTCATCTGATGCAGAACCACAACTTTTATCAACCGCCAAGGAAGCAGTGCGTCCGGAAGATCATCATCAAGTGAAGAGTTTGCCGTCATTGAAGAATCCGTTATTGAAGATCCATTCGTAGAACGTGCTATTTTGGGTAGAATTCATCATCTCGGAAGAGAAAGTTTTACTACGACATCTCTGTGAAGAATGACTCAAGTAGACACTTGTTTAATGACTGTACCACTTCCTGTGTCTTCCCGCGAAAATTATTTATAGCCTATCGTCGAAGATTCTAGCGCCCTTTAGAAGATAAAATTTGTAACACGTGTCACACCTCGAACACAACGATCCTACATAAACCCGAAGATCATCGCATGAAGAACATTATTACAATAGCATACCTTATCGATATAATCCCATTCTTACAAATTGGATTCTAAAACGTTAATAAAATTTTAGACGCGGATAACACTTTGTGCCTAGATTCATAAGATATACATTATCTATAGTAGCAAACGTAACAATAAATCAGTCTCAATGAGACGCCATAATCGTTTATTGCCTCCACGTTTTTCTACAATCTTCGCTCGATGCGGATGTCGTCTTCCAGAAGATTAATTTTTTTAATGAAACTTTCTATTGATTATATTTTATATTTTAAACGAATATTTTTTATTGATTTTTTATAAAGTTTATTATACATAATTTTTGTAATCTGTAAATAATTTATTGAAAGTTGCGCATTTATTAAAATCTTTATTACTATCACGGCGCACACGCTATTCTTAATTTTCTTCTCGGCGCTGTCCTATGCCGGGAACTTCGTATCGCTACTACATGTACGTATGTATTCAATAATTATTACTGGAATATATACATATCATTCCTTCTGTTCTCCTCCACTGTCCTTCATGATATTCGCAATTATCCATGAATGAAATTGCGAAGTCGTGCGTTCTTTTAGTCGTTAATCTTTATTATTTAATTTCTTTCAAGCAACAAGTTGTTAGATAACCCGATCATCCTTTTTTTGAAAACCGTTTACACGTGTTCTAATATATGTATTTCCCTTTTGTCAGTCTTTTTAATTTTTTATCTCTTTTTTATCGATTTGATAAATTTTTCATCATTCGGGACTCAATATACTCAAATTTATTTGTCGCAACAAATCACTAACAGCTGCTTGTTTAATCACCGTCAATATTAATCTTTCATCAAAATTCGCGATTTTCTGAATCTTTCACATCTTCCGTATTTATCCCACTGTCCGTCTTCAAACATTTCCTTTTAAAGCATATTATAAGTTTTTATTTATTTATTTATTTTTTCCTTTTAATCCCGATTCTACCACGATCTTCCTTAACATCGCCATTTTGATTTTCAGAAATGAGGTCTAAATTTCTGAAGCCGCCGACGTCACCTATGGCAGCCGCAGTTGATCTCACCACTAACAATTCAGTTCATTTCAACACTGGTCTCTTTCCATTGCATCTGTCGATGTCATCCGCGTCTGTGTCTGTCGATCCTTCGATCGATCAGACAGGATATCGGACATCTTTTGTGCCTGAAACGCAGAACTGCAATGAGGAGTCACAAACCTGCAAACCATACAAGTGCCCCGATTGCGGCAAGCGCCTGGCCTCTCAATACTCCCTGAATCGCCATCGCACTCTTGTTTGCCTTAAACCCCGCAACATCACCGGCAAATATAAGTGTAATGATTGCAAAAAAAGGTACGAATCCTTGGGGAGCCTGTCTCGTCATCGCAAATACGAATGTCACGTGCCCCGCAAGTTTTTCTGCATCTTCTGTTACAAAAAATTCACCCAAAAATCCAGCTTGAGTAGACATCTGAAGAACATACACTCCGAAAAAATTGCCAACGATACCGTTAATAAATTCGTCAAAGTAGTTCCACAACTAAGCTATATTAAAAGCAACAATCTGCATAAGCGTGATCGAAAAAGGCAGTGTATCCCGAGCATCCGAAATAATGCTCCTGCATTTATTCTTGCCAAAAAATCCACAAATTAAGTAGAAGAAGAACATGAGACGATCGATTGTGTTATATAATCAGAGTCAGAGACAGTCAGAGTATTAGTCAGAGACAAAATGATAATCAGTAGTTGCTGTGGTTTTTTATTATGAAGAATAAATCTCAAGAGAAATGAAAGTGATCAATCATCGTTTAAAAAATATATTGGGTAAACGAGGCTGAATAAAAAAGGTGTTACTTTAAAATAAGCAAAAGTTCCTTGAGAAAAAAAGAATAAAATAAGCTTTAAAATTGATTAGGAATTAAATTTTTTCATTGTTTGGGAAGAAAGTGATTTCTCCAGACAGTTTTGGAATACGAAAAGGAAACCTCATGAAGAAAGGTTTATTATATTAAGCGTTTCATGTCGTTACTAATCAGAAAGTTTTCTTTTCAAATTATTGCGTTCGGATAATTTCGAGCGTGTTAGTTTTTAAGAAGTCTATAAGATTCTTATAAGATTCTTCTTCGCTTTTAAACTTTTAAGAATATCTTTTTGGAACAAGAGTTCAGACTTAATTTCATAAGGGAGAGTGCGAATTATTTAAAAATTTTTCCTTTAAGTAAAAAATTTTTTTGTATCTCCTATATGAAGAATACATATGCATTGCTGCTCAATTTTTAATACAAAATGCACGTGTTATCTTCTTATATCAAAAACACTATTCTGTTGATATCGATATATATATATATATATATATATATATATATATATATATATTTGTATCATTGAATGGACTGTTATCAAATAGCTCAATAGTATGGGTTATATAAAATCATGCATCTTTTACCGGTTTCTTTTTAATTTTACTCTGTATACATTTATACATATTACTTTTACAGATACGAATTTCTTCGGACAAAGGAAAATTACTTTAAAAGTAGTACGATGAGATAAACCAAATATGTTATTAATAATATATTCCACAAAATTCTTATATATATTAAAATTATTTTTATATCAAGTATTACTATATAACCAACAACCGATAGTAAAAAATATTTTTATTGATTAACTTCTTTTAATTTTTCTTCTTTTAAATTTTATGTAATTTTGTTTCTTAAATCTAATATTGTTTGACATTGCACAGTTTTATTTAATAATTATAATGATTTAAGAAATTAAGAAATTTTATTTATGTTTAACAATTAATATTTATTTTCCGAGCTGGAATGTTAAGGAAGTCATCTATGTATCTCAAAAATTCAAATTTTCACATGAATGTTACAATTGTTGTTTATTATATTTTTGATGTTATAAATTTATAATTAGCATCAAAATGAATAGCATATGAATAGCATTACACTCCGACAAACTTAAATTTTTTTTCTAGATCACGAACGAGATCAAATGATTTTTTACAGATTTTTAATCGCTGGAAACAAATCTGCAAATAAAATTGTTCTATTACGTCATTTTGAGCAAATTCATATTAAAAGTGCTAAAAATAGCATTTTTTGATTCTTTGAGCTGAAATATCTAAAAAACGTGATGTGATAGAACGATTTCATTTTGGAATTTGATTTCAGCGATAAAAATCTATAAAAGTCATCTGCTTTGTTGGCGGCTTTATGTAAGAAATAACAATTATATTGAAAATAGGGGTACTTAAATCTGTAGATAAATATAACCCTTTAAGGACCCTTGCAATTTGAATAATCATCTATATGTAATGGTTTATGAGATCTCTCTCTCTCTCTCTCTCATTATCAATCTGAAATTGAAATTATCACATACAATTTGTTTAAACAATTATCATTTAAACAATTAACACAAATTTAGTTTGGATGAAAATAATAGCACTATTGGAGTCTAAAAAAATGCATATAAGTAGTGCATTGTATTATTTTTTGTCGCGTGATTGTGTATAAAGTTTCTTGATGCGCTATTGAATTATAAAAATCTGAACTCTTGGATTCGATCACATTAAGTTGCAAGTCATCACGTTATGTTCATTATGTTTATGTAAGGTAATATCTAAAACTGTTCACGACCATCTTTGAGCGTTGTAATGATACTCTGAAAAGAGCTGGTAAAGAAAGAAGAAATTAGCGACACGCTAGAAAAAAAAAAGAGATAGTGTCGTAGTATTTAGAAATTTTACGTGCCCATCTCTTGAAAAGTGTCTTATAGTGTTTGTGATGTGCACATCGATAATATATTGCAGCACAGTGCACAAGTATGCTTTATTACTGATTTTTCAGAGTGTTATTAGAGCGAGAATCACGTGTTTGTCAGTGTCTGTCTGTAGCGTAGATATTTGACATTACGTTTTGTCCGCTTTCCCTGTTATACGTTTGACACGGAATACGCTTTGAATAACTTTGAAGTGCGAAATACGAATCTCGGTCCATAATGACGATTAGTAACTTTCTCGTCATACATGCTGCTATTACAGGTTTTGCGTGAAAGTAGGCTGTACAGTTCTTTTCTCGTCTCTAACTCGAGTATCTTGGTACTTTAACACCGTATTAATTGTTCGGGACAGTTTTTCCTCATTACTTATTATACTACAACGGAAAGGATTTAGGCTAAGATAATACACAATGGTGCACTTAAAAAAGTATTTCAGTGACATACGAGCGTTACGATTCCAATCAAATTCGTTAAGGGATTTCGAGCGGTGTATAATTGTCTAGTAAAATTGCGAAAATAGGTAAACGCATGTTTATCTTATTAGACTATTAAATTTAATTTTTGTACATCTATGACGAATAAGGAATTATTGATCATATTTGTGAATTTCGGCTGTGAAGATTATTATTAAAAATTGTATTTTAATTTTTTTTTAAATAAAATAAAATTTAAGGAAATTTTATTCTAATTGACGCGTCGTGTTTAGATAGATAGAAATAGAAGAAAAAAAAAGATAGAAGAGGGAAATACAGAAAAAACATTCATAAGACAATCGTCGCGTCTGTATATGAATCTGAATTTGCGGAACGTTTGTTTGCATTGATCGATTCGTTATAACAATAGATATATATATATATATATATATATTATATAGATACGATCATATATACATTGTGCGATACAAAGGAAGTACAATTTATAACAAAATTTTGTTGTTCTGTAAAATATTACTTATGCATAATAAAAACATATTACGATTTACACATGCCCTGTTGTTTTATTATGTTTCTGGCTCGCAATTGCGATTGGACATAATTGCAATACGATGTTCCACGAGCTACACTCTTCAGGGAAATATCTTCGACCTACTCACGTTCTTCAGAGCATAACTTCTTCAGATGCATCTCAAATTCGTCAGACAATGCGCAGAGAGGGAATCCGTTCGTTTGTGTAATTTCTTGAATGCTGTGAGTACATCTCTCAAAGTGTTGAAAAAGGTGACACATCTCTCTCCAAGTTCCTATTCTTTCTTTTTAAATTTGAAAATTATGCCGATCAAGCGACATGCCGTTGTTGTCTGTTATATACAGGATGTTTCATGTCGCGTTTTAAGATACGGAACGCATCGAAGGCAAAATTGAATAGAGAGAAGCGTTGACAATTTTGAGAATCCTAAGATTGAATTAGCTTTTCCAAATCGATGTCTCTTTCCTACTCATTTTTTTTTTAATCTTTAAAGTTCTATGCAATATTTGACATTTTTCTTTTTACTGTGTTTAGTCAGTCGAAGAATTTTCTTGGTGTGAATAGATGAGGTGTGAATGAATGAGATAATGAGTCGATGTTCATGATTTGGGAGGACTATCAAGTTTAATCGATGATACAGCAGAAGCAGCACGATTATAATTCAATCTTATTCTCTTTGTTCCATGAACGTTTATTATTAATTATTATGCTTACGTAAGATTCTGATCATGTTTCAGCTAAGCGGCGATTCTTCTGCGACGGATTGCCGCGTGACATTTGGAGACAGTGTAAGGATGAGCTGCGGTGCCTCAAGTGCATGAAACGGTACAGTGATTGGCGCAGCCTACGGAAGCACATGAACTTCTTCTGTCAGATGGAACCGCTCTACCCCTGCCCGTACTGCTCCCATAGAGCCAGGATTCCTACCTTATTGAAGTATCACATTGTTCGCGAGCATGTCGGCCTTGCGTCGATCGAGCAGACGCATTAAAATCTCAATTTTGATTATCAATAATAAGATGAAAAAATGGTACAGCGTGTAAGAATACATTTTCGATTACGATAAAATCGTAAATGAACTTTCGTGAAAGTGCCACCTTATCGAAAGATTATGTAAAACGTTTGAATATTTTGCGATCCTGGTCTTCTAAAAAAGCAAAGCGAATTTTGATCTGTATAGTAAGAATTTTTTTTATTAAACTGTGGAGAGATTATATGATCGATGGTGGGGGGGATACAAGACTTCGCATAAGTTTGCACTACTTTTTCGAGAAATAATGTTTTTGTAAAAAACGTTCATTTAATTCGTTTGTTATTGAGTTATTAACTAAATGTTAATAAATGCAGCAATTATGTTGATTTATTAAATTCAAGTTATATATTACATTGAATTATTGTGTTATGGATAATAAAATATATGAGAGTTGTTATTTTATAATGCAAGAGAATATATATTATATATTTTATATGTATATTCTATAATCATAATTTTGTGGCTTATTTTGAATAATAAAATTATATTAATATGGTTGTGATTTATAAAAATAGTATTAAATATCAATATTTTTTGTAAATTATGTGATTTGAATATAGATTTTCTTGCAATTATAACAATAATTATACGCGATATTTCGTCCAAGTAATTATTGTTTATGTAACATTTTCTAAAATTTTATATGTATTTTATATCACTCTATTTTTACACGCGTCCTGCGATATATTTGTGCAAAAACATTGGTGCTATACTGATTTACCTCTACATCTATATATACATGAATTACTTTCTTTTCTTTTCGAGATTTATAAATTAAAATTTCCTTTCTAACAGATGTTTACAATATGTGATGAAATCAGATATAGTTGTATTGATGCAATAAATTGATATGCATTTTCTAACAAGAAATTTTCATGATTAATCTCAATTATCTTTTCTGATACTATTCATCAATAAATTGTATTAATATTCATACTTCCAATTTCCATTTTCTAAGAATTTTCCTCGAATTTAAATCAATTTTGACAAATTTTGTAAAATACAAATTTTATTTCTTATTTCAGATATTTCGTAACGCAACGAGTTAAATGTGGCGTTTATGTGTTCGTGATATCGTCATTGTATCTCTCTGTGTTCCCCGTGCGTTTCGCCAACTTTTATCGGAGAACATAAAAATTTTTCTCTCTCGAAAGTAGCTTTTGACCATTCTAATATTCTTGCGTCTAATTTGTAGGATTCGATCCGGCCGCGCAGCAATCCGAGGATCTCGGGGAATACGTAGGCAAACCCACCTTTACATGTCCGAAGTGTGGAAAGGGCTATGCGTGGAAGGCGAGCCTTCAGCGTCACCTGAGCACTGTATGTGGCACACCACCCATGATTTTCTGCAATCTCTGCGGATACAAGACCAGTCGTAAGGACGTTCTCTTCAGGCATATGCGGCACGTGCATCCGAGATCACAGTAGCGCAACAAGGAGAAAGGCGCCGATCGAAAGACATTCCAATCTATGGATGATCCATATCAACTTCAAAGCACAATGGAACTCGCAATGTGAATTATGCATTTCTCAATTTTGTGCAGTCGATGCATAATACAGTCTCAACTGAAATATATTAGATGCTATATTAGACGAAAATGACTGAAGTCTAGTCTACAGACACATCACTAGACGTTAATGTGCATTTTATGATTGCAAGTGCAATTAAATATATTAAATATATTAAATATATTAAATATATTAAAAAATTATAATGCAATATTATATAAAGAATAATGAATAATGAGTAATTTTTAGTGAGTTACGTAGACATTTTTTTCGAATCCTCCCTCATTTGAGTCTTTTAATTTGACTATCTTATTATAGTATCTTAGTATATTTACATTTTACTGATGCAACCATTCTCTTTGAATATATAAATATATAGATTGATACCGCTGATAATCAAATAAGATCAATTGTTTTAAAGTTGACAATTTTCAGGAATTTCTACGTATCTGCCTGAATCGACGTTGCTTCGACGTTGATTCGTACTACTGAACTTTCTTATAGATTGTAGCCTATAAGAAGAAGAATGAAGATGAGATTCTAATTTAGCAGCGATGGGTTTGTTTTGTATACATATTTTAATAAATTTCTTCATTTTTATCTTATGGAACAGCTGAGGTTGTTTAAAAGAAAACTGTTTAATTTCTATTTACAATTTAAAAGTGTCCTAAACAATCGATTTGTTTAACGTATAGTCGCATCAATCAGTTACATACTACGTGACAGTTCATGGCGATCAGACAATCGTAGGTCTCTTTTATGCGAACGATTGTTTGCGATTGTCCCTATATAAAGCGAACACAGCTGCATCGTAGCTTCCTTCATCTGTTTCAGGTAGCAGCGGTTGGAATTTGCACAAACGATATATGTGTCCTCACTGCAAGAAAATCTACGCGCCGAAGAGCCTGCTAAAGAAACATATGCAGTTCGGTTGTAAAATGAATCCGCGCAACACCACAACATTCTCCTGTACCTTCTGCCCTTACAAGAGTATATACAAGGCAAACATGGAGAGACACGTGAGCAATGTTCATAACACCGGCAGCCTCAAGTTCCGTTGCGAGCTCTGCAACTTCCGCAGCAACTACTCCTTTTGCGTTCGCAGACATATAAAGACCTTCCATCGATTGGACGACTTTCAGAAATAAACTACAATACTTCCTTTTTAAGTTCCTATTTTATCCTTATCCCGATGTGCAATGAGGAGCAGTACAATTGCACAGTGTTGCAATTGGCTATTGCCAATCACAGCGACTTTCACGAAGGGGGGATTTTTTTTTTTTTCTATTGCTGTGATTGTCCATATGATGTACATGTGCAATTGATATACATTCTGTGCAAATAGGATTCCTTTTTGAAAAAATAGTTGACGATGAGTTATCATCATGAGCGTTTCTTTTTAGTCTTTGAATGAATGAACACAGAACGATTTATGGTTTCTCGATGATCAGACTTTTCCGCATGTTTTAGAATTTATCCGCAAAATTAATGTGACTCGACATTACATACATACATATTAATATATATATATATATTACTTATATATATATATATATATGTGTGTGTATGTGTGTGTGTGTGTGTGTACGTATGTATGTAATAGATATGTTCTTTCTTATCATATTTAAAATCATCAGATAAACATTATATTAATAAACAAATTAAAATACGATAGAGAAAATAGACGAACTAAATTTTATCTTTTCTTTTGCGCAAATTCGACTATTAATTTATATTGCATTTTTCTTGAAACTATGCGATGAACCGAGGACGTAAATATCAATGATAAAAGAACAAAAATTATTTTTCTCATGATTGAGTCGAATTTAACAAAGTGCCACAATATTTAATTATATTATATAAATATAATTTATCTACAACCACATACGCTATCATAAATTAATCTAATGACAATCAATTACAGCGTGCGGACGAACGTGTACTCAAATAATTAATGAATCGAGATTCTCATCAATTGAGCGTCCACAATTTTTTGAGATGAACAACTTTATGTAACTATTTTGACATAGATTATAAAAATGAACACCCAAGATTCGTTAGATTTAATTCACAGACAATATCTCCGCGAGAGAAAGAAAGAAAAATTTTATAATATATTGATATACATTAATATATTTTAAATTGATGCTATGTGTGATTTTAAACATTGTAATTACGTAAACGATTATTATAAAAATAAGCCTTATATCAATCTTTCATTATTTTAAATCCAAAAGAAGAATGTATGAAATTATGTAGGCAAAGAGAATAATGTTTGAATATTTTGTAAATATGATTAATGCTATCAAATATTTTGTTGTTTATATTTACTGAAGGATTCAGATTATTTTTCTAGTATGTTAATCTCCAATAAAATTTTACATTTTTAATTATAATTTTAGCTTCACTCGTTGAAATATAAGAAAAATACTGGAGATTTGTATTGAAAAGTGGGATTGATTATTAAATACGTGAGATAATAATCAGAAAGTCATCTTTAGTTTAGAATTATAATGACATCGGCGATTGAACCTACATAAAAATGCTCGTCGGATTATCACGCTTAGTTAAGCTGTAATTACGTAACTTTATTCACATTTGATTTTGTAAAATTTTGTACTATAAAACATTACGGAAAAAAAATTAGTGTATTTATATGAATGTGTATATTTTTTCGATAAAAAAAACAGTTTGTTTCTTTATGTATGAAAAAATTCGCCTTTCACGGAATTAATAAAATAATGTACATATTTTTACACGTAAACATATATATTTTTTAAATAAAATTGAATAAATTATTCAAGAAAATTATTATTTTAATGATTTTTCAACTTTATTTTAAAAAATACGTATGTATCCTATATCCATGTGAATGCATTATTTTAATAATTCTATGAGAAAGCAAATTTTTTCACGGATATAAGAAAAAACGATATTTTAATTATTTCTTAAACGGTTTTTTATTAGAAAAAATATTTTCCTTGACGTTTCTCTAATAGACATTTAAAACGTTTTCAAGAGCCGGTTATAAAAAACATTTGCGAAATGTTTCTTGAAATGTGCTGGGATTGTATAATAAATATTGTACAAATTTACAATTATAAATAATACGTGCGGCTATTATTTTCTTATCAAATTTTCTATCTTTTCTTTGCATACACATATTTAATGTAAAATAATACGGACTTACTTCGTGTGTGTGTATGTGTGTGTGTGTGTGTGTGTGTGTGTGTGTGTGTGTGTGTGTGTGTGTGTGTGTGTGTGCGTGTGTGTGCGTGTGCGTGTGCGTGTGCGTGTGCGTGTGCGTGTGTGTGCGTGTACATATATACACACATATGCACAACAATATATTTCTTAAAGGATTAAAAGGCTCATTAAGAAGTATATTTAATTTACATTAAATTATATTTAATTCGTAGTTTGTAATATATGTCAGGAATGTAACTGTAGCAATAGAATAATTTTATATAATATGAGAAATTTGTGGTATAATCTAATCCTTCGTTGTTAGCATTCAAATGTCATTTCGTATGAAGTCAATATAATTCGAAATATCTTCACGCACATTAAATGTCGAAATTATTTCTTACAAATAGATATTATAATTGCATGCAAAAGATTGTTCATGTTACCTGTCCAGTATAATTAGAAAATGTGTTTTATAAACACCTTTACACACACACACACACACACACACACACACACACACATACACACATTCTTATCCCGCATCCCTCTTTTATAATACATTCATTCTAATTTTTAAGATTTAAATTAATTTTTTTATTCCTAAAAAAATATTTTATTACAATTATTAAAATTGAATTGATATTTATTTTTATATTTTTATATTTATTTTGTTATCATTTTAATTTATACACATATGTGATATTATTAACATTTTAATAAATTAATTATAATTACAATTATGTGCTTATCAGATTGCTTCCATTAAACGATCATTGACGTTGTTGTTTCAGCTTTATTATGGCATACTCCTGTCATGGCGTACTCCTCTCTTCACAAGAAAATTGGTACACACAATAGCGACGGGGATAGGGCGTTACACACACAAAAAAAACATGCTGTCATAGTGCGCAAACGGATTTACATGTGCACTGATTGCGGCAAGGGTTTCACGTTGAGGATAAAACTCTCGAAACATCGGAAGTTGGAATGTGTAAACGTATAAGGTAACAGGTAGTACAGAGATTTAGCTGTGAGATTTGTTCGTTGGTGTGTTGACAGGTATAAGAAGAGATACCGTGCAGCGCCTTCTAAAATCAATTTTTGACAATGCAATTAATAACTCTCGCACTCCTAATAATTTTTATTAAATTGTCTCAGCAATATTTGCAATATTGACAAATTCTTTCGACTGTTACCTGCGACGTTATTAATAAAAAATTGAAATATTGATATCGTCTATGACGTCCTCTCGAAATTAATGTTCAATTCACGTGCACTTGCGCCTGTTGTCGCTAAGTAATTGCTTTTTTTAACCGATTTGACATTGGTGTTTCAGCGATGTGGTCTTACAAGAGGGTGGACGGATACGACGTCGGTGATGTGCAACATCAACAACGAGGAAGTGCCATCTACGAAACACGCGAGAGGACTTACATATGCGCAGATTGTGGCAAGAGTTACGCGGTGAAAAGATCCCTCTGGAGGCATCGGAAGTTCGAGTGCGTGAATGCGAAACCGAAATTCAGCTGTGACATATGCTCATACAAGAGTCCTCACAAATGGTGCATCGACAAACACAGAAAGAAGCATCACGACATTTTCTACAATCGCTTCCCTAATTAAAGTTCCTAGCATTATCGAATTGATTTGGAACGTTGTTCTTGTGATAAAACGATTTCTTCTTTAAATGACATTCTGTTTTACTAATCTTCCAATTATCCGAATGCCGCTATATTTTTCCAATTTTTACGAACAATTGATTGTACTGATAAAAGAATTTGATTTTGTGGTAGAAGAATTTATAACCTGTATATAAATATGTTCTTCAAATATAATAATTCAGATATAGTAATTAATAGCCTATTTGAGAATAATACAATACATAATACAATATATAATTATCGCATTATTCTCAAATTGGTAGTCAAGTTGATAGTTTCAAGTATTGTTGCGATAAAGAAAAAGTTAGTGTTAATTTTAATTTTTATTATCGAAGGATTGCAATGTATTTATGGAATTTAAATTTTCGAAAATATTCTTTGTTGTGAGTATTGACATAAAAAAAAGATTTAAAAAACTTAAAAAAATTTAAAAAGATAAAAAAATATTTCTTATTATTTTTGGAAAAATACGTACACGAACGAACAATATCTATTTCCAAAAATTTTTTCTCAAACTTTATTATATTTATATCCTTGTATAATTTATAAATTATGATATACTGTGAAAAATTACATAAATTACGGCTATTTGTCGTAATATATTGTACTATGTATAATGATATATATAATTATGTAAATTATATATTAAATGTAAAATAAATTAAAGGTTCTTTTTATAACAGGTATAATATCTATTATTTTTTTGTTCTTAGAATTTCTAGTAACACGTCGACATTTATATTAAGATATATATGTATTTGTAATATCTATTAAAACACATTAAAATATATGTACTAACAATTAATAATTTTATGGAAAATTTTTACCCTTCAGGTTACTTGTCTCTACAACAATGAACAAGATGTATGATTGAATAAAATTCAGACTACGGAAATAAAAATTGTTGACAAGTTGTAAAAATGCAGAAGAAACTGAAGAAGAATAAGATAATGGGATATAAAATTTTGAATATAAAATAAATAGTAGCAAATAAATAGAAGAGAATTAAATGTAGAAGACATTGTACTCAGCTATTATTATTATCATTATTATTATTATTATTTGGTGTTTTTTTATTTTTTAGTTATTCCTTGAAAAGTCTACATATTCGTAAATTCTCCCAAAAACCCGCTATATTCATGTGTTTATTAGAATATTATAATATAGATTCTCTCTTATGAAGAATGAAGAAATTTGTGAGAATATACGATGTAATACCAGTTAGGAAAAGTCATAGATATATTAACGCAAAAGTTCTTTTTTAGTTTAATATTTGGATTTTAAGTTTCATGATAACTCATGAGGATATCGAAAAGCGAAATAATGTTTGTATATATTATTTCAGCAATGAGTGCTTTATATTTTATATAATAGAAATATGTTTGGCAGCTTGTAAATTAGTTTCTAATCCTCCTGATTTCGAATCAGATTCCTTCTAGAACTTATAGAGTAGTTGTCCTTGTGTGAATTATATTTGCAAAATTTTCCGAGCTTTCGTTGATTTTTAGGATGGCTTTTAAATCTAAGGGATGCATCAAGCTTCCGGAAAGAGCACATTTCCGATCTTCTTGTGGCAAGAAATATTCGTCTAAGATAATCAGAATCTTTAGTTGGATTTATGAGATATCAATTATATATTTAATTAATTTCACGTTTTATGTAAATTCTGTTAAATTTAGTTCAAATATCTCATGCTTATTGCAAAGTCGAACAGGCAAGTTACTTCTTGATGTAGACGCATTAATTGTTTCTATTTTGACTGATATGAATATTTCGAATTGTCTTTCTTTCATTGTATCTTTATTCGAAAGTTAGAATTTATATATATATATATATATATATATTCACAAACGTGAATGATTACGTCTCATAAATCAAACTGATCGTCGCCTTAGATATCCGCGAGTGCTTTCATCGTTCTATCCTGATACTGCTGTTTTTGTTGAATCCTTTTCTTTTGCAAGGCTTGAACAGCGCAGTTAGCTTTCGCTTAACTAACTAACTTGGTCCTTCTGTTTCCAGCTTACCGGAAGATGTACATGGGTGATCAGGTCCTTGGCTACACTTGCACTATGTGCAGCAAATTCTACAAGATGTGGAGTAACTATTTGAAACACAAATGTGAACCACCGCAATTCAAGTGTCCGCTGTGCCCATTTGCTGCCTTCAAAGCCTTCATCCTGCACGCTCATCAGGCAGAGCAGCACTTCAAAGTTACTTCGCCGAATACTTAAACGACCTACGGCGATCCAGATCGGGGAGGAATTGTCAAATTGCCTTAGTCGTCGTTACGATTCTTCGTGGCATGTGTGCCATACTGCCACTAACTATCAAACCGTTCTCAAGAAATGAAAGAGTTTGCAGCTCCAAAATGCAAGGATTTATGAGCAAGTCATTTCGAGACGTCGACGACCGTTTTCTACGTAGTCCCGATTAGAAATCCCGTGAAAGCGTTTTCTCTCCGAAAAATATATTTTTCCTAAACTCGCCACGAAGGCGATGAAGTAGTTCCCGAGTCATTATCATAGAATAGTTCAACATATTGCGTTAGTTTGTAATCAGCGATCGGCGCATTTTGTGAAAGGATTCAGATCTCACAGATGAACGGTGCATACAAATTTATAAATGAAAAATAGAAATGAAAATCATCATTTGTAGTATATCTTTCTCCTCCCTAACACTTTATTATGTATTATAATAAATTATATATCATAATAACGCGACTGAGATATGCAGAAATATAATGCGATAGTTCATATACCAATGTAACGAATAACGTAGTTTAATCTACGGTAAACCGTAAAGGAAAGAAGACTGAATGACAATAATAAGATTTAGAGAAGATTATCTCTCATCTGTATTATGCTTTAAATTATTATAAATGCCATAAATCATGCATTTTTTCTTAAAGAATACGATATCCTATTGGAGGAGTAGGAAATGTTCACCTCACTGCATCTAAGGCCAAGTATTGGAAAGAACAAAGTATATTATAAATGAATATTTTGTTCACCGAGGATCAGTATTGAGATCTGATGATAAATATTGCTGCAACAATACTATAAACTATCGATTCTCTCTTTTTCGCCGCATACAATCTAAAAATTTTATCTCGGTACGAAGTGCCGACCGCTTATCTATAAAAGATACTGTATAATCCGTAGTATTGATAAATGCATGTATTTTCGTAATACTAATAATAAAGTATCATAAAAGCATCTAAAGCGAAACGACGTCTTATTCTCAGTAAAGCAAGCCAATACGATATATTAAGTATGGCGATTCTTTCGCTCTTCCCCCATCGTTCAATAAAACCTCGAATCGATGTTTTACTCAATAATAACAATAATATAAATCTTATTTTGATGAGCTAAACCTTTTCACTACTTAAAAAATTTTTTTAATTATGTTTTTTTGCAGAATATTTATAATTGTTGATTTTTTCAATGTAAAATTTTTATCCATCATTACTGTTTCTTTCAGAATTGACCAATGCCGTCTTTGTTTTCCTTTAAGTATATTTTTTCAGAGCGCTACTAATAGATGATTGAATGCACTCTCTGTTTCAGATCGCCCGAAGGATTTGGCAGAATTTCAAGAGCTTAGCGAGCTACCCGGTACGACACAGAAAAAATTGGATGTATACGCAAAATGCTAATGTCGATGCTAAATGCTTTTGTGGAGGCGAGAGCATTGTTGATTGTCGTAATGTGTATTAAGACAATTATTCAAGACGTCTTTCTTCCTTCCGTTTCAGGTTTCCACACTTGCTGCGAATGCCAGAAAACATACAAGTCGCGGATGGCTCTGAACCGGCACGTGCGAGAGGAATGTGGCAGAATCTTGTATACCTGTCCGTATTGTCGCAACATCATGCCGATGAAGTTTAATCTATTGAATCACTTGAAGAAGGAGCACGGTTGCTAAGATTTAACTCGACGAGTGATTGCCGAAGAAATTCTCTATCACTTCGCGATATTGATTGATGTTAATATTGCTTCTTTCCCATACAGCACAAAATATTGAGAAATGTTTTTAAAAAAATGATTTTTTTCCTATTTTTAAAAACTTATTTTTTTTTAATATTAAAAAATATTTTTTTAATAATTACCTTTAGTAATATTTTAAAATGTCTTAATAGGTTTAGAAGTATTTGAAAACTTTTGTGGCAATTTTTAACAATATTGGCAATATTTTTAATAATATTTTAATATTTTCAGAAGAAAAGAAATTATTTTTCCAGTGACGCAATATTCCCAAAAGATTTTACAATTATTGAATAATTTGTATGCAATCTTTTTAAAATATTTTTGATAATATTTTTCAATATGATCTGGACATAGACATAATTCAAAAAATATTTTCGAATGTTTTTAAAAATATTTTCGAATTTTAAAACATTTTAATTTTTTTAAAAACATTTTGTGCCGTTTGGACTATGAACGAAATTTTTTTAAAGTCTGACAGTTCTTACGAAACGTGACACTTGTTTGCAATACAACGTTGTAAATAATGAAAAGTATATTTGTGTTCAAACTTATCGCGTTTCACAGTTATAATAATAAAAATGATTCGAGAGATATTCGGTGCTTTATACCGTAAAATATTTATGAAATTTCATATATTGTAGCACCTTTTGCTATGTAAAATAAGTTTATTATTAACACAAATATGCAACGTTATAGATTATATTGTTAAATAATTGTCTAAGGCAAAACTATCGTTAAGTCATATCTTTTGATGATAGAATATTGTAGAAATTATAATACACGTCTTTCTAAAGTATGGAATGTTAATATACTACTTATATTTATAACAGATTTTTGTGACATGATCTTTTTCTGTTCTCCATTAAATTTGTTTAATTAATATGAGATTAACGTCTTCTGATAGAGACTCGCTTTTATTTTTATAGACTAATAAAACTCCGCGAGTGACTATCAGTGTTTATTCAATCAACACGGTATGTGCATATTATCATTTTTCACTACACAATATAAAATTTTTTTTATAAAATACTTGTAAAATTTACTATATTTTTGTACTTGTTTTCAATATTATCTAGATTGGGCATTAAAGCGATATGAAGAAATCTTTTAGAAAGCTAAATATTTTCAATAAACGAAAATACATATTTAATATTTGATATTTTTTTGATAAAAAGAATGTCACAATGAAAATTCCTTTGCATACGAAAAAATTTATGAGAGATTTGTTAATTAGCAAACAAATTACCGTCTATACTGATAGAAATGGTTAAGGATGTAGTAATTACGTGGCGTCAAGATTAATAATGAGGGATACTAATAAATGCATGAGAGAGTTCGATTATGTTCATCGCAAGTTTATATTTTGCTTTGCCATTTGTTTCGTGCTTATTCTGTCTTTGTTTTTAACAATTATATAATCCGGTCTACGCCGACAGGAACGGCTGGACTATTTACAAGAAGAATACGAAGAAAATACACGTAAAAATATAAAAGGTGCGTAGATTCAGGTTTTCCGTGTGCGCTCTTCTCCTCCAGTGTATTTTTACGAGACAAATATTAATATATACTGGGTTAACAATGAGAGGATTGGTCATTGATATTCGACTTTTAGTCTACCTGAAATTTTAATCCTATTTTCTCTAAAATAATTCTGAATTAAATTAAAACTAAATGTAAATCAAATTCTGTACATATAATATTGTCTAAAATAAAAATGTTGAGGTAATATTAATAATTTTACATAATTTTTGTTAGTTTTATATTAATAATTTAATCATGATTTTTGTTCTATATTATGTTGTTATGTTTGGTGAAAAATCAAATGTTTAATAGCACTTTCGAAGCAGTAGATTTGAACCAAATTCAGGTCGGATTAATGACGTTATATATTCTATTTTATTTTCAGATTGGACGAGGTCATGATATTTTTGGATTAATCGACCTAAGTTAGATTCAAAGTTACTGTACTCGAAAATGCCGTTAGTTTCATTTTTACGCGATATTTTACAAATTATCAAATATTTTTTTTCAATAATAATCATAACGATTGGGAAAAATATGATTATTTTTTCTGTAAATCTGTAAAAATAATTCGTGAAAAAAATAACTCGTGAAAAAATAACACTTTGGCGAATATCAGCGACTATTAAAATGAAATCAATTTAAACGATTTGTATTAACTCGGATATGTAATTTTTCTTTGCAGATTATTTCCCTGGGAATCAGACCAACCTGCACACCTGCAAAAAATGCGGAAACATGTACGTGTATTACAGCTCATTGACGAGACATATGAGGGAGGAATGTGGAAAAGCGCCAAAATATCAATGCCTATATTGTCCAAAAAGATCGAAGTTACATTGCAACCTTTTGAAGCATATGCGAACGAAGCACGGCTTTGAGCAAGGCTGAGAGCTCCGGAAATGGATGGTAGGAGTGATGGTGATGATGATGTAGTCAGGGGACAACAGAACGGGGACGAAACCAAAGTTAAATTTTAAATATACAAGACTGTTAACATTATTTCTATAATCACCCAATAATTCTATCAAGTGTAATAAGATTTAAGGAACGTTAACAACTCTACAAAGTTACGTTCGCATTTCGAGCGTTCACGTGCACTTGTCAATCCCTTTAGTAGCCGCATAATCTTCGCGAGTTGTAAAATAGTGTAAATTTCTGCATGAATGCCTTTGTAAATAAATATTTACTTTGATGTGTATAAAACCAATACGTACTATTACTCTTAAGCTTCGAGAAATTTAATTTTTTTTAACTAAAGTGCCAAATTGTTTATAAAAAAAAGTATGGATAATTACTCTAACTCTATTTTTCACTTACGAGATCTCTGTCTTTTGAGAAATCAAAAGCTAACTATTATTTTTGCGAGAAATAATACCATTCTTATATCGTTATATTTCGTTAAAATAAATATGTATTAATTACAAAATTAAAAAGCTGAATATAAGAGCAAGTTTTTCTATTATATTATTATTAACGGCACTAAAAGCAGGATTGTGCATGCATAATAGTAACACAATAAGGTGTTACTAATATACTATTGATCATGTAAAAAAAAAAATTTATATGTTTTCATCTTTTGAATTGTTAACCATATCCAATATAATCTACCGATGCGCTTTTTATTTTTAAAAAGTGGATTAATTTTTTCTTATAAAACAACTGCTGTCCTCTATTAAACTTGCATAATTCCACTGTGTTATAATTGAAATTTAAAAGTATCGATATTCAAATGATTATTTGTTATTGTGTCATTAGCTCTGCGATTTACATTATCGATCTGTTTGTTGAACAAGGGATCTTGTTATATACCCGGGAAGCACGGCGTGTGACGAAAATTAGAAACTGAGCCAAGACCCGTTCACATTTGTCCGAAAGACGTTGATGTTTCTCGTGGGTCCTGATCGAAGTCGCTGACAAACCTACGTATTGTTTTCTTTTTCAGAGTGCAATACGTGTCTGGCCTGCTCGAAGACGTACAAATGGAGGAAATCGCTGCATCGACACATACGCGAGAGCCCGGAATGCTGGCCGATTCTTCTTACTTCCGGCAACGGCGAATTTATCCGGCAGATCCAATACAAGATGTTGCACAATATCAAGATCTGAATATGGATCGGAGTTTGCAACTGCAATTGACTGTATTCAATGAAACGTCTTCTGAAGGCGCCAACAATTGTTATATTTGGAATATTTTTTATAAAAATAAATCTTATTTTATTGTGGCACGAAGCATGAAAACAGATAAAATGAGTCGTTATTTATTAACGAAACAAAATATTATTCCTTTTCTGTTTAAGTTTTATTAATTTAATCGTGAAGAAATAATTTGGTAATAAATATATATTAAGAATTATGTTCTATACGTACAGATATATGTATAGAATATATTCTATGTATATACAAAAAAAGAAAAGAGCATTTTTAAGACTTTAATTTATATCACTTTAATTTATACCGTATTTATTATTTAACGATCTGGATTCGAAGGTGCCATTTATTAAATTTGATTTAATTGTTTTCGTTCATACTATTCATTTCCTGTATGCACAATAATATATAAATTTGTAGAAATAATTGAAAAGACTTTATTATGTTATTTTCTTTAGAACTACTGATTTTATTTTGAAAAAAATTATGTAATTAATGATTTTCTAATCCTGAAAAAATGAAAACCTATAGAAATGATATACTTGCAGAAATGTATTATATAAATGCGAAAATATTTTATATATGTAGAACAATATGTATAATATTTCCGTATTTATATATTTATATGAAATACAATATGTCTCATCATCTTAATCCATTAGTTGTGCACTTAGGATAATAGATGTAGAACATATTAATATTTCAGCGTTATTAACATGTTTAATAGCATCGAAATTAATCAATTATCCTAATCCTCCTTCATCGAGTTTTTTTCAGCAAGATAGAATTGTGAAAACAAAGTAAAAAAAAAAGAAATAATGTGGATGTTATGAATTTACATTTTTGTTGTTTTTCGACGAAATATTATTATTGACACAATAATTTTTCGCAGATTGCTCGTCGAAGTTCGATGGCCGAGCCCGAATCTTGACGCTTGACAATTTATCATGACGTAAATATTCCATCAGTGAATCTCTTCTACGACGAATCTTAAATCTTTGATTCAGCAGGGTCTGGCTCAACCGTTCAATGGAAACTCAGCTATCAGAAGTCTATTACGCACGCTCCTTACGATCGTTCACAGATTAAGATCAGAACAAGCACTAAGATGCCGTCTGTGATCTTCTGTTTCAGGTCAATCTGTTGAGTCCACCATGTTTTTTCTCAAGAAGCCCTTCCCCTGCATGTACTGCGAACGCAGCTACAAGAATAAGAGTTCGTTAAATCGCCACGTGCAGTACGACTGCGGCAAGAAGAGATTGCTGTGTCCGATCTGTCAAACAAGATTGTTAACGAGAAGAAGCCTGCCCAAGCACATGCTCTTCGTACATGGGATTTCAACGAGATAAAAAAAACATACAAAGAGAGAAAGAAAGAGAAAATTTTTCGTTTTCCTTTTTCTAATGTTCATTTGTTGAGTATCGACAGGTTGAGTTCAGTTGCGGTTTTTTGATCGATGCACATAAGTTAATAATAAATAGATTGTATTTTTGTTAATTTGTTATTTCATCGTCTCGCTTTCACGGGTACTCTAAAATTTATGTATAATATGCATATACATGTGTATAGTTGCCGATATATACTTTTCTTAATACATGTATGAATACGTGTATGGACATTATATATATCGCATTATATTATATAAATCTTCGGGTGTACATTAAAAAATAATCGTTTCTTTTTTCGATTTTAACTTGGTTTCAACGCGAGATCGTTCTACATCGTCGCATCTTATTTTTGGGTATCTTGTTTGGAGGGTTGGAAACTGGTGTCTTCTCATTTGAGGTGGAAAGGCTGGAGCTGAGGAGAGGCTGTGTATAATTCGCGAGAGAAATCTATTATTTGATAAACATTACATTGTTACTTTTGCTGTGAATTGCTTGTGAAGATATGTTTGAATTGTGAAAGAAATTATTTATGAACTAAACTTAGTGACTTTGGAGCCTCCTCTTATCCATCATTCCCGCCTTACGCAGTTTATTTCACGCCTCTTCACATAGTCACGTATCCTTGGCGAAGTTTGATTCTGGGCGCACTTATCTTCGGGCTATTGGCTGACATTGTGTGTTGGGTTGGTTACGGGTTTAATCTCACTGATCTCTGTTAATCGCATACAAACACATTTGGAAAACCATCTTTACTCCCCCTCCTGCTCCCCTCCTTTCTTCTTTCCTTATTTTCCTTTATTCTTTTCGTAACGTTTTTGTCGTCGTCCAATGAAATCATTATCCATGACCATTAAGATATTCAAGTCATGCTCTCAACTTGTGGCAAAGTTATTTTACAAAGAAGGTAGTAACGAATAATGGTTTAACCAAGAAACTTTTCGAAGAAAAACGAACAAAATGTGTTTGCAAATGTATATTTTATAGAAGAAATCTAATAATAATAATAATAATAATAATCTCTCAGATAATAATCTTGAATAGTGGAATAACTTGGCCACATCGTCACAAGCACGATCTTGACTAAGGCGAACGACAATAATAACGACGAATTTCGGAATCTCGTCCTGTAATCGTGCGAGACGTGTAAGCGGGCGAGCGAGCCAGCAAGCTAACTATATTTTTTTTCAAAAATTTAATCTCTTTACCACCTTCGCGCCTCCGCCGGCGCTGGGTCCCTGTTGCAGGCATGGGCGCGCTATTGTCCCTGCTGCGTTCCGACCTTAAGCAGCAACCGCAACAGCCGTCAACGAAGAAGGGGTACCGTGCGTCTGCACCGACGATGCTAACGCGGGCCAACATCGCCATGGCAAACAGACGTGCCAGCAACAGCAATGTCGTCGGTGGCGACAACAGCTATGACGACAGCAGCGGCGGCGACAACAGCGGTAGCCGTGCTGTGTCCACTCGCGAGGTCGTGTTTCCGGATTCGTTCGAGGTGCTGCCGCAACCGCATGACCTCAGCGTTGTCTTCATGACTGGTGTGTCGCACGAGCAACAGCGGAAGTTCCGCTGCCGTTTTTGTGGTAAAGGCTACCGTTGGAAGAGCACGATGCGTCGCCACGAGATGGTCGAGTGCGGCGGCAAGCCACCAGCCTTCCAATGCCCAGAGTGTCCGTATAAAGCGCGGCAGCGTGGAAATCTGACCGTGCACTTTAAACGGCATCATCAAAAGATAGGCTACGACGAAGGTTCTTCTGCATCTTAAGCGTCTTTGTCACAGGGCAGAGAGAAAGGAAACTTTCTGAGTATTAAACAAATGTGCGAGGTCCAAGCTTTTAAGAGGATCTTGAAAGCTCCTTGAATTCGCGGCTTTTCTCTTTCACCCTCTTTGAGCCAATTCTGTATTTACAATTTGTTTATTTCAGGGTTGTCTTAAATAATATCTTAAGATGTTATTATGCTCTGTGATTGGTTTAGAACATCTAGAGTCCGACCGAAACTTTTGCCGAAACCGAAAACACTCGGCTACATGTCAATTTCAATCAAAACCGAAACCAAAATTAAAAGATAGGAAGACTTTTAAGAAGCCTAAGTATAATATGATATATAGATATGTCTATATATCATATTAGTTTTCTTCATAAATACCGTAATTTATTGAAATAATATTATAATTATATTTTCGGCCGAAATCGAAAACTGAAATTTCAGTTGTGTATCAATTTTGACCAAAGAATATAACTATTTTTTCTTCATAAACATCATAATTTAATTATTAAAACAATAATTACACATATTTAAGTTGTAGTAATATTTATGAAGAAGAGCTGGTTATTTATGAAGAAGCTTATGGTTTCAGTCGAAACTGAAACGTAGTGAGTGTTCGTTTTGAGTCAGAAGTTTTGATCGGACTCTAATAACATCTTAAGACTGTACTTAAGACTGTCTTAAATATAAAATAATATCAATCTATTTTTTCCTTTAATTTTAAAATGTCATGTTTTTTTAAATCAAGCAAAAAAAAGTAAAAAAAGTTAAAAGCAAAAAAATGTTTAAATTACTAAAGACATTTTAAAATAAGAACGGACTATGAATACCAACCTTACTTTAAAATAAGATAGTTTGATCAATGACTTTTAAATAATATTTTATTTCTATTTTATTCTAATGTTTAATAATTTGATTGTTATCCACGCGATATTACTAACTCTTTGTCAGTTATGTTGATTGTTAAATTTCCATCAGTAAATTGGGTCTTTCAATTTTAATTACAAATTTTTATTTTCTGCATTGTATTATATAAAAAGCTGAAAAAAATTCTTGTATACTATGGAAGTATATTATGGAAGCTTTAACAATGATTTTTTATTATAATAGAAATTGAATTGTATTTTACTTATTTTTTATAGACTTAAATTTATTTACCAAAATTTACAATCTAAGTATTGACTTTGTCTTTACCAACTTTACCTATGGAGAATTAATACACGTACAGAGGGTTAAAGTTAAAAAGCTGCGTACATTAAATCCGATCCAACATAAAAATGTTTACTTTTTCATACTTTACAGAACATACGTTATGAAATATGAGTTGACATAGATCTGTTAATGTTAGTAAAGCTACTAATTGTAAAATGAGAGATTTGAAATGTAGGTATATTATGTTTTCCAATGTTTGCACATTGTTGCAATGTACAAATCATTTCATGAAAATGATTCCGAAAATTTTGCAAATTTGAACAAATATTTTCCAGAAATATCTTTTGATCGCATTTCAAATCATTACAGGATTTAACGATTTTTCGTTTACATACCTCGCATTTGATTTTTATGTGAATTCAAAATTTGCACATTGGTACAATTTACATTTACAAATAATTTAATTTTTATTTAACGCAATTTATTTAGCACGAAACATTGCCGATTTTGAATCTTAATTTTTTGTAAGATAGGAAGAGCCGTACTCAGAAACGCGCGCAGAGATTACGGGCCAAAGCGTTTCAATTTATTTGTAAGATATTGGGTTACTTAAGGAATTTAGGAGAGCCTTATTGGTTTAATTTTACTTCCTGGGGGTTGGTGATAAATTTTAGTTAATAGCTCGCATAACTCTGCTGCTTGGATTTGTAAGCTCACGTGATCACATTTTTACTGTGCACTGCGCAAATAATTTGTCATCTAAAATCTATCTATGCGCTACAGCATCATCATAGTTGTTTTGCACAAAACTTATAGTGCGAAGAAAAAATGATAGTATTAATATTTTTACTTATTTATTAAGATTTGCGCAAGAGTACGCATTGTGCGTAATTCTTAAAAACGCTTTTTTTTTAAAAGGACTTTTGTTTTGAAAAATAACACAATTACTTTTAATGTATTTCGTTTTTTTATGAACATGTACAATATTTCAAAAATTATACGGTATGTGTGTGTGTATATATATATATATATATATATATATAAAATATATATATAATATATATATATATATATAAATTAGATATAATTACATATAATTATATATATTTAACACAGAATATAATATATCTATATTCTGTATTATATATATATATATATATATATATATATATATATATATATATATATAGATATATCCAAATTCCTTGCAGTGGTTTATTTTCACTCTCTTAGAGTGAAATTTTATTGTAAGAGAGTATTTTATTATAAATATAACATCTATTTACTCTTAAAAATTATACATACATAATCGTATTTCTTTATGCAAATCTTAAAAAATAAGTAAAAGAATATCATTATCATTTTATTCCGCACTGTAACTACGCCACCAAAGAAGTCGCATAACTAAGGCATTCTGAGATCTGTTTCTCAAAGATCACGAGTACATTCCAACATAATGATAATAATTGTGCATAAGTCGAATATTTCAAGATACAAAATTCCTTTTTATATGCACAAGAAAGTACAAAAAAATATTTATGTAAATTGGAAGCAGATTTTTCTATAAATTTCTATAGTTCTATAGTCTTTTGCGCATTACGATTTAATCTTGATACATTCCGTGTAAAATACGTGGAATATAGATGAAATTTGAAAAAATGTAAAGAAAAAATTCACATGTAACATTAAACCGATCCGATAATATCATCGGTGAAATTTAGATTTTTAAGTTAAGATTCTTATATCGATCAAATATAATGTATCTCAATTTTTTTGCATATTACGAAACATACGTACACGCATGTAGCTTACGGAAAGTTCAAGGAATGTAGTTAAAGACTTCCAATTTATTCTTATGATACGACTATCATTCGTTATCCATTAATTAATTAATCCAATAATTAATTAATATCCAATAGTTAATTTTGTAGATGATGTTTTTTAAACTCATCACACAAAATGACATAGGCTGTACAAGCATATCGCCTAATGAGTATCTTATGTAAATAAATGTGGCGTCTTTACGTCAAATATTCATTGCTTCAGTGGCCTTATGGTACAACATTTATGCCATTCGTGTGTGATGGACTTTATTCGAAAGATAATTAGAGAATTTCTGAAATGCGTATCTTCGACGATAAATGAGGACGCAAACCGAACTCGCGCATTCGTTACTGATGTTTGCGAAACAATTTTTAGAAGATCGGTTATCTGAGAGCATTTAGGTGATTATGATGATAGACAATAATTCTCTGTTATTCCAGATAATTCGCCCGTGATCACGAATATGGACGTGAAAATTAATTTTTCGCACAAGTATCTTACATAGCAGGGAGACAGTTGTTGACTCGTTGACCATTGTTAACATTTTTAATAGGATGGCGTGTTGGCGATAGATTAGAAAGATTCAATATTTTACCAAAACTTTACATGATATATTTATATAATGTAAAGAATAATTCAACAAACGTGACAAGAAAGATTTACGTTACGAATCCGATAAAGTACAAAGTATCCTCCGTATTTCGCAATCGCTTCGCACGTTTATCTTAAGCCGGGTTCAAGCTAAGCAAGTGGGCACAAACAAACGTGAATAAATAACTTGCTTCAACGATGCACGAAAGACGTATCCGCGATAGTAACTTTTTCGTTCGCATTTATTTGCGCTTGCTTGTTTTGTCCGATTATAGACATAAAAAAGATTGGTAACACAATCGATTTCGAAATCGGAGAATATGATCAACACATCGTATAAAGATCATTTGTACGTTTATGCGATTTACGAGCCTTCAAAGAGCTCGATCGCGCGAACAGGTTGGAACAGGTTACGATCTTGCGATCCTAAGAATTGTTGTCCGTGTGCCTCTTTTATTTAATATACATTTTCTTTATCCAGCAATGATTTCACAGATATTTCACTTTCACTACTTTTGCAGCTTTAATACTTATTTTACATAGTATTTAATTCATACAACTTTTCAGTATGGATCGACAGGATCGACCTGCCTGTCGCGCCGTGCGGGACCATACTCATAGATTTATATAAATGTCTCTTTTCCATTTTTTATACACGTTTATACACTTATACATACACATATATATATATAAATATACAGAAATATGTATATAGGATGTCTACCAAATTATTGCGATTTCTTTCATCTGCGGGCTCTTTGAAATACTTCAAAGTTAAAGGTTCATCAACATCGAAATATATTTATTAATTTTGTAATGAGTCAATTAAAAAATTTACAATTAGATTCATTTTATTTTGTAATGTAGTTTATAAATTTAGAAAATGAAGAAATTTCCTTCAGATAATTCAAAATAAATTTTATTTATTTATGGATATCAAAAGCATGATTGTCATTTTTTGATTATAAGTGTTCCACTGGAGATTGATTGCCACTATCAAAATTTTAATATTGTTACAGTGTTTTCTTAGAAGAAAAAGATCATCAGACCTGATCTGCCTGCTCAGCAGCCAGATATTTCTTTTCGAAACTGAAGGAAAATTGACGCGTGAAACTTAAAGAAATGGGCATCAAATTTTTAAAACAATCGGAGATTTTTCCGTTTATCGAAGAGTCGGAGATTGTTCAAAAAGCTGGTATCATCGGCCGAAAACCAGAAAGGTGGTAACCATGATCAAGATATGATTGCCTTACCGAAAAATTGCAAGGAAGGATATTGTTTAAGCAAGTTTTTCCCAGATGAAATTTTTTCTTGGATTGATCAAAGAATCCGCAGTTATCGAGAGAAATGGCAACAATTTTCGGGTATATGTAAACAGATATGCTGAGAGAAAGAGAAAATTATTATTATTAAAAGAGAGATGCTAAGAAAGAGAACGAAAGTAATGTCGAGAGTCGACGTGCGTCCGAACACGAGACGCACGTCAGTATTTTTGATATCAGTATTTGCGAATACGCTCGCATCTCTACGCCTGTCTGCCTGCGAGATGATGCGAGGTATACTCGTTACACATCTCTGCCCATAGCTCTTTAACCATGATCTTCATCATGGATGCCGATCCGATTCGGCGGAGTTTTGTCCGCTACCACGGAGTCGATCGGCCGCGATCGACCTCGTTATTCCGACTCTTGTTACCGAATCCTTATTGCTTAATATTTAAGTACACGTTTTATATGTTTTCTCGCCAACTTTTCCGTCTCTCTTTTTTGTCCTTGTTTGGGATTCTTAAGCGTATCGAGCAAAAAGGGGGCGAACTAATATCGCAACGCCTTTCCCCTTCGTATCTCGTCGATATATCCAATATTTAATTTCATATTTTTAGTTTTCTCTTCCTTTTCTTTTCTCTTTATTTGGAAGGTTATCGAGCGTCTTTTAGAAAGAATGTCTATTATAATGATATCTTTAATATCAATTAATATTATATAACTATTATTATTAATATTATTAATAAAGAAATATTCTTTATTTCGGGTTATTTTTTAAAATCGAGTTATTTATTTTTTTATCCAAAAACTCACCTCTCATTCTTTATTAGCGATAATAATACTATGTATTACTTGTTAATGAGTCTTTTCGATCATTGACAATTTTACTACACAATTAAAAAAAATAAAATAAAATCAATTACATTAGAAATTGATTAAAACAGCTTTTTAGATCTCAAAGCGTATACAAATTTTGTAGAATTTATAAAAAATAAAATTAATCAACTATCAAGAATGAATTTTCTACATAAAGTATCTGTTTGCAAAAATATCTTATGTACTGTTACCTTATTGCTAAATAAAATATTTTCATGTATCAAAATGATATTTTACTTATATTATTCAATATTAAAAAATATGGAAAACAGAGATGAATGTTAAATGGGATATGTCTTGTCGCAAAGTGTTAAACACCGAGTAAATCTTTGTTCGATGGTAATTTCAATGCTTTTTTAATTCCTTTATATTTTATGAACTTGTGAGCTACAAGATGTCTCCGCGTGTAACTTTCTTTCCCGAGTGACAATCGGCGTTTTAATTGATATCGATCTAACCAGTGAATATTTATATTTTCAGCAAACTATAACCAGCAATGCGCCAGCGCCCAGATGTTCCCGTGTGACACTTGCAACAGACAATACCGGAGAATCATCTCTCTGCAGCGTCACAAGAGACTCGAGTGCGGCAAGGAGGCTAAATTCGAATGCATGATGTGCCATGCTAAGTTCAAGCACAAGCACAGTCTGCTAAGGCATTACAACGTTCACATGTTCCATATGAGGGAATCACTCGCGGATGAGGAGAATATCGCTTGACAGGCAAAAGAACAGGAACTCGCGAAAGAGCAACGAAAACGAGATAGCAGAAATTTTCGAATTTTTGAACAATTTCAAATTCAAAACACAGAGATATAAAATTAATGCGTTATTCTCTCATGTGAATAATTCGAAATAAAAAACGATCGATGTAAAAATCTTTTAAATATCATCACATTTTTTTACAAAAAACTAGAAAATTTTATGCAATTGTACAATAATTAGACATTATATTTGAATGCATAATTTCAAGCTTATTGCTTAGAATTTTCTTGAGTTTCTTATTCGTACTTATTTACCTATTTGCAGTATTTACTTATTTATAGGTTATTTTATTTTATATACAGTATTTTCTAAGTTTATTAGAATATAGTTACAAATAAAAACATTATTTTTAATTAAAGTTTTTTTATATAGAAATATATACCATATATATAATAAAATTATGATGACAAAAAGATTATTAGATGCAATGAATACCAAATAATAGCATATAAAGTATAAAGTTTAGAGAAGAAGTTGTAAGAATTGAAAAATCAATTAAGGACTCTCAATAATCGAAACAATAAATCAAATATCATGCATATAGGGGCGTTAAAAGTCGGTAAAAAAATATGTAAGTTAACGTAATGAGTAAAGAAACAAATTAATCACAAACAGTCACATAATTTTTGAAGAACTGTCTTACGAACGTTTTTAACTTCGAGTTATCATTATTAGTGAAAGTTACAATAAAATATTCACAATAAACCTGCATTTTCATTCATTTTACATTCTACCATAGGCCAAGGGATAGCATAATATTTAAAATTACATGAAACTGGGTTAAGAATTGGATTTTTAAATACCTTCGTATTCTTCCTTGTCTTATGACAAGATTTTATTGTAACTCACTAATATTACGCTGGCTCATAATTAAAGTCAAAACATTCGTAAGACTTCGAAGATTGACTTATTAATTTGCGCATCGTTTTCCATGTTGACTCCCAACATGCTTCTGTATTATACAATATTTAATTTATAATTTCTCAAAATGTTATTAAGAACTGTTCTCTTCAATATGTTACAATAATATGCAGAGCGATACTAACTGATGAGTGCAAATTAATTATTTGTTGGCGATACTTTGAATGCAATAGAGATTCTATTGCGTCTATCGAATTTTGCGAAACAATCTACGAAAATATATATACTATGCTGCAAAAACTAGACTAGTTGATACTAATATTAATCCATTCATTTTCTTCCAAATTTCTTCCCTAATAAAATTGCAATTTTAAACGATTTATCGAATTCGAGATATTGCTTAGCATTATCTATTATCAGAAACAATCATTTAAACTAGGATGTTCATCATAAAATCAATCTCAAATACGTGTGTATCAGTTCGAATCAATGCAACGTGATAATATAATTCATAGTTGTAATTAGTTTTAGTGTAATAAAATGTTTCTATGTCTTTTGCTAATATCTAATTTTAATGCCCTAATTTAAATGTTTTCGTACATATAGAAATATAAGAAAGAATTTTTGCGAACGATCAATGTATAATAATCAACGTTACAAGTCTTTGTTTTCTTACAAAATATATATTTATATTTCTCGTTGAATTATTGTTATGTATGTTTTTTAAAAGATGTTTTTAGAATTAATGAAATCTGTTCAGCAAATCTTTACCATTAAAATTTCCTACATTATTTCCTCAATGCATTTTATCTTATAATTATTGAACATTATCAACAACGTTAATATTGCAATTGTATTTTGTATATTTTGTATATTTGTATATTTTGTATTGTGTATATAAGATTAATTATTACATCGTATGGGGTATCGCACTAACATTTTAGAAAATCTAACATTCATGACAATTAAGTTCTTCATTATAAACGCTGAAAATACGCTGAAAATTAAATGAAAAATTTAGGAGTGCATAGTTACAATTATAATTTGACTGTTTACTGTTATTTTGTAACGTTCTTTTATGAAATGCACGCCTGATATCTTTTCTATTTGAAGTTGTTCGCAATTTATCAGTAATATCCTTATGTTTCTTTCAGGATATCATTACTCAAACTACCCTGCGTTATACGCGGCATTGATGGAAGCGAAATCTGCCTGCGAAGATCCCCTTGCAATCGATGCATATCAGTCTGATGAACTCAAATATACATACAAGGATTCCCATCGGTCCAAAAGGAAGTATAAGACGCGTCGTAAGAAAACACGTGGAAACGCTATATAAGAAAAATGATTAAAGTTAATATTGAAAATTTATACATAAAATTTATGGTAAATTACAAGCGAGAAATAATCTCGAAAATGAAATAAAAAAGTTGAAAACAATTAAAATTTTTACAACGAATCTTATTTACATCTATCTTATATGTGTTTAGATGTCTCATAAGATTTTAATGTCATCATTCTAATTTAAAATTTTTATTTTCCGTTATTTATCTCTCTCTTTGTTTTCATTGTCCCTTTTTTATCACTTTTTTGCGTTATGTGATCTTGATGTTAATATTTTTAATGAAATTAGTAATCATACATTCTTATCTGCAGTTAAGAACTGAATAAATTTATGAATAACAATTTAGCTATAAGTACAAAAGATATATAGCAACTATTGATTTTTTTACATAGATCAATCTGATTTTCTTATATACGATTAATATCTATCTGAATTTTTTTTCAGTAATAATCAGTAGTTTTATAACATATTTAATATAATAAGGAAATTATTTTAATATTTTTATAATATATGTATGTAAAGTTTAATTTATTATACATTAATTTTATCATACATTATACAATTAATTTTGTTGTATAATTAATTATATTACACAATTAATTTGATTATACAGTTAATATTATTAGACATATTATTTTTAAGTATTTTAATTTCTAACGAATATTAATCTTCTACATAAATGTTATATATAAAGCGTACTTGATATATTTATGTCATATAACTAATGTATGTTATTTCTTATTGATTATAATACAAATTATGGCTGCGTAATAAAATAAAGAAATTCATGTAAGAGAATTGCGATTAGAAATGATTCCTTAGAAATGGTTCAACCAGCACATTGTTATCCCAGTATTAACAATCATATTTTCTTTTTCGTATATTTCCGCAGATTATTATCGCAAAGACAACTCGGGTCCTTCCTCATTCGCGAAGCATATCTGCGAGTTTTGCGGCAAAATTTACGGGACTCGGGGTTCGCTAAAGTATCATCGGTTTATGGAATGCGGAAAGGAACCTAACTTCGCCTGCACCTTCTGCAGCTACAGGTCTATCAGGAAAAGCAACGTGCTCAGACACGTGCACTTAGTGCACTATCAAGAATGCTTCATCAAGTGAGGATGCATCCGTAAAATACTTCATGTCGTATACGTTTCTCCGTGCACGATTCTATCCATTGTACGATTGAAATAAAGACTAAGTTTTGTTTTTATAATTCGCTACTTTATTTCCTTCTTCCATCCTAATTTAGCTCGCAGAGATTACGGAATTGTTTAAGATTTCAACGAAAATTGTGTAAAGTTTTTATGACTCGTCACGTATTCACGATCATAATATTTTATTATAGAATTTTATTGTTGGCCGTATTATTCTACTTTATGTTATTTAGGCATCAAAGTTTTGTATCATTTCAATTATACGCGGAGAATGTCTAAAGGTAAGTAAGCTTCTTGAAATAATCTATTTATTGTAAGTTTTTTTATACTTTCCTGAGAAGATAATCGAACAGTAGTTCATTTATTTTCGATTTTTTCAGGTAAACGGCTTGGCTATGCAACAAGACGATCGTCACTTTGAATATAAACTATACGTCAAATACATCAAGACATCCGATTTGCTTTCCAATCATCGTCAGATTTGCGGCAAGATGAAGAAATTTCAATACATTTGTTGCAATTATAAAGGAAATGTTTTTTGATATATTTTTGAATCACGTCCAGAAGTGCTTAAAGAGAAAATAGGCGGTTCTGCAAATTTTTAAATAAAAAGCCGATGATTCGAAAAATTAATTACTAATTTGTGTGTTTTTAAGACGTAAAAATTTTTTTAAAAACTGACAATAACTAGGATCAATTTGGGCAAAAAGATAATAAATGTGTGATAAATGCGTTCAAATATACATAACATAATTTGGCATATTTTGAGATATTTCGTTTATTAAACGTATATTAAACTTTCTGTTTATTTGAATTTTCCATTTCTATCAACAATGCACACACAAGTCATTGAATTATATTAAATAACGTTTATGTAATTTATATAATGTCAATAAAATATAAATACTATATTACAATATATCTAATATAATATATAATATAATTATATTATATTATTTATTAATATATAATTATATTAGGTATTTGACATTTTATAATAAATCTGATATAACAACAGAGCTTACTCCTCTCTATCATACATTAGCTGATTCTAATCGTTATAAGTTAATACAAAATATAAGTTTTTGTAAAATAATTATTTTGTGCATTTCATGTCATTAAAAAATTTGATATATAATGATGTTTATCGGTTGTATTTTAAATGAGATACTCAATTACTCTTATCATCCAGCCATCCAACTAGTTGCGTTTCCATTCTCCATAAGAAAAGGATTGACTGGATTAGTATTCGGCAATATATATATATACATATATATATATATATATATATATATATATATCCAGCTGAAATTTTATAAAGTTAGCGTCATTGATATAGAAATCTTAGCTAAACTTCTTGCACAGTTCATCTTCCCTCTTTTTCTTTTCATGTTGGGGAGATAAAGAAAAAAGATAAATTATGCAAGAAGTTCTAAGGCTACATTCGGGGAGCGCGATATCAGCATCAGCGTTATTTTGTCATTCTATCTTTATCATTCATTAGACATAAAACAAGAATGGAATATAGAATGATGCTGATATAGCGCGCTTACTATTAGTAAAAATAAATCTAAGATTTAAGACGATTCTCGTATAATTAATAAGACAATCCTCGTATAATAATAATTGTCGAATCGATAAATAAATTATCGATATTAATTATACAAAGACTGTCTTATTAATTATATGAGGATTGTCTTAGATCAATCTTAAAAAAACGCGCAATTATTACAGGGCTGATTCCTAAAGGCCCATGTGTAACTTTTTTTTTGTTAAACGTAAAACCTCAGAAAATATAAAAACGAATATTAATTATATTTTATTTATGTAAGTAGATAAATAAAAATTGTAAAATATTTTTATTGTAGCTGTTTAAAAAAAAATTATGTATAAAATTTCTGCGAATTTTTATTATCTATTAAAAAAATGCGCTGTGATGAAAAAATAATTATTTATTAATTAAAAGAATGTAATAAATTTTGTCTGTATATTTATTTTGTTATATAAATAATATATTTTTTTAATATTTTCTTTTGAGACGATAATTTATAATCAATATTCTTGAATTCTTGAAATCAATGAAATATTTACGATTAATTTAATTTTTGTTTCCTGACCACCATTTATCCTTTTATTGTTTGTGTTTAGTTTTATTATATTCTTTCTAACAATTTTTTTCTTTAAGATTCAGAAACTTACAATCTCAAAATTATAATGTTTTAGAGTTATACAAAATTTTTCAAAATTAAGGTACTATTTATGTCTAATTTAAAATTTACTTTCGGTTCGGAACTCGGTTAATCAACAAACAATTAAACTAAGAATGTGCCCACAGATTTTTCGCTAATGATATTTCAGGCCGTATCGAAGATGAACACGAGTCGCATGTTCGATTTCAGCGACACAGAGCCTCATGTAGAATAATAGAACCTATCTAAAGTTATTTTTTTCTTCCGTTTGCAGGTCTGACGAAGGAGAACAGGAGTATATTCGACCTAGAGGAGGAATCCATAGATATGCCAATACAAACGCAGGAGAAAACAATGCCGTTTGCCGAGCTGAAGATACCAAATGCTAGGAATTACGTCAACAAGCCGCTCGGCCAATTCGCTTGCGCTAGATGCGGCCGTTCGTATAGGAGGAAGGACTCGTTGCAACGCCACGAGCATTGGGAGTGTGGCAAGGAGCCACAATTTAAATGCCCATATTGCCCGCAACGTTGCAAACGCAAAGCACATTGGCAACGTCACATACGTCGCCAGCATCAGGATAAAATAGATATGGAACAGTATTTAGACTCTAGAATGCCTAAACTCAAAATAGAGATTGACTGACGAAATAGAGATTGACCAATTCAACACCAGAGTGAAGAGACAGTCTTCGAAATTCTTATCGCGTGATTTCATTTAATATAAAATAAGAATTCGAAGACTGTTCACTTAATATCCAGCAAAGAAAAATTTAACTAATCATTTAATGCATGTGAGATATTTTTTTTGTAACTCTAATGTCAGATACATTATGGAGATATTTTTGAAATGATAAAAATTTGACAAACTATTTTGACAAAAGAAAAAAATTCAACAATAGATAAATCAAACTAATTCTATACTATAATAATGTCTTGAAAATCTTTTTTTGGTAGAATCTTCATTTCAAATTACAAATTTTGTGAAATTTAAGTATTGGAATATAATTAAATAATTCTCTTTTCAAATAAGTCTTTTTTAAAGTGTAGGATATTATAACTACACGTATTTTTTACTGTTAGCATTATACGCATACTTAATACAGCGTTATATATACAGAAAGATCCTATGAGAAGTTGTTGAAATTAATCAGCTATTAGTTTTAAACGATTTTATCATAACGTCATTTTAAAATGTATAGGGAATAAAACAAATTTTTTAATATATAACAATATTTTTTAATAGAAGATATTCGGCTATTTTATTTACATGTAAAATAAAGATCAAATATTTGTTTCATTTAATAAGTGTTTATAAAAATATTATTATATAAATCTTAATGATATATACATTTTAGAAATTAAAAAAGCTTTATTTTTGTCCAAATAGATGTTAAATAAAGTTTTATTTACATCTTTATTTTATATGTAAATAAATTGCTAAATGTCCTCTATTTTAAAATATATTTTATTCTTCTTATTTCTTATGTGTATTTAAAAATGATAATTGAATAGTTTTAGCAACTTACAATGGAACACTCTGTTTATAGATTGTGTTACAAAATTCAGCTCATGCTATCGTTGAAAATCTCTACATAACGTTACATACACTGTAGATTTTTAATACTGGTGAATTTTGAAATAGTCATACATATATATATATATATACATACACACACATATATATACATACATATATATATATACATACACATACATATATATATGTACATATATATATATATTTTTTTTAAGATAAACCACAGATATATTTACCTTTATATTTTTTTTATTTGTGTTTATAAACTCGTTAATAAAGACTATCTCACACATACACACACACATACACACACACACACACACACACACACACACACACAGAGAAAGAAAGGTATATGTATATATACACATACATATATCTACATACATACATACTCATTAGAAATTAAAATTAAAACGAGTTTTATGTACAGGAAATGTTTTGCTACATAATATTATAAGGACATATAAATTATAATTATTATAATTTTACACCTGAAGATATTTGATTGATTGTATTAGTCAATAATACTAGTTCACAAAGTTTTTTCAATTTTTTTTTCAATTACTTTAGACCGGACTACTATCTTTTATAGATTTTTGGATGCTGAAAACGATGACGCAAGCGGAAAAATTCTAGCGCGTCAGATTTCCTAAATAATTGAAGTTCATTTATAAAAAATGGCTTTTTCGTGATATTTGATTTTTTTTTTGTAAAGAAGTAGTTACAGTAGAAGTAGTTAACATTATCTTGAAATTTCGATCAGAAATCATGAATGTATTATTTATCCCCTATAAATGCATTTTATTTATTTCAATAACTTATTTTTTATCTAAATTATGAAAGATTGGAGATAGGAACTAAAATTACTTCAAAACAACATTAACGCGCATATACATACACATACACACAGAGACAGACAGACAGACAGACAGACAGAGAGGGGAGAGAGAGAGAGAGAGAGAGAGAGAGAGAGAGAGAGAGAGAGAGAGAGAGAGAGAGAGAGATGAGGATAAAAAAGATATGCAGTTGCATATCACGAATTGTATAATTTTTTAAAAGCAACTTTGTATTTTTATCAATTGATTAGTTTTATTATTTTGCGCATATAAAAGTATTAAGAAATATTTAACAAAATGTGATGAACTTTAAAAAATCCGCATATGACGCTACCAGGGTTTCCATGCAGATTCAAAATAGTTCTCATTTTCCTTCCCATAACATGACTAAAAAATAAGCTATTGAAATAAAAAAAATGCATTTTGTAGGGAATGAACAATACATTCATGATTTCTGATACAAATTTCAAGATGACATTAACCTTTTTTATTAAAAAATATTGAATATCGCCAAAAAGTCATTTTTTGCATATTAAACCTCAATTATATTGGAAATCTGACATGTTATTTTTTCGTTTTCATCGTTATCATCGTTTTCAGCGTTTAAAAATTTATAAGAAACGCGTAGTCCGATTTAAAGTAATTTTTTTGCTGTGAACTACTGTATTGATTTGCAATGTATTTAATTAACGTTTGTGTTTTATTTTTTAGTTCGTAAGATTTAATTGAATTCGATAATCAATTTATCAATTTAGAGCGATTTTTTTGTATTTTAAGTTTTTATAAAGCAAAAGTGCCTTTAATGTGAAATAATTAGTTTAATATAAAATAATAAGTGCCAGAAAGAAACAAAGATTCCTCTTACGTCGACGAAAAAAACGCTATGTTTTTTTCTGACAAAAGATGAGCAGAAAAGAAAAAAAAATAAAGAAGATTGGATAAAGGATAAGTTTGTTAGAGGACTAGTTTTAAATCGTTAGTTTATAAGTAACGCAACTAATATTTTTTTACATTAATCTAAGGTACGTAATGAGTGAATTTATTAAGACTGATGGCATTACACAATAAGAGTAAATAATGCCACTATTATTAACTTGATTGTCGACTGATATTGTAACTTCGAATGAAAAATAATATTGTAATCAAAGTCTATCATGTCTATTTGAAGGAAATAAATTTATACAATTATCATATACTATCCCGTGATCCATCTTATCATTAGCTAGCAGTTATTTTCGTTTCCACGAATCAATTTATGCAATCGATAGAAAAATTGTGCTCTACAATAAATTTCATTGTCGACTAATTCGTAATTCTAGCTGTCCTGTAACATTGACAGATGCGTCCCGAATGATTCTTGATCATCCAACTTTATTTTTGCAGCTCTCAATCATATATACTATTACATTATATTTTATAATATTTATTCTAGGTTAATATATTAGCGATATAAAAATTGATATACTTATGATAACATTTTTAAAGAACAATCACTCCTACAAATAACTTTTACATATAAATTTTCTATTAAAAACCAATTTATATAATAAATTAAAATATAATCGATTATCCTACATCGGTACTGAATCGAGAGTTGACATTCGCAACAAATATAATCAAATATAATCAGAATAATTAGAATTCGAGCAAATTTAATATAAATGATGAAAAAAGTAAATAAATTCCAATAGTTGTAGCCGCTACAAACACTTCTCTCTGTAAATAATTAATCTTATTGCATATCTCTTCGGTTGGTTCAAGCATTGTTGCGAGAGCTACTTATGCAATTGAGTACATCCCCTTGGCATCTTTTATCTCTTTCTTCTGCCTTCTCCACCTGTATGATATCAGGGGAGTAGCATGCGCACTAACCTTTCTCGAATCTTGTATATAGAAATGCCACTTACCGTATCGAACTTTCATCGCTTGCGCATCGAAAGGAACATTCACCGTTCGGCTGGCATTCAAAGTTATAATGAAAATGTTAATTGTCAACCTGGAATCTGTGAATGTTACTTTCGTAACATGCAGTTACCGCTCCTTCCTTCGTATGCGAAGCTCATAACTTAGCTGCTTGGGGCTCGAAAGTAGGGACACAAAGGACACGCATTTTTTTCTCTATTTCCTTGATGAGTGATCAACGCCGATTGTTGCATCGATGCACCTGTGATCGAAGATGGGCCGCGAGGCTCACAAGGATCCAGCATCCCTAAGCGTGGCTTCTCTTCGAAATGGCTTTCTTTTTTAGGACTCGCCGAGGAAGTGCCCTTTCGCTTCTGACGACAACCTCGATTTTTCTACTTCTCTTTAAACTATTTTTTTAAATATATGTGAACGACAGTCCATTCGCGGATACGAGAGAGAACGAGGGAAAAGGAAAGAAGTGGGCATCGAAGAGGCACGTCGAGGTACCGAATCAGCGAGCCATCGACACCCATCTCTAAAGTCAATGTCCCCTAGCCACTAAGTTCTAATTCTTAAGACCGAAAACGGGGAACGACGGTCAGGTACTGTTGGCCGCGTTTCCTTGAAACTCGAACGCTTGGCAACACAATAAAGATTTCGCCTCAATCGATCGTGCGTTCGTATGGGACACATACTAATAAAGCCGGGGATCTTGTGTTCCAGCCGAAGACTTGAGCATCACTGGTCTGAAATGGGCAGCGGCCTGGCAGCGATGGAGCAGCGTGCCGTCGATCATGTGGCGATCCGGAGCGGGATTGGGCAAGGGTTTGGGATCCGGCTCGTCTAATCCGGAGGGTTTCAACTGCCCGGCCTGCGGCAGGGTCTACAAGCTAAAGAGTAGCCTGAGAAATCATCAAAAGTGGGAGTGCGGCAAAGAGCCTCAATTTCAATGTCCTCATTGCGTTTACAAGGCGAAGCAGAAGATGCATATTGCGCGACATATGGAGCGAATGCACAAAGAGAAGATTTACAAACAAGAACTCGTATAAGATGAACGAAGGGGAGGGTGAACGTCCAGTGCTCGTCGTCGGCATCGTTTGCGGACTCGATCGCGCGTGGGAGAGACGACGGAAGAAAAGAAAAAAATAGAAGAAGAGATACGCGAAGAAGAGGAGACACGTCTCTCTTACGCACGATCGACGTTCAACATGCACGACTTCGAAGAGAGCAAAATGAGAAAATTAAGAAGAAGGAACTTGGGAAGGATTTGAAATTGGTGTACAATGGCGTTATAAAGATAAACAAAAAAACGATAATTGATTAAAGCTAATGACGGTGAGCGTCGAGACTTCTGTTTCTCGAGAGAGGGGACCGCCCACCCCCTCATCACGATCTTGGATTCATATTTTTTTTATCCTTTTTTAAGGTTTATTATTATGTGAATGACATAATTGAACGATTAATTAATTAATTAATTAATTATTATTTTTACGTAATGAGATATATGCCGCGTGTAAACAAGAGAACGCGTCGATTTCCCGCCCGGGGCGTACTTCACGTATGGCCCAGGAACTTCATTCTCAAGCCGGCCCGTCGAAACAGGACGTTTCTCCTGTTTTGGTTTGTGTCCAACAGATCGCTCACATACGTTCTTTTTTATGTTTAAACCGTGATATCGACATCACAATGTGTGAAATCATGAGGATGGAACACGAACGATCGATCATCTTTCAGTGCATTCATCCTCGTTGACATCCGGTAGTGAAGCGATCTCGTGACAAACGCGGGCTCAAGGCGCAATCGTTAGAAAGAACTTTCCTTTGTATTTCTTCTTTTCTCCGGGGCCCCGCTCCGGGTAGGACTGAGACCGTCCGGTAAACCGGAGCTCTTCCATAGCAACCATTCTGGTCACACTGGTTCCATATTTTTAAACGGGCGTAGCCGTGCGCGTGTGGCTCACTGGGGACATAAAAAAATACGAGAAAGAAAGAGAGCGAGAGAGAGAGAGAGAGGGAGAGAGAGAGAGAGAGAGAGAGAGAGGGAAAGAGATGCGAGAGTGGATGAGAGAAAGAAAATATTCCGAAGAAATCGAAAACGCAGTCACGTCAGCAAACGTCCGTCGATCCGATATACATTACAATACTCGCGCGACATATCGATAACGTACGACTGCAAGCCACGGAGTCACGTCAGTATCAACGATGATAAAATCGCTCAGAAGACAGCTCTGAATTCTCGGAGGTTGATCCTCAAAAGCGAGCCAGAACTTCATCCCTTTCAGGCCAAAGCGTGCGTAACGGCTGTGCCGTAAATTTTATATTATACAGTAACTGCAGGTGCAAATGACATTAGAGATGGACGAAAACGACCGAAAATTGGAAATCTTATTGCCGACTCACATTGCCTATCATCTCGGTTTATTCCGCAAACTATTTTTGATTGATAAAAATAATTATTATATTTGTTCCTTTTTTGGAATTAGTTTTTTATTTCAATACGGCTTGATTGTGACAATTTTGAAATGTGCAAATAGAATAAATTCTTATAAATATCATAATTTCCTTTAATGTAATCATATTTAAGGAAAATCTTATGAATTTTGAAATTGCTTTTTTAAGTTTGTCCTTAACTGTTTAAATCTATTCATTCGTCATTACTGGACGTGCACGTTTAATTCAATGAGAAATTTATTAGAAATTTTTTTAAATATATTTAGAAAATATCTAAACAGAGATATTAAAATATTTTCTATTTAAAAATTTATAATTATTTATGATTTAAACTTGCAGGCAGGTGTTTACAAAATTTTATTGAGTTTATTGGCGTATCTAGGAAAAACTTTCGTTTGAGAAACGTACCGTGAAATTTATTACAAAATTTATTGTAAAATTATCTTTTGAATGAAATTATAATATATATGTATAAATTATTTATTACGAAAGAATATATATTTTGTAAGTTATTTTAAAAAATTTTCATGAAAATGTTAATAATTTATTTTCATTTAATTTCCCTGATTCTAATCATTTTGTTATATTTGGAAGAATATTTTCGCAAAATTATATCATTAAAATTCTAAAATACACGGATTATATATTACTATTTAATTAAGTTAATTATTAATATTATTAATATATAATATTAGTCACACGTACTACTAATTTTAGATTTAGGAGATATTTTAAAAATTGTACAGAGATGAATACGCCGCGTTAAACTGACGGCCTGAAAGCGATGAAGAAGTTTCCACAGTCTTGTTCAAGCAAGACAGCCATTTACACTGTATTCCTCGCAACGAAGCAAACACAGTATTAGGCACGGATTCGCGCGGATTGTCTCCCGCATTTCGTTATGCTTCCTACATACTCAAACATATCCGCATGCTAGTAAGGAGAGATATAGAGACAGACAGAGAAGTATCTCCATATACGTATTCACACGTATATGTCTACACGCAACTTACGCGTGAATGCACGCGTACACACACGCATCCGTACATGCATATACACGTACATACACATATATATTTATATACATACATATAGATATATTGTCCACACTACCGCGAGGTATTCCTACAGCATTGTGATCGACAGACTGCCAGATACACAAACGTAGATTCCTATATGATGCATTTAAGAGTATATATATTTATATTATGTAAAGCGTATGATTAACTCCTTTTAATTAAGCGTCCTCGTTAAGGCCCCTCGCGTATTATTTCACACACACGAGTCTTTATTTTCTCCTCTCTCACATTTTGGTCGCCCGCGATCGGGTCGACGGACATGACGAATGGCTGTGTACCGAGTACGGTACTGCAACTTTTATTTTTGCAACACATTCGAGATGATCGTAAATGATAGAATACCTTCATAATAAGCAATTAGTTTATTCCATTTTTGATAAAAATGTAATGCTCTTTTAAAGCAACATCTATTTTTTTTAATTTTTCTCTTACTTAAATTTTAATTTAACAGTAATATTTCAGTTAAAAATAATTTTTAGCCTAAAAATAATTTCCTTTTTAATTTATCTTTTTATAAATTTAATATAATATAATCTTTCATAATTGCAGATTATATAAAATTAAATTTTGTTGGTTTTAAATGGTTTATTAAATCTCAAACAGTTAATTCATGATATTTTGCAAAAGAATTAATTATATTAATTAGTAAAAATTTATCTTTTCCAACTTTTTTACTTTTAATCAATTCGTTAAAGATCAATTTAATTCTTAAAAAAATTTTTACTAGATTATTGAAATCAATTGTTCTTTAATTTATCTTTTTTTTTTTACAATCAATCATTAAATCATTTATATTACTAATTTATCAACACATTTACCAAATTGATTTTAATTCAAGTCGGCATCTGAATCCGGATAATAAGAACCGGAAAAACTTAATGTTGAATGTATGTGATAACATAGGCTTTTCTTTGTTCGTTGAAATTTCCAATATAATCAAATACCAAGTACTGAACTGATTCAAGTATTCGTACTCGGACGAATACTATCTGGCACCAGGTCCCGTATTCCTACGCCACGCCAAATACGCGCGCCACGGCCGCTCGACTTTCCATACTGTAGACAATATTTATGAGACAAGCTAAACTATACTACTATTACTACTATTATTACTACTACTACTATTACTCATGTATACAGTTAAGTATGTGCGACGGCTGAACGCGAGCGAAGCGATAGATTTAGTTTTCCTTTTCTTGTTGGGCGCGCGAGCGATCGCGTGCTTCTCAGCGAGCGGTGCTCGCGATCGATCCTGAAAAAATCGTGACGAAGTCTCGATTCAGTCAAATGGCGGAACTTCATTTTCTTCAGAAGATGAAACTCCCGTACCTCGAAATTTCCCGGATTACATGAGAGTGCAAGGCTAATCCTTGCATAGAAATATGACTGTAATTTATAATATCTGTATGAGCATCACAATAGAATATTAATATTTCCAAACGGTTTTAGTCTCAAAGTATAAAAAAAGGAACAATATTTGTTATACAGAGCAACACGTTTACATACATTTTTAAAGTAATTGTATGTATTTTGTGTGTGTGTGTGTGTGTGTGTGTGTGTGTGTGTGTGTGTGTGTGTGTGTGTGTGTGTGTGTGTATGTTACAGGTAAAGTCCGCAAGTGGGCAATGTCGACATGTATAATGTCAGCACTTTGTTCGTGACATATATATTTTAATCCAGATAAGTCATATAAAAATTTTCAAGAATTTTAAATTATATTTGTGAAATTCCTTGGATAAATGTTCACTTTACCACTTTAGGAGAAGCTCCTCCGATGACATTGATCTTGACATATGTTATCAAAATTATGAACCCTGACCTCCAACAGATTTTAGCTGTTGTTTGTTTTTCATTATTAATAAGGATTTTCCATGCAAAGCAGAAATAATTACGAAGAAATAATTACGAACTTTGATTGTTAATAACTTTTTAACAAATAATGAGCAACGGCTAAAACCTGTTGGAAGTTACTCAAGATCGTGACTTTGATGACATATATTATGCTCAAAGTCATCGGAGAAATTTTCTCTATAGCGAATAATTATCATTCCTTGCATCGATAGATTGTTTGTTTTTCAGTATATTGTCAAAATCGTGCAACTTATTTGAAGTTCATGAAATCTTGTATTCTACGCTTTGCAGAGATCTTTTGAAAAATTTCTGTATTAGATCTATTATAAAATGCGTTGATCTATGCTGTGTAATATTTTACAAATTTGAACTTCTTTTAACATACAGACAATACGAATTACAGTCCTTGCACTCTCTATTTCAAACGAAGGAATCCTTATAGACAATAATACACATCCAGGAAATGCATAGTGCATAAAATTTTTAACAAAGTTCTTTAATAATCGGTTTTTGAGTTTTAATTACATAAAAAGATATTTTTTATTTTTAAAAATAATATACATAAATTATTAAACGCATCAAATTTGGAATCTATCGAATCTTTTTCATACGTTATGTGAAATACTCTTTTGACAAAAATACATACAGAAAGTTACTGTTAGATATCAATTAATTAATTATTTAATTTTTGAATCTGATTTAATCGTAATAACTGATGAATTAATTAAGAAAAATATTTTCAATTAAACAAGTTTTAATTAAACAATTATTGAAAATATTCAACAATTCTTGCAACTATTTTGTTTGACAATAAAAAATTAGAATGATTAGCAATTTTTGTTTCTTTTTCGATTTCGACATTAAATGTATGTTGAAATTTAAAAAAGATAGAAGTGTTATAAAATTAAAAATAATTATGTCATAAAATAATTTTCTTTGGACAATGCTGTATAAAGCGGAATAACTTTGATTTGACTTCCTGGATGGTATCAGCTCCACAGCTTGGAGCCAGACCGTAGGCCAGAAGGACTCGTCTTCCGTCCAAGTGCAATAACTATTAATAATCTATCCTTTCGGTCCCACACTACTAGAATCGATGCGATCCGCATCGATTTTTTTCTTTTGCAAATCATCGGCGGTAGTGTTTCGCTCCTCAGACTTCGTCCGGTCGATCGATAGTGGCCGCACGCTGATGCGTATCATATAGTAAGCGAACAAAAGATAAGGCATCAGAAAAGAAAAGTAGAAAGAGAGAAAGGAAAGTAAGAGAAGATCTCAGTGAGAGAAAGAGAAAGAGTGAGGGAGTGAAATAATTTCGATCGAGGATATCAGCAGTTACTCGTTCGTCTATAGCTGGATGTTAATAAGGAAAGAGAGACTAAGATCTAAAGTCGAAGATTGTAAATTGATAAACACGAAGTGCATCATGGGAATGGGTATAATATTGACGGTAACGTTGATGTGCGACGACGAGAAGAGAAGAAAGAGACGATGATGACGTTACATAGCAGTTAAAAAGAGCGGTGACATGGTAGATGATAAAGTTAATCGATAAATAAGATTATGGATCGATGATACATAGTTATTGAATGATAATTGATAATACTACTGCCTCACGAGGCCTTGATGAATGACGGCGGTCGAAAGAAATATGATTAAGAAGCAAATGGAACTGACTGTAAAGCGACACAATGCTTGAGACGTGTCTCGTGAGGGTAACGCCAATGGACCGCCGTCATCAACGGAGATTACTAGATTATTAGGAATATAAGAGTACTATTAGGTAGGTCCTAGCTCTTAATGACTCTTTTTTCTATGTTTTTTCTAAGAGGAAAAGAAGGGAGCGCGCGCCTAGGGCGTTTTCTTTTCCCGCGAGAATTTGTGGTCGCGCCGATCCGGAGATATGTAGAGAATATAAACTATATAAAGGATATAAATAGAGAAGATAGATCGAAGGCAAGAATGAGAGTGCCAGCGAAAAGAATTGTCGTATGGATAACAACGAAAGTGATAATCATAGTGATAAAATCGAAAAGAGTAACGAGATATTGTTCGCTAAAAAAAAAAAGGGAATTAATAGGGAAAAAACATAAGGAATAAGAAACTTGCAGATGCGACGTTTTATGCGCGAAATCGATTTTTTTTTGGCTGATCAAAAATATTTTTTTTGTCAATGAATAAATAATTTAAAAAATCGGCGAATTTCTAAAAATCGTGGATCGTGCATCGAAATCTTATTTTCGTAGGAGATCTCGTGTGCCTTATTATTACAATTAAACTTTACGGCCAACATACTTACACACATTACATAAATCTTTAACTAACTTTGGATTTTTAAGTATATATTTTTAAAAAAGATACACACGCAAGAAATTTTCATTATAGTATAAATTACTTAGAAATAGCTAGTTTAAGTTGAAGAAAAATTAAAATTGAATTTTTTAATTGCAAAAGCTATATTTCTTTCAAAATGTATAATGTTCAAATAAAAGTGAATAAAAGTTTTCTTATAACGCAATTAAAAAAATTTAAAATAAGACATGTTTTTAATTTTAATACATGAAATTTACATATGTTGTAAATTTATATTTCAATTTCAATGTTGAATAAGATGGAAATATAAAATCGGAAATAAAATTTACATCTAAAGTATGTTAGAACAATACAATTCTCTTAAAAGATTTCTAATTTATATTATCTTAAAATGTACAAGGTTACAATCTCTATACGATTCCACCGATTTGACTAATTTGCCGAAATTTATGAATTTTTATAAAAACAATTAGAATCAAATCTATTGAAAAGTATGAACAAAAAGAAATTTTTATATTGTTTTTATATCTTATTATAAGTCGCCTATATAAGTCGTGACTGCTGTGCCAAGTTTCTATAAGTTGCTTTTGAGAGCTGACCTTCTTCCTTTGCTTGCTAATCGAAAATATATCGATCCATGAATAGTGTTATTCTTTTGTTTTTAATTAAGTAGAAATATTCTGTAGTCTGTATTTTTTATAATTCAACAGAGAAGCATTTCTTTACACACAACCTGAAAATACGGTAATTATATCTTGACCACCAGTGATACATTTCTTTTAATTAAAATTAAAAATACAAATACAACAATAATATTTTTTATATACACAATTAATTAATTGTTTTGTATGTAAATCAAATATGTTTGACTTTTAAATACATTCTTCATCAGAAGAAATAAAGACGAACTAAATTAATTTAGTTTAGTAAACAATTTTTTTTCAGTATACAACATGCAATTAATATTTTAATTGGAACATTTTTTTATTAAATAATATATTTTTAATTTATACGAAGTAATTTTTTAATGAGTTATACGTACTTTATTATCAGATTATTCTTATATAAAATGAAGAAATTTATAAGAATTGCTATATCATGTGATCGGAGTTTCGAGGAAAAACTTACATTACAGACTCGTTATGTATTTTCCCTCGCTAATGGAATTTAATTTGGATTTAATTATTATGTATTATGAGTTAGCTTAAAAAAAGAATGTTAAATAGGGAATGTGATGGATATTGATCGAAGCGCGGATATTCTTCCTTCGTTGTATTCTTTCAAGGTATTCGACTCGTTTTCTCTTCGTTCGTCTGTACGCACTTACAGTTTGCACACTCTCGCTTAGCTCTGTTCAAAATTTAAGCACAAAAGAAAAAAAAAGTAAAAGAACAAAAAGAGAAGTGACGAGCGACGACAAAGACGATGATGATATAAGGAAAGAAGAGGTGTAAAGACGTCGCGCTGACGATACTTGTAATTCACTATACATGTGCCTTTAAAACGATTCGCGTCAAACACAAAAAAAACGGAGAAAGAACAGAGATGAAAAGCGAAAGAAGGTAGAAAATAATGCGAAGGAATGGAAAAGGATAAAAATCTTTATAATCGTCCGAATGATTCGCCATCGCGAAATTCGCGGCAATGAAGACGACGACGCAGAGCGTCTATACGAAATCATTCGGCTGGCTATCACGATTATAAATCACAGCGAGTCATACAGATAGAGATATGTCAAAAAGTAATGGATAATAAAATGAGAAAAAAAACCAAAAGGATTTGAAAAGAAATTATACCGACTACGAAATTATCGTGTGAACCGCGTAGATTCGCGTGTCTGCCGCGTTAATGTAAAAAAATTTTAAAAAGAAAAGAAATAATAAAAGGCGAGATGAAAAATTTTTGAGAATGTGATTATACGAGAGAAAACGAATGTGAAATGGAAGAGATAAAACGAGAGATAAAATTTTGTAGATTTGACATATAAGTAAGCAAAAATATTATATGTATACATATATAGATATATATACACAAGAGTACGTAGGTGAAGCGTCTTAAATGCTTTTTATGAATTGGTCTTTGTGTTTACTTACACAGCTCTTAATCAGGTCTAACTTGAATCTTGTGCGTAACAATTGGGCTTATTAATCTCTTTTTAATTAGATTTTATATATTGCGATTTACGGTCTTCGCGCCCGCGGCGAAGCAAGGAATTCCTTGCATTTAGATACGTATGTATTTTTTTTTCTTTGGTGTCGGTTTGGGAGATTGGGAAAATTTTAACCGAAGCGAAGAAACAATTGCAAAAAAAAAATTAACTAAGATATTGTGATGAAGCTCGAGAGAAAGCGAGGCGAAACGCAATCACAGCTATTTTATTTTGACATATCTTTTTCTGCTCTCAAAAGCACATCATTGAATCTATTCTTGATGCGATAATTAAGAAAAAAAAATACGGTTTTTAATTATTATCGCTTCTTGCTACAAAAAGAAAGTAGTTTATAGTGATACATGAAATTAGGCGTTTTTAAATATACAAAATAGTTTTCTAACACGTGATATAATAAAATTAGAATAAAATTAAAATAAGAGTAAAATTATTCTGATCGCTTCTTTCGGATGTTAATCTCATATATTTTTATCGAAAAAATGAAAAAAATATTAAATTTCTTAAAATTTTATATATATATATATTTTTTTTTTGGTATAGTATTATATCTTGGCAAAATATATTTAGACTATATATATACATATATATATATATATATATATACATAATTTATATTATATATATTATTATATATATCATTAAGTATATATTATGCTGTATTATATATTATATATATCATAAAAAATCTTTAATTCCATAATTAATTTGTATTTAACAATATAAATTTTAAATATTTTTATATTTTTAGAATTATTTTATATATTGGATATCTTAATTCAAAGCGCTTCGTTAATTAAAAATATTTTGGCGATTGTTATTCTAAATATATAATATAAATATATAGAGGCGATAATAATAACCGTACGTTGCGTCAAGAGTATTTGCAGTGACTAGATTCTTAACATACGTGATTATTCGACAATATACATATTTATAGCTTGAAACTAGAACATTTTTTTTATTCTCTGCTTTGGAATAGATATTATATTCTATTATATTAGACGGTTGTCGCTCGATTTCAAGCAACAGAATAGCATTGATTGTTTCAAATTCGTCCCGGTATTGGCTGGATTTTATTTTCAATTTGAATTAGTCGATCGCATCACGAACTATTGTTAATTATCATTTTATGCTACTCAACTGCAGAAAATTGAATGCTGTTTGTGACAATTTAGAGTGTGATATTTAGATGCTAAATTTCTTTCCAGGTCGGTCGTCCGAACGGCACAGAAACTTGCGATTTTAGGATAAAAATATGATTTGGCGTATAGATAGATAACAAAAGATTTATTTTTTCTGGTATTAAACGCGGCGCGTTTATCGTTAAAAATTTATTTAACAATACATTTATCGAAAGTTATGTAGAATATTGTAAGAGTATCTTTAGGACGTAAGAATTTCCGGTTGGTAGTGCCTGTAGCAGACGATCGACCGCCCTTTTTTGTGTTTTGCACTTTTTGAGGGAGAAACAAAAATTTCCTTTGGACTAAAGAGTGAGGGCGGGAGGGAGATAAAGCAAGGGATGAAAGATTGAGAATATACGTGATAAAATATAATACGGGACGCGAAAAGTGTTACACGCATGCCATCCAGGTATTTAGAAAGTACAGCTTTATTTTTTTGACAAAGAAAGAGATAGAGAAGTATATTATTCTATTCGCGAGCAGGAAAGAGAAAATTTATAAGTGTCATGCATTCACGTTTCTCAAAATACGCGGACAGATGATGATTTATGTTACGAAATGGGCGATTGAACATATTGACGAAAGCATCTAATGAAAATTTTAATCTTTAGAACGGCAAACCGCTTGATAAAATTCTCTTATCACATGTCACAGTTCAGGACTTCTATATGTTAGTATAATATCCAATTTTAAAAATTGGATATTATACTAACATCAAAAGTTTTAATCAAAAATTTATTAGTGAATTGAAAATTCTCTTTTACATATACTGTTCATATCTCGAATCTATTTGATATTATAAAAGAACAGTATTCGAAGATCGCAAGAATGAGGCAGCTAATCTGTAAACCTATTTGTTTGTCGTTCTGGGATTAAATAAACGCATTTTAATTATTTTAAAGACAGCTTTATCGTATTTTTGGTCGTACCATTTTTTAGGAAATCTGTTACGTTTAGTTTGAGAGCGAGAATGAATGACACTAAATAAATGAGAGATATAGAAAGAGATATAAGAGGTAAGAAAAGAAGCAAAAAAAAAAAAGAAATAGCAAACACGATAAGGTTCTATTCTAAAAATCTATACATGATAGATATATATTATATATATCGGAAAATGCAGATATATTTACTAAGAGCTTTTGCGATGGCTAAGAAAAGAATGTAAAGCGAGCCAATTAATTCCTAAGTGATGGAAAAAGGTCTATTTTATTTCCAACAAATAAAGCTTTCAAATAAAATCTTAATGAATGTAAGAGTATGGATTTTATACCGTCAGTGCAAATAACATTATTGTTTAAATAGGTTATATGGATTTGCTATCATGTTATATAAAAATTGCTGTCATTGGATTTGCATCACTCAGGAATTATGTTGGCTCGAATAGTACGAAATAATCGAAAAATTGGAAAAGCGAATTTCGTGGCCCTGCGATTGAGAATCGACGTTCTTCGGCGATCGGGTTCGGCGTTTAGATATTAAGGCGTTATGTTAGGCATCAAAAGAAATTTATTTAAGAAAATTATGGACAAGCATGTCTAAAACTCGCGTTGACGCGCAATGCTGGAAAGTGAGCCTGTAATAATTCGCCGTTTATAGAAAAAGCATGGGGCGATGACTTTGCAAGTCTCTTTCATTGACAAAAAAAGAGCTTTCATTTTTATTATATATTTTTTTTGCAATCTTTTATTAATAATATTTGTATTATCAGCCGCTGGTAGAATATCCCCGCGCGCAGAAGGACGATTGAATCGCGAATTCGAAGATCGGATAAAAACAAGAATCCAGACAAGCGTGTGCAAGTCGCTACTGCGATTTTATTCAATCTAGTCTCGAAATTAAAAAATGAATTGTTGGCATGGAAAAATGGACGGTAAACAATTTAAGCATGTTATTACATTGTAGAAATATGCACGTCCATATTGTCTTTAGATTAACTAAAAATGTGTTAGAAATGCAATTAAAAGAAAATCTATCCGATCTTGGCGAGAAAATCACGAATATAAAATTGCATAATACTTTAATGATTTTTTTAATGATCTTTTTCGATCATTATTAATAACTCGTTTTCGCAGGGCAACAAATTCGCTGTAACGAATGTATGTATTATTGTATTAAGAAGAGAATAATGCGCTGCAATTAGATCGTTAATCAGCCGGAAGGTATATGTTGCATCTATGTAAGAAAAAAGAATGTCGTATGAATGAGGGAAACGTGCAGGGGTGTAACAGTGATGGAAAGTGAACGACATGAGAAATGATTGTAACTATAGTTCGACCACCCATCGCAGAACCCCCTTTAAATGATTTTTGGACATTTCGCGAGAACACGAGAGAAGAGAAAGGAATGATCGCGGGAAAATAAGCGAATAACTAGTAGGAAATGGCGAAGCAAGAGCAAATAGCGCGTACGAGGGAGAGAGTCGAGACAAGTAGGTTTTGAACCGAGAGAGCCTTGTGTTAAGTGCCTTCAAAAGTACGACTTAGATTTTAGGCTATAGAAAAAACGAAACAAAAGAGGCGCTGGGCGCATCCAGCTGTGAACGGATTTTTACGGTATTATTCGGCCGGGTGTCGTCAATTTTTGTGCAAGATTCCGGCACATAAAGCTACTTGACGTATATCTTAAAAAAAAAAAGCGATGTAAGATTTCCATTCCTTTTTCAGTTATCAGTCATTATGACGAGCATTCATATTAACAATAAGAAATATGCTTGAAGATTATACTTTTCTTAAATTCATATAATTACTAAGCCTATTTTCTATCGTTCAATTTTTTTATAATAGTGCGGAGGCCTAAAAATTCATTCAAAGAATGATATTTTTTAAAAGAAAAAATACAAGAGCTGAGGATTGTTTTGCGACAAGTAGCTTCATCAGCCGAAATCTCCGGCGATATTCCACATACATCTCGAAACCAGTGATATTTTTTTAGAAATTATTTATTTATGCTGAAGGAGCGGAATTTAAATCTCAATCACTCGCCTTTATACTGCCAATAATCCGCTAGGATGTACTCAACCTTTGTTCCATTTTTACATTATTAATCATGCCCTCCGCGTGATGATATTTTTTCCCCGACTTTCGCGACAACCGCAATATATGTGTGTGTGATTCTTTGCGTTTTAATTTACTTAGGAATTTAATCAGTTCTGTATTTATTCCTACATAGGTCATGTTTTTTTATGCACCTTTATTGTTCTTGTAATGTTATTTTCCACTCGACACGAGTAATGTAACACTTTTCTCGAGTTCCTTTACACTTCGACTTTTTTTTCGTTCATCTTTAATTGACAGTACAATTATCTGTAATAAATAATAGCGAGGTCTAAATCGCGTCACGAGCGCGCGATTTGAGCACCGAGTACGGAACGTCTGCCTCGATCTGCGTCCGAAACTGTCTCATTTCCGCTTTGATTCGATCGAAGACAATCGTCTTGATCGATACCCGCAATATATCGACTTATTTCATGTGCAACATACCAGATCATTCACAGATAGTATCATAAATATCTTTATTTTTTAAGAGGACCATGGACGGACGTTTCGCACTCAAATTAAAGTACGATACTCTTTAGTACAAGCACAGTACTCGACTGTACAGAAATAGGTAGAATGAAAGAGCGAAAAAAGAGAGGAAGAGAGTGAGAGAAAGATAGAGCGAATGAGCAAGAGTGTGAACGAGTGAGAAAGAGAGTGAAAGAAGAACACGTAAAAGTAAACACAATTACAACTTCCGCTCAGCGCCTCAAACGCAAAACATACTACTTGTAATCGTAACTTCTTTGTCGCCATGTATTTGCCAACGAACGAATGATTTATTAATTATTATTTTTCCTTTTGCCTTCATTTTATATTAATATTATTTAGAGAGCAACAATTATTAACGACTACGCTATGATAATGATAATCTTTCTAGATACTTTTTTGCTTGTTCTCTTGCGACGAATTCACAGCGACATACACAGAGGCATACACACACACACACGCACGTACATCACGTGCACATATATACAACCGATATGTGAAACACATATATCTGTAAAACACATATACGAAGATCACTCCATTTACTGGTAAGATAACGTGATTTAGCGGAGTGCGAACTTCATCGTCGCGTCGCCGTTTATTACGGCGTTCGTTTGTATCACGTAAGAAGAGTCGCTTGCTTAAGGAACTCGCAGGGAACGCTGGGTCAGTCTCGAACTCGCGTTGGAACTCACTCACCTCTCGTTCGCATGAATTGTAAAGAAATCGGAAGAAATCCGTATTGTTAAGAGGAACTTTGTGAGATCCCGCGTTTGTCGCGACAGACCGAACGTTCAAATCCTGTTTCAATTTCTGTAACAGTGCTTCCTTTCTATTTTTTTTGTTGTATACACATATCATCTTTTGGACCTTTTGAACATTCCAAAACACCTGTTTCCTTCTTTTTTTTTGTCAATTTGTAGAGCGCCTTGTATTCAATTTAGAGCAAAATAAAGTCTAGAAAGGCAATATCCTAATCGCGTTTTCTACATTCCCCGTATTCTCATATCTCAAGAAATTTTCAAAAATTTTAAATGATTCGTAATGATTTCGTGTACAAGCAGAAATTTTATAATCGGTGATATTGGACGTTCGAATATTTGTTACTAGTAATTTGTCCAATTATGTAAAGAGAGAGAAACGATCTTATAAGTAATTAAAAATTTCATGGATTATGTCTGTGATTTAGCATATCTACTTTAAAAGAGAAAAAAAAATTTGTCATTCGTAATTAAAAAAAACCTTTTATAATTCTGAACATAAATTTTCTTATCTGTTAATTGATAAACATTACAGAGTATGACGTATATAACGGACATTTTCAAAATCTCTATATTCTACTTTAAAGTAAAAGTATAAAATAAAAACGCCTTTACAAGATATTTATCAAAGTGGCACAGAAGATATAATTCAAAGTCTTCTTTAAGGACAAGCATTGAACTTGTTCGGAATCATTTAGTTACCATTCCATACTGACTAGTTGAATTTTTTGCAGGTGCTGCAATCGATGGCGTAAATGGGTGTGGACTCTTGGAAGATTCTAAGAAGAGACTAAGAAGATTCACAACATTCCGGAAACGTGAAATTAACAGGATAAACATATCATAGAATACTTCGAAGAAATGTAATTAAAAATAAAGAGCTACAAGAAAATTAATAGATATTAATGCCCTGATCCCGACATTGTTTACTAAAATTGGTTACATTTTAAAGCAAAGAAAATTATGATTTTTAGAAAGCAAGTATGATGTTGAAGGAAACCAGCACAAGACAGGAGTACAAAAAAAGTTCTAAGATTTATCAATCTAGAATTTCTCCAGTACGGTATGATAGGACAGTAGTAGCAGAATTTTAACTTTAAATTTTTTAATAAGAAGGAATCTTTTAGAGTTATGTAGCGTTAAAGAAAATGATCCAATATTTGGTGATACTAAAATCTTTCATTCTGACGTAAAGTTACTACTCAATAAGTTAATTTTAAGCAGAAACGTATAAGACTCGTAATTTGTTCTCGTATGATTTGTAAGAACTTATAAGTGCTTATAACTTCTTTCTGCTTAAAATTGACCCGCAAGTCTAATTTTATTTTAGGGCACATTTCGGTACATTTCGGCAGATTTTATAAAAATTCGCGATATACCGATTTACACTTCATACACGTTCCAACCAGGGACTTTCTCAATTAGACATCTGCGAGAAAGCTCCCTGATAAGTAGATAATCATTATCACCGTCAAAAATCGTCCCTGCTCCTTGATCCCGTTCCCGACGCCACATGCTCGTTGTTGCTAAAGCTTGAGATCTTGAATGTCTTTTTTTTGTTGGCATGGCCCGCGCCGTTGTAAAGAGTACAGTAACCACGCGTGGCCCCCGTCTGAACGGGGGGCATGTACAGCCAACAGATCGCAATACTAATCGTACTATCGACACGTCTGCTTGCGTCTTTTACAGGTTTCTTCGCCGGCCTCGGTTGGACCGGTGACGGCTCGCGGCGCGTCTCGAGGAGCGCAAACTCCGCGACGACGACGTCGTCGTCGACGGCTGCGAGTGACGTGCCGGCACCGTTGACGCCACAGCGTCGTCCCCGGCTGCACTGTCCGTCGCGACATGCAACCAGTCGCAACAACAATCATCCCAGCAGCGGCAGCGGCCTAGCGCATCACGATCGCCGACACAACTGCTCGAGGTGTGGTAAGAGCTACAAAAACGCGTACATCCTGAAGCGGCACTTGCTGTATGAGTGCGGCAAGGCGCCGTCCTTCAGCTGCCCACATTGCGCTTTCAGCTCCAAGTACGAGCGCAATCTTAAAGCGCATATCAATCATCGGCACGTCGATTTACAACCGTCGCTGCCCGGTATTGTCGTCGGCCAGCATGAAACACGTCATCAACACGGCAGAGAGTGACTCGTCAGAGTCTGCGAAGTCGCGATGTAAAATGAGAATGGTGTTTTTCGATTTGAAATCAATTGCGGTTGCAATTTCGCGGTTGATGGGGCTGAGAATATATGCCAAATCCGAGTGTCAAATTTAAATCGAACTTTTACTGATTACTATCGTTTAGATATTCGCAAGATGACTAGAAGTTTGTGATATTTAGAGACGAACACGAAAAATGGCAAATTTCTCGTATGAATATCTAGACGATATTTTTTTTTGAACATTAAGTCCTTATAGTTGATTCAGAAATATCAACTTTTTTAATTATTTTTTGAAAGCGTGCTGGTAGAAAATAATTTGGGAATGTGTTTTTATTTATGCAACTTGAAAAAAATATTTGCCAGAAATGTAGGATATATATTTTTTTTATTTAAACTTTTTATTTATTTTCTTCTATTATTTGTAATAGATAAAAAACTATAATAATATAGTTCTCCTATTATTGCTAATCAGTCGCATAGTCATGCAAACGGATTGAGTTTCTGTAAGTATGCTGATTAAGTTCTTATTAGTAACTAACTAATGTAATTATTTGCGTTTTTACCAAGCCAAAGTGAGTGCCAAAATAAAAAAATATTTTATTTAAGTTTTTTTAATTTATGCTCTCTTTATGCTTTTTATTTTTCATATTACTTATTTTATCATATTTTATTTTATTTATCCTATTGGTTGTAATGAAGATTTTACTCTGCGTAATATCATGACAAGTAACTTAAGATAAGACAGATATTTGAGAAATCTATACCAAGGATGCGTTTTTGTCTGGCACTGAAATATTAGTGATGTGCATTACATAAGACAATATGTATTTCAACCGCTAAATACTAGAATTTTAAAGGTTCTTGTTCAATGTTTATTTTTCAGAATAAGATTTCGGCGAATTATTTGCCGTCTGTACGATATTATAAAATGAAAGGATAAGGAAAGCCGTTTTAAAAAAATAATAAAATAAATGTTAAAAAAAACATTAGTGATCCGCCACCGCGGCGTGAAGCTAGTACTTGTTGGTTCCCGTTTAACGATATATAAATGGATAAAAAGTCAAATAAGAACATTGTTGAATATTGCAGACTTATACAGAAGTGTGCCAAAAAAGTGTGAGAAAATTGCAGCATCCTTTTATCTATCTATTGTGTTACTTTTCAATTAATTTATTCTAGACTATCACATGAATATCTGCTGATAAACATTGCGAGATCTTCATTCTTCGAGTTTTTTACACTCTCTATTTTTTCAAACCAATCTGAAAACATGGTTATTAAAAATAATTTATTAAAAAGAAAGACACTTTTTTGGGACATCTTCGAGTCTTCTGCAGATTGCTAAATTGCCCAATTATTTTTATACTAATTATAAGTGATGAAGAGAGTCGCTAGTAAAATCGGAATGCAAGGTGGTCCCACCTTATCGCGTCAGTTAAGCAAAATTCTTGACGCAACGAAATACCCCGACACACATAAATTATCGATCCTAGCTATCTATTTTAGCCTAGCTTAAGAATTGTTAATCAAGTCTAGTCAGACCAGTTTTTCTCATTGTCTTCGGGCGATTATTTACAAACGATAAAGAGAAATCTTGGTAGTGTGTATGTGTACATACGTACATACATATGCATACACATTGATGAATGAGTAATTTAATTTCTCCCTCTTCGACTGATATAAAATTATTAGCAGTATTAATAAGTTACTATACTGAGAAAAATGTTTGGTAGAAAATGTATGAACCAGAAAATTCTGATTCGTTCATTTTCAACCAAAATTCTAATTCATCCAACCAGACATACAATTTCTCTGTGTATGCAGCGCGCGCGCGCGGTTAATAATTATTAAATCACAAAATCCTTAAAAATACTTGCAATAATTATGTAGTAAGAAATAGGTAAAATTGTAAGTGGTACAATTTATATCTGCAGATAAAACAATTTAACTTTCCATCTTCTTCACACGGATTATGCCAAGATTTCTAATATTTACGTACTAAAAGTACATTCATCGTCACCGCCCGAAACAATTAAATAATCCTTGTCTATCATAAAACTGTATGTAGATTGCAAATTAATAAATTCATAAAAAAGGTTTCCCTTAATAGCCTAAAAATATTGGCGATTCGACGTTTGACAACGTAAATACGAAATCGGAAGTTCTATTATTATAATACGTGAAAAATTCATTAGTCATGTTTGTTCGCGTCTTTCTATCTGAATTAGAATCATCTAATCTAAAAAACGGCCTAAACAGGTCGCATACACAAAACCTACTCTACATTACTCTACTACACTCAAAATAGAGTATATTTAAATCAAAAAGATACATACCTCTATCGTATGTATTATATATATCATATATATACATATTATACGTATGACATAATACTGATAATTTGCAATATATTACGACATAAATTGTAAGCCATTTACTCTGCAATTAAAGCAAGAGTGTTTTTTCTTGGTCGGGACAAATAATCATAAAACTCTTTCTGATCCATTTCATTGGAAAATTTAAGATTTAAGATTTAGATTTCATAAATAGCATGTTAGAATTAAGCACAATCGAGTGATTTTTAACAATTATTTAATGAAAATTACTCGACGTTTATACGTGACTTGTGTAATGGGACTTGTTTTCTATAAATTAAATCAAAATAAATTATTGAACAGGATACAACATAATATTTTCTCAGACGTAAAAAGACGTATAGTTCAATGAATGCGAAGTCTTATATAAGACGAAAATTTATGTCCTTTTTTTCTTTTGTTAAAACACATGTAATTTCTATTCTGTTTGTCATGGATAATTAACGATACTAGCTGTTCAATTATATTAACTTCTGTGTATTAATCTAATAATTAATAATAAAAATATCGATCGATTATAATCGATGTAAATGCCGATACAACGAGGCGACGCAAAGCGTCGTTTCAGAAATTGTAGTCAAGAAACGTTTGCAAGAATTTTGATAAAATAATTCGCTCTTGAGCCTAACGTATGAGCTTCCTTCGAGATCCAACGAATTCAAAAAGATGTAAGACCAAGGACCAAAGGATCGACAAAGAACTCTTTTTATCCTCGTCAAGTCTTGTCCCGACCAAGAACACTGTAGAACAATTTTAGAAATATTGAAGATCTCGTATTTATTCTATAGATCTAGAAGATCTATTTATTCTATAGATCTTTGAATGTTACTCTTCCTCTCTTCTTCCACTTTTCTCTGCTCTCATATTTATCTCCTCGTTAGAAGAAACTTATCTATTTCTTCTCTTTGTGCTAGAAATTCGTAATCTCGAGCTAAGCTCTTTCCTACATCTTGAAGAAGTCTCGAATAATCTCAATTTAAATATAGATGTTACATCGACGATCTATATCTGTGCAGTCGCATTGCTCTATTTCTGAACTAAACTTACTCGATTGTCCGATATTTCACGATCATCCGATCGATATTCTTGATACAAAATCAAGATATCATTTTTCAATCATCAATTTATGACATAGCACGATAAAAGATTTAATGGGCAAATATCCTGGTTTTTTTCGCGAAATATCGATTGGGATTGCTCGTGAAAAAAATATGCGCGACTACGGACCTCTCAGCTTTCGCGTGCTCCTTGTTGACTTCGAAAATTTCAAAAAGATCTTACATGTCCGAGCGATCTTACGTTTCTGCTGACTCGTGTTGTCTTGTATTTTTTCCTTTCCTCATCTTTCTTATAAAAACTGAATTACTGATAAGGGGATTCTCGTGTGTCGTCCAAATCGACTTCATGTGCCTAAAAATGTGATCAAAACACACTGTTGTAAAATGCAACGCTCGTGCGTATTTAACAACTAGTTTCTAGTTTCTTGTTGTGCGGCAGGAATTCATCAATTCCCGCATTATTATCATTCTTCCGTTTTTGAAGAAAGTGAATATTCCAATATTTGGCACAAAATAATTTGTAAAAGCGAACAGCAAGTTATTCGATAATATCTGTTTCAGCAATAAAATCAAAACGGTAGACATTTTATACTAACGGAAATTATTATACACATACTTGACATCCTAGAGTCCACGGAATGTTTTCTTTAGCTCCCCCTTCATAGAAATCTCTGTTATTAATATGAATTTAATTGAATCTGCTATTTTGTAAAAAAAATTTGAGTCCGTATATATATGTGATATATAAACAATTGTAAACCATAATTTTGTTAAAAGTGCAACAAAATTGAAAATTATTATAAAAACTTTTCTAAGTACATTTTTCTTAATATAAAAAAAACCAGGTTTGCATCTATAAACAAAATTTTATGCACTTTATAAAAATATGGCAATTTATTAACAAATTTTTTTTTCAAAATAGGTGATTGTAAGAAAAAATGTTTTAATATTTGTCACTAATTTAAGCGAATTATTTAAGCAAAATATTTTCCATATATCACGTGGCAGAAAAATTTTAGAAAATAATTACGTAGATAAGTAATTACATTTATCTGTTGTAATTTTTCATAAACGTATGTGTAAAATGCTATTGTTATATATGGTGATTAATACAGCGTAACATCGAAACCCGTACGAAACGTGAAAGCGAACGGAATGTGTCTTCCAAGTTTTCCATGTTATCGAAACAGAGTAAAGTCGAGAGTACAGCACGAGAGAGGAAAACTCTGTATTTTGCGCGATTTGCGATTAAATATGTGAAACCAAAACGGGATATACAGTGACGGAAAGACTGAAAATAAAAAAAGTGAAAAGGAAAGTGCGAAGTGAGAGATATACATTTGTTATTAATGCGTGGACGAAGCGAAATATACGTGCGATTCTCTAATTGATTTGTGCATTATAACTACTCTCTCACATGTCGATTAGAAACTTTCCATTTATAATTTCTCGAGTCTCGAAATTAAATTCTGAATATTGATTGTTAACCATTACTCTCTGAAACTTAAAAATTTCATCGTTACATTACAATTTTACTTATTTATTAAAATTAATTTAATCAACACTATCTTTAACAACATCGCTATAAAAATCTTAAAATACTTATTTCCAATATGATTATTTAAAATACAATGACGATGGTAACAATCGTAGCGAATCTAAGAATGACGTTAAGATTAATGGTCATTTCTGTCGGCATGCGAGATATAATCGAAGAACAAATTAATTCGCACGTATTCGCGTTGATCTTGCGATTTTTGTGCCAATGTAAGTGAGGCCAGCTATGCAATACTCGAGTCATCGTGCAAGCCAAATGAAAAATGGCTGTACACGAGATGCCTATAGAGTTATTTTGAAGTCACCTTATATAATAGATATAAGAAGATAAAGAAGAAATATATATATATATATATATACATACAGAGAGATAAAAAGATTCTATATACATATATTATATATATGTACGTGATATATATACACGTATATGAATACACATAGAACACACGCGCAACTATATATGTAAATATGCATTATAATACATATATATACGTGTATGATTTTGGACACGCGGGCGAAACAAGTCCAAAGAGGCAACGCGAAACCAAAGAGACCTCTAGTTGTTAAGGTGATCGATGATAATAATTAGTATGTAAGCGTTTTGGCTCCTTTCCTTTGTTGGGAGCTCTTCCGGTTATATAACTATACGAATAGAGGACAAAAAATATAATAGGAATTCCACTTAACACCACTTACAGCGATTTTGCACATTATGGCACTTTAGTGCCATGAAAGTTGATATCTGCATTATAAACTCATAATTTGTGTATATTATGGCAATTTTCTCATATATATATTTCGTTTTAAAAGTGCACGTCATTCACGTGCCTCAACATTAAAATGTTGCAATAGTTTTCGCGTTTTCTGCTCTCTTTTATCCGCAACTCTACCAATCTATAAATTTACAGATGGTGTTACGCAGAATTCACGTTAAAAAATGGCGATATAATATTATTAAATAAACGGCCAAAAAAAAATAATATTGTTCATTAATGTAATATGTCCGAGATATATCTACAATTTAATCGATCCCATTAGATCATGGATTGATTATATGACTTACATTTATATTACTCAAATTTATTTTTTTTTAATACTTGTCTATGTTTTTCGTATATATATATATATATATATATATATATATGTATATATATGATACTTGTGTATATTTTACGTTATGATGTAATTGTTTATGATATCAAACGCAGCCCGCAAAATATTGCAGACTTTTGCTTTACACGCATACGATAATTTACGCGTATTATACGTATCTTCTTTTTAATTTATTTTTGTGAGAAGTTTAAGTTATGTATCATTATTATCAATTGTGAGTGTATCATTAATAATCATTGTGTTAGCGAGAATACTCGACAAATAAAGAAATAAATTTAATTATTCAGCCAGATAGATTTCATCCACGTGACTAAACTTTTATATTGTTAATTTATCTTTCCCTTTTATTTCATAACTTTACGGTACCTCGTTCCTCATAAATACATATGTAATTCGCGCGATTATTTCTCTAAATTTGTTGTACTTTATATTCACATAATATTTCAAATTTTACATTTGAAATAATTTTATCATCAGTTCATTTCTCTCTATTGATTTTAACTGATTGTATTGTTTCTCGTATTATTTCTCGTATGTGCAGAAATATTCAAAGTACAAGTTCGTGATAAATAAACGCAATTGTACGACTCCCTTTATTAGGGAGTGAGAAAATTATGAATAATAGTATAATTTTTTTCAAAATCAATATATATTTTCTACATTAAATTTCTTTATTTCACAAAATGTTTCATTATGAATCCAATAATAAATTTCTAAAATTATATATTATACTTATAAATACAATTTTAGGTATATGAATATCAAATATTCCAAATATACGTATGAAAAATTTTGTCATAAAAGAAATTTAGTATAAAATAACTGATAACTTTAAAGTTTATCACATTAAGCGAATTACATTATAATAGTTCTTATCGTACTAACATTCTTCACATTCTGTATTTTCAGATCGATGGTTGTGCAATTGTCGCCGTCATTTCAAGAATGATTTTTCTCTCTCCTGTTATTTATAAAATGAATGTGGATCAAAATATCATTGTATTTATTGCTTATTTAACTCGCCAAAATTGGGTATGTGGTATCGCCATGTAAAAGAAGTTCATGGATATGGATTAAAATGACAATGATTAATCACAGTCACAGTTAATATTTAAGGAAATATAATGTGTTTAGTTTATAAATATAAAATAAAAAAAAGAAAATTGGTATATCGATTTTTCGATTTTTTTCTCAAAAACTGGAAACCCTTTGGAGTATCATTAATGCAGTGGGATACATTGCTCCTTCAGGATAAAATATTCCCTCGAGATATTGGGCCCTCCTCTCCATGTTAAACTGTATCTGGAGAATATCATCGGTGAAAAGGAATACAATATCTATATATTCCAAATATGAGCGCTGTACATCAGTAAATTCACAAAAAATATTTCGCGAAAAATATAAAAGTGTCAAATAAATGCTGAAAATATTTATGCGTCATAAATGCAATCAGTTATTAATAAAATAGTTATGTGTTATAATTTTCCATTTTTCAATTCGCGATTCATGTTATTTCATGTTTTCAATCTAGAAAAATATTAATGGATTATGAAAAATTAGCGAGCCGCTACGAGTCGCAACTAGATGACGTGTGTTGGAAATCAATCTAATATTTAATGATCAAATTAGAAGATGATTAAATCGCAAGATTGTTTTATAAAATTGTACACTGAGAGTGACTTGATAAAGGTTGAAATGTATAGTTATGTTTTTATATATCTTTATGTACTTTTAATTTAATCATTAAATATTAAATTGATTTCCAACACTCATCATCTAATTGCGACTCATAGCCTTTAGTTACTAAATAATTTTTATTATTTAAGTCTATATATATATATATATATATATATTCATTATTTATTACACATATATGCATATGAAATTGTCTCAAATTTTAGATATCGAGGTCCATGTTTTCTACTGGGATGTCGAAAGGGAAATTACAATCAACATTTTGCAACGAACGTTCATTTCATTATATTGGTGAAAACAAGAAATTAATTCAAACAATAAAGTAAAATTTATTGTACTTAGCAAAAAGCAGTTTTTTTTATGTACGTATCTATAATTTGAAATGTTTCTCAAAAAATCGAATTCTACAAGATTATATAACAGAATTATAATGATAATATTAGATTAGAAAAATCGAATGTCTGACAGTCATATTCAGTTGAGTCTTTTCTTTTAAATATCAATTTCTATTAGTAATATACTGGCATGTGAGCTATTTATATACATGTTTCAAATAAATCAAATATGATTTCAATGATTGAATTATTTTATACAATACTTAATTTTTTAGTAGTACAGCAATTTTTCGTATGATATCTCGATTTTTAGGTATAAAATCTTCGAGTAACAGATTCTTCCTAATTATTCTGCGCTCTTACAAAATCTAGCAGTTATTCTCACACATATGGACTTATTTGATTGTAGGCCGCCGGCGTAATCGTCATCACCATCACGATCAGGATAAAACTAAGCCCTTCAGTTGTAATCGCTGCGGCAGAAAATATAAGTGGAAGACGTCCTTACATTGCCATCAAAGAGATGAATGCGGAAAGGAACCACAATACAAGTGCATTTATTGTCACTACAGGACGAAAATACGATCGAATTGGATTCGTCATGAGAAAACTCACACAAAACCTGGACGCGGACGCAAACAAAATGAGATTGTAATAGGATTGTAAGTAACATTTTGAAGCTTGCGAAAATATGAAAAATGGGTCCAGTATTTTATCATCTTTGAAAAAATCTTAATTGCATTTCAATTATATCGTAGTTATAGTAAAGACAAAAATGAAAAATTGTTTGTGATACTTTTTTGTTTACATTATTAATCAGAAAAGAATATTTATAGAAATATTTTGATCGTAAATACATTTAGTTCTTTCAAATCCAAATTATGTTAGATTTTTAAAACAAAATCTTGTTAATAAGTTTTATTTGCATTTTATCACTTTTTTAAATTTTCTTATGTATTAAGTAATTAGTTATTAACATACATGTCTATATAGTAAATCAAAATTTATGTAGATATAAAAGTGAAAATTACATAAAACTGATTATTACATAAACGTAATTTTAAAATTCATCCAAGGATAGATACGTATGTGAAAATGAATAATAATATTCTTCTTCTTGAAGGTAATGACGAATAGCAATGCTTTAATTATTAAACTTTTAAAAAACATTAATTTTAGATATATGCACATTCCTTAAGAAAATGTAGAAATTTAATAATTGTCGCCAAAGATTTAAATAATTATTAAGTGTTTAAGCACTCTGTACATACTTGTATATATATATTATATTATAAGTCAATTTTTCAATATTACAATTATAACTATTTTTATTGTTTATATTAAACTTTCATGGTAGGCTTCTAAATTTATGAATGAATAGAATACTGTACGCAATATTGTATCATTCATAAATTGCACATTGTGATAGGTTGCCTCAAAATTTTGATATGATTTATTTTGTCACGCTTGTTAATATTCTGAATATTTGACATAATACGTCAATTATTATGAAGTCTATATAATAATTGAACTATTATTACATATTTCTGTTAATACATATTTAGTGATATAAGATAACCATTTTAATAAAGCGATCATTTTATTTTTTAGATAACTATTAAATAATTAAAAAAAGACATTATATTTTATCATACTTTCAGAGAACTTTCAGCTTATAATATAATAATAATAATAATAATAATAATATGTACATACAAATACATACGCAGTTTGTCTGATTTAAACATATTTTGAAAAAGACTTTTTCATCCATAAACAATTTTTTAAACAAAAAAAAACTGAACTATATTTGTATATATTTTTCAAGTATCTTTTAGAATTTACAAAAATTAGAGATAGAAATTATTGGACGACATTATAAATTAGATTATTATGTATATTTAGAAGAAAGATTATCTTTCGAAAAATTAAATATTAAATATTTCGTAACTAAAATTAAGATATTTTTTGCAATAATATGTTTTTATATAAAAAAAGAAAACTTAAGTATCTGAAAATATTTATGTATGACTTTTGTGAAATCAAAGTTATAATTTTACAAATCAAATTTAATATAGCAGAATATTTAAAAATAGCGTACTCAAACTGCTAAAATAAGTGTTAAAATAAATTGAATTAAATATTTATGATGTGGAATAAGCAATGTTGTAAAATGATAAAGAGAGCAACAATTTTTTTAACCTAACTTGTATTAGTAAGGATTATAGTATTAAAATCATAAGTATGTATATTCAATTTCATTGTTGCGATATTCGAATACAAATGTACTTGTCAATTTCTTTACATTGTAATAGTAAAAATATGTGGTAATAACACATATGTATACAAATATAAAAATTAAACAATAATATATTAATTCTTTTATTCCTTGTTTCGTGAAATATATTTATATTATATTTTCTTGTTATATTTTTTATTCATATCTCCTTTTTATTTCCTTCAAAAATTCTCGGAAATATGATTTATTGTTTTTTATTTAGTACTTAATAAAGATTATGTATGTGTGAGCAATTATAAAAATGTACAAATTTGATTTTAAAGAATCAACGCATCTTTCACCCTATTCGTAATTTCTATTCCATATCCATATTGCAAAATTGTTCCCTTAATTGCACACGAACTTTCGATTTGTCTCATTTAACATGTATCATTGACATATCACTTGCGATGTGATATTCTTATTAAAACTTGATGACTCGAATTGTATTCCGCTTTCTTTTTTTTTACAGGTTTAAAAAAATTAAGACAACTTGCAATAATAATTATAATGATGTGTGTGTATGTGTGTGTGTGTGTGTGTGTGTGTGTGTGTGTGTGCGCGCGCGCATGTGCGTGTGCGTGTGCGTGTAATATCGAATATAATTTTATTGTGTCATTTATTTTTTCTAAATTCTTTCTTATGTAAATTGTAACTTTCTTTCTATACAGCATTGATTTATTCAATGTATATATGGATTAAATATTGCGGTAACAGATTGTGACATGTGACGTATCTGCGTGCGATAATGATCACGAAAGTGCCACTCTATCTCATCGTGCTACACTTAACGTCTGTGATAATGGGAACATAAAGCACAAAATAACTGATCTGATCGAATACTTCTTTTTCAGGTGATGCATGCCAGAGGAAAATTGGTCTGATGCAAGAATTTACATCAACAAATCTGTCTGAAGTCTACAACGACTACGATAATGTTTAAAATTGAACTTTTATGGGCGAAATTCAAAATTAAAAAATTATATTGTTAACCATAATCTGATGTATAGCATATGTGATTGATACATATGTATATAATTTAATAGATATAATTGAAATTTGTAAATACTTTGTTTTATGTTTTGTGCTTAAATATAAAGTTTATTGATTAATTATACATTGCAATCATATGGCAAAATTTAATTAATATGATGATGTCTAAATAAAACATATTGTGTATAACCTACACAATTAAGAAATGCACGATTAAAAAAAAAATGCGTGTTAACCCGATAAATATGACTTACTGCATGTTAAGAATAAATCGCTTTTTGACATTTATGTGATTAAAACATGGTGAAGAATTTTATTTCTTTATAATAGCTGTGTCTTCAATGAATATATCTTTTCCAATCCTTTTCAATCCTTTTAATGTTTATATATTTTATTATATCTAAGTGAAATTCTACATTATAAAAAAATCGTGTAATAAAACAATAAAAATAATTAAATGTTTACAATGTTAAGATTAAAAACAGGATCGTAAAGATATTTAAAGATATTTAAATTGTGAATATGTAAATGTGAATATATAAAAGTAATCTTTTTATTTTCCAGTACTGAATAATTTGCGAATGTTCTTTTTCTCAGCATTTTATATTTTCAACTGAGGGCAACTCAATATTGTGTTATCTAATTAATGAATAAATCTTATTTAATTATCAGGTGATGGCATACTCATTGATTAATGAATATTTCAATGAATTAATATATATTAATGCTGAATGTTATTTATTCACATGTTATGAAATTCACGACGAAGTTTTCCTGACCCTTCTGAATTAAAAATTATACGATTTATTTCATTGTTAATAATCTTTTTATCCTTTCCAGTTGTCAAACATACAATGATTGGCAAATCAACGCATCAAAATTCGTCAATTCTGTGGTAAGAGCTACATTTGGAAGTATTCTTTGAATCGTCGCGTACGAGAGGAATGTGGTAAGCCACCATAGGTGGAAAGCTGTTTAAACAATAGAAGCTTTCAGCGGTATTTTAACAAGCAGCACGTCCATTGGAAGATAAAGCGATCTAAGAAAAGAAGCTCGGAGAGTCAAAATTAATCAATCAAAAAGAAATGGTGATCTATCAAGCTTGAAAGAATATATTTTTCTTAAAATCTCCTTTGAAGAAGATGGAAATACACATTGAAGAAAAAGTACACAATTGAAGATGAGAAGAAAAGTTCACATCGAAATACGTACCTCACACGTTTGTTTGCTTTAAACGTAAAAGAAGAAAATAAGGAAAAGTATTATCGGTCTTCCTCTTTTTTTATTATGATTTCATAAAATATTATTACCATCTATAAAAAATATATAATAATATAAAAAATACATCGAATTAATTTTTTAGGAACTTATCAATTTCTTTTGTGAATTCTTTTTAATATCTTTCATATTTTTACTGAGTAAATATTTGGATCGTTAAGTTACAATAAAAATATACTTTTGCCTAATTCTTTTTTATATCACCTGTAAATCAGAAGATCAATCGTGAAGATATTCGAACAGTCTTTATTACAATATATAAGAATCATTAATCGTTGGTTTTCTGTTCATATCTTTATTAATGTTTTGTCTAAAAAAAAATTTACTCCTGAAATTACGATGAAATCGCGAAACTCGGTGTGATTTTCAAGACGCAATTTTCAAATATCATGAAGCAACGTTTGGAAGAAAAGAGAATAATAAATTTTGAAGATTTCGTGAAAGAATTACTCCCATGTAGTTTCATGTAACTATTTTTCGCTTTTTTGATAGTGGAATTTTATTTCATTTCGTTCATTTTATTAACCTGTAATTTTTATGTGTTTTTGGACGAAGAGGAAATTGTAGGCGAAGAAATGGTAAAGTTAATAATTTGCATTTATAAATCTCAAAGAAGCTACAGAATATTCTACATAACAAACTTTACCCTGCACATACAGTCACCATGTTTAAATAATACAAAAACTTTCAGCGATATTTTAACAAGCAGCACGTCCATATCTGGATATTGGAAGATAAAGCGATCTATGCGAGAAAACAAGGGAAAAGAAGCTCAAAGAGTCAAAATCAATCAAAAAGAAATGTTAAATTGCTACTGGTGATCAAGTTTGAGAGAATATATTTTTCTTAAAATAATCTCCTCTGAAGAAGATGGAAATACACATTGAAGAAAAAGTGCACAATTGAAGATGAGAAGGAAAGTTCATATCGAAATATCAACCTCATGTTTGTTCGCTTTAAACGTAAAAGAAGAAAATAAGGAAAATAAATCTCAACCATCATTTTCAAAAAGATCATTGTTTTTCAAGAGTAGATACACTCAGAAAGCTCGAAAAGATGTCTATTTTTACGAATTTTTTGCAAAAACTATTAATTTTATTCAAATGAAGTTTTAATCAATTTTTTACACATATATATTATTATATACATATATTAGTGAGTATTATATAAAACTTTTAAAAATATTAACAAATAATACCAGCACAATTGTTGGCACCAATAGCGATATCATTGTATCTTTCATATAATTTAAAAGGTGCACTTTTTCGTAAAAAAATTATTAATTTTTTTATTATAAAAAGAAAAACAATGACAAAAATTTTTACGACAAAGACTAGATGTATTTAAGAAATTTGTTGAGTTTATTTGAAACAAAAGCTCAACAAATTTCTTAAATACATCTAGTCTTTGTCGTAAAAATTTTTGCCATTGTTTTTCTTTTTATAATAAAAAAATTAATAATTATTAATAATTATTAATAATTATGAAAAAATGCACCTTTTAAATTTAGAAATCTTTCGTTTTGTCAAAATTGAAAATGTCTAAAATCAGCAAACAAAGACTAGATATATTTTTCAAAAGATTGTTGACTTTTTTGTATCAGATAATCTGTAGAAAAGCTGCGTTACCATAAATCGCTATTGTTGTGGATAATTTTAGCGTCCACAGTTATGGGGGCTATTTGTCAACATTTTTAATAAAAAATTTTATGTATAATATTCATTAATATTCATGTAAAATGTTATTAATAAAAACCATGCTTGAGTAAAATTAATAATTCTCATTTAAAAAAATTAATAAAAATAGACATTTTGTACACCTTCTGGGTGTACACGTATATTCTTCATCTTAAATGTTTTTGTTTTCAATAAATCATAGGTTTATTTTACGAAAAAGTTATTTGGAAAAGAATTTCATAAATAAAGGCATAATGATTATGATAACATTGTAGTTATGATATTATACTATTTATTTCCTCTGTCATTTGAAGATTAGCAGGGATGTCTATGAGAGCAAAGTTTTACATAGAAAAGCATCTGGAAGATTATCAACTTTAATCATCAATTATTTTGCTATTAATGCAACTTTCAATTATGTCGTAATATGGAAAATTAACGGTATTAACGGAATATAAAAACTTTCACCGATATTTTTTTATATAAAAAAGAAGATGATATTATAGCTAATGTAGATATCTGGCCCTCTTAATATTTCCGTTGTTAGGCAAATTCTAGCGATTATTTATGAAATTATTTATATTCAATAGATCGTTACATTACGATATACTAATATACCAATATACAGTAGTCAGCATTTTTACTTTTAAGTATTATTAATTGTTTTTAGTTAATCAACATTTCAGCATTTAATTACATATATTCTTCTTAAACTTGAGGATGTTCACATACAAATATGTCACACAAATATATACATATATATTTGAATGTGTTTGTTATTTATTTGGCTATGTACATTTCGAGTTATATAAAGTTAAATATTAGCATTTTGCTAATGTGGCCTCCTAGCGTGCTGATTACCATCTTTCTTTTGAGGTTTTTCCATCAAAATAATTATTTCGATGTAAATTGATTATACTGTTAATCTATAGTTTATGTTATATGTACTACAAATTTTTAGTATGAGCTAGTTATATGTGAAAGAAGTTATGTATGTATATTTGCATATATTCTACAATAATTTACTTTTTGGTTAATTTTGTAATTAAATATTGGTTTTTTTATATAAAATCAATTTTTTAAATTAATTTTTACGGAAGGCCACAATATCATCTTTGTTTCTCTTCGAGTCATTATGCAGTGTATCATATTTTTATAAGTGATGTCCTAAAAATAAATGTTTTGCAATTTTAAGTCCAGAATCGATTGAACAATGACGAATATAATCGTCTTAAATTAAAATATTGATTATTAATGAAGTTATTGTATAAAATGTAAGTGGAGTGGCATAATACCATCTTCTTCTCTATTAATTCACACGTATGAAATGTACATAATGACTGTATTATAAGCTTCTTTTGAAGAGATTCATCCGTACTTTTAAAGATCACGCTTCTTCTTTTGTTTTGCTTCGTCAAGACTAGATTCATTTACTTCCGTTCTATTTCAGGTAGGATCGTTGTAGCAGTACCTTATACCAATCAGTACCGTTGCGACAAGTGCAATAAAAAAGTCTACAAGAACAAAGGCAGTTTGATACGCCACACAAAAAACGAATGCGGCAAACTTCCGCAATTCAATTGCCTATACTGCAAATATAAAAGTAAGCAGAAATCCAACTTACTACGTCACATTCACAATGTCCATGGTGTCTTCACTCAAACCTCTCGCGAAAGTCGCGACACATCATCCATGATAAATGACACCTTGAAACGCATTTCTTGCAAGAAATTTTGACCATCGTTTCTGAAGGTGAAGATGAGCGAGCAACTCTGAAGATTTGCCATCTGATAGATAGATTTTGCTATGACGATACAAATTATTTTGTGTGAATTTAATCTACAGAATGAGTCTATTAATTGTAAGAAAACATGATCGTCTAGAAGATATATCTTGCGTTAAATGGCAAAATGATTAAAATCTAAGCAATTAGAATCTAAGAATTTTGAAGGAAACTATACGTACCGCTATTTTCAAAATATGTACGAGATTTTAAAAGTAAATAGTGATTTGTATTATTATTGGCCATATTTTATAATAATTGTAATGTGAAAATGTAGGTATTATCTGGAGTGTAGGTATTAATTGATTTTTATTTTACTTCATCTATTGTATATATAAATATCGAAAAATATTTATGAGAAATTAAATATTGAAGAATAGGTTAAATTTCTGGTTGATTGTTGATAGAGGGCCTGTTTGGAGAGACACTATTAGCGCTATTTATATCATTTTATGCTTGTTTTACATCTGATAAACGATAGAATGATACAAATAATTGCTAATGACAATCTCCTCGAATGCATCCAGAATGGCTTCGTTTAGCAGAAAAAACAAATTATATTACAACTGTTGTAAAATTTTGTAATATAATTTAATATAATGTAATATAAATTTAATTTGACTCTCGAATATATGAATTTATAGTGGCTGGAACAATATGTATGCAACACCAGTCACATTTTTAAGTTTTATTCTATTTACTTTTGAAGAAAATTCTCTTTAAATTTATGAAATTATGGATTAAACATCGGAAAAATATTATTAAGATCACGGTTCGCATAAAGTTTCTGAAATTTTGTTTACGACAAAATATTGTATCATTGTATCAACAACTTTACTGAGTTTAGAATTTAGAATTGAATTTCTGTCATCCTTAATCAATGAATAAATTTAATAAATTACAAATAGTAATTGTTAATAGAATACTTATTAAGATAGAATTAAATGATACATTTAAGTCGTGTTACATCACTCTAATGGTGGAATTAATAAGTTGAAATGTTGCGCATCATGGAGGGAGTAGCTTAAAATTTCGGACAATCAGTCATGTCCTTCTCACGGAGAGAAGCGAAGTAATTTCAAATATATAATTTTAATTGGAAGTGAAAATGATATATTTATATTGAAAATTTATTATATAAATTAAATTATAAAATGTTAATAACAACGAATAGCAATAAATAATGGTCGAAGCTGATTCCCCATTTCGATCTAAATTTTACTAAATTGGCTTAATATCTATCCGAGTACTGTAAGTGTATCAGCTGATAAACGATAGAATGATACAAATAATTGCTAATGACAATCTCCCCGAATGCATCCAGAATGGCTTCGTTTAGCAGAAAAAACAAATTATATTACAACTGTTGTAAAATTTTGTAATATAATTTAATATAATGTAATATAAATTTAATTTGACTCTCGAATATATGAATTTATGGTGGCTGGAACAATATGTTCTCAGCAGAGCACTTAGCGCTCTGCTATCAGCCATATTTGAATCATAGGACATAACTAATTGGCTCGCTATTCCTTTATACTATTTTTGGATGACTACGCATTCACGGGAACGCTTCATCTTATATCATTCTACCATTTTTTATATGATTCTAATACTGTATGTTACGAGACAAATTTATAATTGGATCCTCGCTCATATATATGATATTTTTTGCAAACAGAATTTTTCACTCCACCAAATGTCTCTACATGAACAGAGAATTATAAATAAAAAAATTGAATGATTGAATTAAGAAACATAACGACATTATATGTCACACAAAATCAATTCGATATTCATCTATCTTTACAAGAAAATGAGAGGTATTCATATATTGGGTCATCTAAAAAGTATCCGCGGTTTTTTGTCACTAGATGTGTTGACCATCAACATCATTTAGTGACAAAAAACCGCGGATACTTTTTAGATGACCCAATATTATTGATTCGATTTTACAACCTCAGGAAGACAGACAACAGAAATTATAATAAAATTTTCTTCCTTTACAAAAGTAACGAATACATCATCATTATATACGGTTAAAGATAAGTAGTTTGTTAACATATCTCTCTCTCTCTCTCTCTCTCTCCTTCTTTTCTCTCTCTCTCTCTCTCTCTCTCTCTCTCTCTCTCTCATGGAAGAAATAATACTTAATAATATCCAACATCTTTTACAATTAGAAAGTAATTTTTTCCTTACCTTCAAAAAGAAAACTGTTTGAATCAAGAATGTAGAAAATAACATCAAAAAAAGATTAAAATTAAATCCTGAAGTTTTCTTAAACTTAAGAAATAAATCGATATCCATTATTAAAAGTGCCTCTAGGACAGAGATTAACACGGATAAAAAACTGTTATCGTTAGTTGAATTTACTAAGGAAGTTAAATTTTTTAAACATCATCACATAATCAATAATGGGAAATTAGAATGTAACATGTACCATAAACCTACGGTTTCAGAAAAGTATCTCAATTTCCTATCCTACCACCCACTCCCACAGAAAAGAGATGTTTTAATGAGCCTATATAGTAAACTAGAATTTTTATTAGCGCATCCAAAATTTCATGAAGAAAATTTGAGACGAATTGTAGAAATGTTTTCAAACAATGACTATCCCATCAATTTTATATTTGACACTATTAATGCACGACTGACATCACTTTAAAAAAAAAATGTGAAAATTTTAGACAATGAAAGATATTTTAATAAAAGGTTGATCTACGAAATGTTGCACATAAAAATGCAAAAAAACGGATTAAATTCATAATCTGATACCGAATTTCTACATCATGCATACACTAACATATTACAGAAGTTTACATAATCACGATGATAAGATTTTTTTTACATAATATGCAGACAGATACTAATAATTTACAAAAAAGTTTTTTAAAAATAAATCAAGACGAGGATTTAATTTGATACGTAACATACTTCCACAAAGAATGTTTGTGTTTGAAATGGATGTGTTTTTAGAATGTTTTGACTTCATCTTCATTATTAGTTGTAAAATTACATACAGATAGTCATGTAGAACAGTAATATTACCTGACAACGATTATCCGTGCGTTGTAAATATTTTAATCATATTAATCAATCTAGTTGAGGATGAACATACATTGTATGTAAGAATGATAAAGGATGAGTCTCTTCAATAATTACCTTCGAGTTTAGGTAGATTGTATAGCAAAAAGTTACGCTAACATCCAATAGTTGTTTAGCATCCAATAGCTGTACATTCTGTATAACGTCCATAGATAAACAACTATTGGAATGTTACACTCTTCAATTGTGAAGATGAAAAAGACTCATCCTACTATACATATATTGCACATTTATTCAGACATGTATGTTTGTACAGGAAAATCAATGTAACTCGCTGAAGCTGGTGACTTGAATTGAGCCGAAACGTATGAAGAAGAAAAAAAATTGTTGTAGCACGTAAGAAGAACAAATATAAATTAATTATTTTGTCAATTTGGCGCATAATTGTTTACTCTCACTTGCTCGTTATACACGCAGTTATATTGTTAGTATAATATAATTGATCTTGCCTTAGTTCTTTACTAGATTTAAATATATTAAAGAATCTTGTAACAGTTACAAAGTTTTCTGCTGAACGAGTCATTATATATCATAATTGAAAACTATATGTATTTAGTAAAAACTGCGAAAAATTGATATTTTCTTTTGTGAATTGCTGCGAAGGCTCAAGAGACGTCTTAAATATGCGAGTTTAAGAGATAATTCAATATGATTTGTCAAGAAAGAACATCGAAGATAAAGAAGATTAACATTAGATATAATGCATTAGAAAATAAAAAAAAAATATGTGCATGTGTGCTACTATGAAGAATGCAATTATAACTAACATTTTTCGCGAAGAGCTTTTAAACATAGGAGAATTAATTAATTCACAGCTTTCATCGCAATCGAGAACAGCATTTTGCAAAATTTATAGTTTTTGTTCTATTATATTATTACATCTATTAGTTAACCAGCGTTGTTTTCTCGCACACAGTGATGAATCACAGATGATAAATAATGCTAAAACACGTGATATATGTATATATTGATACCTATCTCATTTTTTTTACCTAAAATATTCAATTTTTTGTCTTTAAAATTTACGTTAATTATTTTTTAAAATAAAATTATGTTAATTATTAGGTGTTGGAATTAATTCGTAGCGTTTTACAAGTGATGGGAAGTACTTTCATTAATGTATTTTTTAATGCTCATGTGAAATAAATAACATTCTTTCATTAAAAAACGCTACGAATTAATTCCAACACCTAATAAAATAAAATTTATATTACTTTTATTATATCTAATTTTGGATAAAAATAATGTTTTTTTATTTTATTATATTATAAAAAGAATTAATACATTACGCTTATAAAAAAATTTTTTTTGAAAGAATTTTTCATGAGACAAATATTAACTTTGATTAAAGATATAAATCCGTCACTGTTCTTATATACAGAGTGGGGAGGAGTTAAAATGCCTATATATTATTTAACCTATATATTATTTAAGAAATCATTAACTTCATTGATGTGCTATCGCATAATAAGAATATATTATAATCTTATCACAGCACAATGGGACAGAATCCGAAAACTGGCTAACAAAACAAAGTTTTTCAGATTCAGTGTCTTTTTTACTTTCATTGCCTTGCCAAATCGAAATAAATTGATAAAGCCTTTATATAATTTAGTTAGAGATTCTTCATTTTATTTATAATATGAAATCACATTTGCTTTATTCAAATTTCAAGACATTTAGCCAGTTTTTCGAACTTTTATCCTACTACGTGTAGAGGGTGTTCACAATTAGACTCGTATAAAAAATATTAGGTATGCTAACATTTAAGAATTTTGATGAGATCGTTGACTGCATCGCTGAAAGATCTCTTTTCGCTAAATTCAATTTTGTAATCAAATAATAATTCTGTGATAAGTTGACTAATTTTCGTAATTTGGATGTTAAATGAAATTCATCGAGGCTTTATATATGATCCCGTTTATTGTGTTTTATTGTAGTTTATATAGTTGCTAGTTTAAAATTATATTATATGGTTTATATAGTTATTAGTTTAAAATTATATTATATGCGTATTTTAAATTAATGCGCACAATTGAATAACCGAAGAGAGGTTTCATATTCCATTACATTAAATATATTATTTTTATAAATGAGACGATTTGTCAACAAGAGCATGACTTGAAGACTTGGAAGATGCTAAAATAATATATATTGAAACAAATAAAATGACATGTTACATGCATTAAAAATGTTTTTTTGATATTATAATTAAGAGATAATTACAAGAGTCCTTTACATCAAGTAATATATAAATGTTTTTGGGTTTGTCAAATATGTCATTTCCTGTGAATTGTCAAGACTAATCATTGTTAATCACAAATATCGTTTGAATTTCAATAATTTGAATAAAATCAACTGAAGGTAAGATAACGAATCTGAATCGATTCGCATAAACGCATCGTAAAGATCATGAGCAGATATTTGTCGAGTGCTGAATGAATGTCGTACGCATTAATAACTATTCAAATTTTGTTTACAGGTAGAACGAAGCGGAGGTCGCGGAACGCGCTTCCTCATAAACGGTATAATTGCCACAAGTGCGGCATTAAATCTTACGTTAACAAGAGCACCTTAAACCGTCATCTACGAGAAGAATGCAACATGGAGCCACAAAACTCGTGTCCTTACTGTAACAAGAGGATCCATCAACGATGCAATTTTCAGCGACACATAAAGAAGGTTCACCATAGTGTGTATCATAGTGTCATCCCGCTTGATTGATTCATTGATCGACTGACCACGCAACTACACGATCAACGCTGTTCTCATTAAAAGAAATGAATTAATTCTTTCATTTTTAAATACAAAATTTAAATTTAACACATTTTTTATTTGTTATTATCTCATATTTTTACAGAAAAAATTTAGTCGAATATTAAGAAAATATAATATATGATAATTTATAGTCATATGTTCTTATATTGGGTCATTTAAAAAGTATTCAAAAATTGAATAAAAAACCGCGGATACTTTTAAATGACCTAATATATTCTTTTTTGAAATGACTAATCAAGTGGTTCTATTTTTGAATAATATTTTTGAAATTTATTTGGACATGTAGAAAAATTAGCATTTATCATTAGTTATTTAATTTATTATTGTTTATATACGCTGCGTGAAAAATGTATGTTCCTATATATCGGTTATTACGAGGAATATTACTAAGATCCCTTTGGTCTAAAGGCTTATGCGGAGTCTATAATAGAAGTCGTAACGGTCATAGAGTCTTAAGTCATAGAAAATTGACCAATCATAGTCAATTATTCTTCTCATATTCGATTGTAATCGCTACGACTTCTATTGTAGACTCCGCATTAGGATGCTAGCACAGAATGCTAGACATCCAGGTTCGATTTCTAGAGATAATATTTTTCGTAATAAATTTATTTAAAGATTTTCAGTACATTAAGATCTTCTAAAAATGATGCCTAAAAATAATGCAATTAAACATCAAATTATTAAATTGCTTGTCAATTTAATTTATGATATTACTATAGCATAGTTCAATTGCATTTTTAAGTTCAAAAAACCAATTTAGCGTGCAATTCAAGAGGATATATAAATATAATAGGGTATATAATATAAAATTATTTAAATAAAATTATTTAAAGCACTTAAGATCCAGCTTCGACTGGTATAGGCATTCTTTCTTACTTATTGTGTATTCACATTATATAGTCCTAATAAATCGTTTATTAAAAATTAGTATTATTAAAATTTTTATGGTAATATTTCATTTATTTTTATAAAGAGACAGTGTTTTTAAAAATGTTCAATAATAAAATAATTTATTGCTCAATTTTGAGGTGTATATTAAGAAAGGTGTATTTTACATACAAAGATGCATCGGATGTTAGAAATTTATAAGTATTTAAAATATTTAAAGATAGCCTTAGGTGAAGTCACTGTAAAATGAAAATTGTTATAAAGACTTTATTCTCGAAAAATGAATTAATCTGCTTTTAATTAATTATAGTGTAATTAATTGAGTGTTCATTCATTTCGTCGTGCGTGTACTTTCTCGGAGATAGAAATAAATACTCTTTGATGACATTTTATTTATTTATTTTGGAATAAGTTAGAATGTTTTGAACACGTTTTCAATGTTGATATCGAAAATGCATATTAATACTCAAAAAGCAAATGATGTATAATAGTAACATATAATAGTAATAATATAATAATAGTAATAATAATTTTTCGTGCTTTGTAAAACGATATGTAAAAATTTCCCGTTTCATTTATGTGTGGATTAAACTCTCATATCGCTTTTTATCTTTAACAGCTGCTTTATAATTGATACAGTACATAAGTGTGAATATTTAATCATTTTATCATTACATTATTTTTGTCCAGATATAATTATATAATAGTTTTAAATTTGATGTTGTCATTGATAGAGTAATTCTCATTATAATGGACTATTTCCAGCAAATCACAACATGTAACTTCGATGTAATGTTACACGAATATCAAGAATGTTACATATAATTATTTATTTTATAACGATATAGCGTAGTGATACGGTTTTATGTTAGCAACTTTGAACACATCATTTTTATATCAGAAATATCATTAATATATTTATTACAATGTAAATATAAACATCTTTTTTTTACATATTTCTATACTATATAAAATATATACAAAATAGGTACAATAGTAATAAAAATTGACGCTATGAGTAAAATGTACATAAAAAAAGATGCGTTAGATGTAATATTCAATTTTGAACTGATTGATTTTGAGCAATCTGCAGCATTTATTGTGTTCGGGAAGATGTTATTAGAGCTATTTATGTTATCATTCCATCTATATTGTTTATTAAATGTAAAATAAGAATAAACACAAGAATGACACAAAAAATACTAGTAGCATCTTCTAGAATGCCCCTAACGACTGGAAGTTGTATAAATTTAATCTCTCTGTATACGTATTTTATATGTAACACAATATAACATTCGTTAAATTGTTGAAAGATCATAATTGTATTTATGTTTTGAGAGTTATGTGTGTGTTAGATTAAATTTTTAAATAATTATTAAATGATTATATAACACAACGAAGAAATATATATTTTTAAAATACCCTCAAAATTATGTGACACTTACATGTCCACTTACGTCTCTATGAAATATATCATTGTTCTTTTTAAATTATATAACTGCTCTCTAAGTTATGTAACAGTTTTGATTTGCTGGGTCCATGTTGCTTATACATACATAATATTTTTATACAAAAGAAAATGAAAACACAAACATTGCTTCATGAATATTATGAGCAATTTATCCTAATTCAATGCCTCACGATAAATAATATTCTTTTCTATTATAAAATATTTCAGCATACATTCGTTATCATCAATAAGAAATTATTATGTAATTAATAAAATTTATAATAATGTAGAATTTACAGTATTCAAATATACGAACATTTTTTTCTACTAATTTCTTTAACGTTGTTTGTCACGCGATGGTATACCTGTTTCATATACCATATTTTTATATATTATATTATTACCTAAACATGCAGTATATGTGTAATAATTTTCATACAGTATTTAATAATTTCAAATTATTAAATTGCATAATGTTCTTTTATTTTACGAATAGCGCTTAATTTAATCCTTTATACACTTATAATAATAAATATTTTTATACATGACAAGTTATTATCTGCCAACATTTGTTATTTCCCTAAAGCAAAATTGGAAACGTTTTATTTTATAATAAAAATAATAAAAAATAATGCGTTACCATTATCATTATTTAGAAAGTAATGATTTCTTTTTTTTTTTCGTTACTTGATTTCTTGTAATGCTAAAGTGAGACATTTTTTAAATTATATTATTCAATAATTAAAATTTAACGATCGTGATGTAAAGAATTGCATAGTTGTTTTGTATATCAAAGATTCAGATTTAACCCACAATACCTACAAGATGATTTTATTTCATCATCACTTTTCGGAAAGTAATGGCAAACTGCCGAGAATAATTTTTGGTGAATGACAGTATAATGATCAATTTTGAAAAAAATGTAAAAATCATAATATTACTTGTTCATTAATAGCAATGATAATGTTATCTATTCATAGAAATGTCCTCGGCAACGTCACGATACTTTGCTACGCCATAATCACTTGAAAGAATCTGACATAGTCCATAAAAGACTTAGTCTTGAATCTGATATGGACCTGATATGGAAATAGCTTGACAGTCACAGTAAAATTTATTTAAAAATCCGACGTGATCTATGACAGACTCGCGCCTCATCTGATATGGATCTGATATGGAAACAGTCTGGTATTCACAGTAATTTATTCACAAAATTTAATGAGCGCTGGACAGGAAATAAGATATAAGAATCCTTAAATTAATATACGCTCTACTTACACTTACATAAAGATCTGTCTAATCTGTTCAATTTTTATTATTTTTAGTACATTGTAGGCTCATTCCTCAAATTTCGAACTCTATTAAGGTGCTTTTATATAATTCGCAAATCGCAAAACGTAATTCGCAAACGCAGACATAGAATGAAGATTTGCGTTTGTCTTTTCATTGCGTACAATTAGTTTTCATCTGCGTGTATCTTGCGTGGAGTGATTGTCATTTTGCGTCAGCATTTGTGAACTACGTTTTGTAATTATGTTTTACGAATTATGTATAAAGGCACCCTAATGCCCGTATTATATTACATTGGAGATTAAGGATTGCGAATTAAGGATTAGAATTCAGCCAATCACGAAATAGACTAAAATTAAAATTATCTGATTGGTCGAATTTTAATCTTCAATTCGCAATTTCCTCAATCTCCAATGCATAATGTCATAAAGACATTACAGCGAGAAATGCCTAAAACACATGTGGCCACAAAGAATCTAAATGTAGCGCATGTTCGCATCGCAGTATTTTGTAACTGTGACAGATTTCCAAACCTGAATAGTCATAAACTTTAATGATTAATATCAGGCTCACAGGACAAAGTGACGCTTTTTTTCTGCCAGAGTCTTTCGTTTTAAAACACGAATAAATTTAATTTCATTGATTTGTAAGGTGGCGTAGGCTAAACTGAATAATTACTCTTTTTTTTTGTCAAACCTATTTTTACACGAAAATGCATCGATTGAAAATATTTTTATCAAAATATGAGAAGAGATATTCTTAATATTATTTATTTACAATGGAATCTAATAAACTGAAAGCAAATTTCCAAGCAAAAATATCGACAAATAAAAAATTTTAATCTGATCATTAAAATAAAGTACATGAGTACATTATACGTGATATGCCAAAATAGTGATAAAATATAGAAGGCACAAATATAGAAGGTATTGATATTGATGTTTATTCAAACAATATTCGAAAAAGTGCATACACCCAGTTAACTCTAAATATTCCTGCAATATACATTAAAAAAAATGTAAAAACATTCAAATATTGGTTAAAAATTCTATTTATATATCGTTACATATAATATTCCGAGAATGTTCCATACATATTTCGCAAAATTTTAATTTTTCCAGAAATTCCAGATCCGGTCATCCCTGAATCATTTTTTAAACAAAATTGTACTATGTCTATAAAGAATAAATTTCATGCTTTCACCTTAGAGCTCACTTTGGGGCTCACTTCACAGACAAAATGCTCTGCTCTTTGTATTCTTTCCCAGGTGATTCTTATTCATGAATATTCTCTGTCGCAACCTTTTGTTGGCGAAAATGTGTATTGCTCTCTCGCATAATTTTTGTGATATATAGGAGTATTCATAAAATATTCTGAATATTTCATCGATATTTGCACATTCTATGACTATTCTTTTATTGTTCCGTAATATTCGTCATATTAAGAATGTGAATCGAACTTTCTATGAATATTTAGTGTTAATTAGACAATAACGAGTCTTCGATTAATTCTGATGTTAGTGAAAGGTTAAGAGAATATTGTGGATTGATTGTGATGCAAATCTCTTTTCGGAAATCAATGAAAATATTTTAAGTCGAACTAACATTATATTTTAGATCAAACTAACATTAGTAATAGTGATAATAACAATTTATGCATTTGATAATTATTAATAGATTTATTATCGCTATGAATTGCAGTATCATTTTAGCCAAGATTGAATTTGTCCAAATATATTTTTACCGTCCAATATATTTAGGATTAAGAGAGCTGGATTATATAAGGGGGGAAGGAGGGCTCTAAGGGAGCTCAGTCCTGAGCCCCATCTTTTTAGGGGGCTCCTTAGCTTAAAATTGTATTTTATTGATAAAAGTAAATAATCGAATGCAAATAAATAATTAAAATTTTTAATTTTGCATTTTTTCGCACAATAAAACGCACAATATTCATCAAAAAAGTACACATTTCTATATATTTTTTTAATCTGGAAACATACATTTTGGATGCATCGTGCATTCGCTTACGCAGCAATTAGTGTATCATTTTATCCTTGTTTAGCATTGTGAATAACAAGGATAAATAACAGATGCTCAATTCTTATGAATAAAAGGGGCTCCGTTTTAATATCTGTCCCTGGGCTAAAAATATTTTAAGGCTTTGAATGTATCAAAAGAAAATGTAATTAAACAAACCACACAAAAAGAAAACTATATTGTGATAGATTTGTAAAATGGTATAATACATATATTCCTTTGTTAAAAAAAGACTAAAGGATCCAACACTTATTGGAATGAGAAAAGGATCGGATCAATCTTTTCCCAACTAAATGATATAATAACATATTTGAAAACATATTTCAGATTTTTTTTTTTTCAGAGCAAACACCTTTGGAGATATTACTAGACGCCAATATACCCGTTCTATGTGAAAGCATCAATGTTTCAACTGCAGGTATGATATAATATGAACAATTTTAAAATTGCCACAAATTTAGTAATAAAATAAGAATGTAATGCTCGAATATATACGAAACAATACCTTTTCACAAATGACCAATAATCGAGTCCATGAGGATGTTCAAATAACCATTTAATTAATATAAAATTTAATTACTATAAGAAAATTTATATACATATGTTTCGACTCAGAGCTTTCATCAGTTTGTTAACATAAAATTCTTAATTACATTCTATTCGACAGATAAAAATAAAGATATAAAATAACGATGGATAACGATTTATATCGTCTGCTAAACAGTCATCTTAGTCGAAACCGTGAAAATAGATGGAATATAATTTTTGATACACCATGTCCTCAATAAAATAGTCAAAATATCAAGTTCATAACTACATACAATCCTTGTTAACCGGCAAGAATCAACATTAAATCCAATATTTGTGATAGTCAAAATATGTAAAAATGATAGTCATGGTGTGAAATAAATCAGTGTGAAATAAATCAGCAGTTCAAAGAAAAGGGGATGTATGGCTGTACAAGATTTTTCTGATGCTTGTTATGTGCCAAGATATCTTTTTATATCTGTATGATAAAATGTAATTAGGAATTTTATGTTAACGAACTGATGAAGGCTTCTGTGAGTCGAAACGTATGTATATAAATTTTTGCTCTTATAATAATTAAATTTTATATTAATTAAATAATTATTTGAACATCTTAACGGACTCGATTATTAGTCGTCGAAAGGTATTATATTTTCTGGTACAAATTTATAGTGTATGAATTATAGGATCGAATACTCTTAGCATTGATAGTGCAATTTGGAAAAAACTTCAGGAAATGTTCGAGAAAGAAACTACAAAAATTAATATTAGTAAGTTTAAAAAAAATATTTTGTCTAAATATTTAAATCGTATGTGCACGTGTAATTGAATTTGGTTACAGAATTAGATTCACTATCAGTCAAAGTAGGAAGTCTTGTGGAAGACATGAAGGTAGTAAAGAATAAAATACAGTTGAATCAAGTACTAATAAAAAGTACTAACAAAAAGTCTAATAAAAATGCAGACTTGGACAATATATTTTTAAAAAAGTATAATATTAAGCTTCCATTTAATAACAAAGAAGACTTTAAAAACTTCAATGATCGTCTCAACGATGATACTGATTTTCGATTGAATTTTGTAAGCACAATTACTTTGTTCAGAAATACTTATTTATGTATTATATTTATTTTGCTAATATAAACTTAATCATTCTAGTGCGAGCATCTCCGCCGTTATGTGGATTATTCCACCACTTTATCTAAAAATATAACATCTATGATTAAAATGGTTATAACACGCAATGTCGCTATAGAGTATACAGCATCTAAAGTAACGCCTGGAAAAGCCCTCATGAAGGATGAACATTTATATGCATGTATAGAAGGTGCACATGAATATTTTATTATTACATAAATAATTTAATGAAGAAGCTTTAGTAATATTTTAATATAAAAATTTGTTGTGTTATCAATAAATTTTTCTTACTTCAATTTATAGACATACTTCTTCAAAATGAATTCCAAGGTGAAATTGTAACGACAAAACTTCTTTTGAAGGCCTTAAGTACTTCGCTTAGCAATGCGAAGGACTGGGACGGACACAGAAAAGATCGGGATGGGCAGAGGAAGGATCGGGATGGGCAAAGGAAGGATCAATAATTTATTTCTTATATAATTGATCATATAATATATACATTACATATAATTATATCATACTTCATTTGTGAACAGAATAAAAAAGTCAAAGTTGCTTGTATTTTATTTTGAATAATACCGGTGTTGCATAACCTATCGATATGACGCTATAGTGAACGCCTTAAAGGATATAGCCAACTTAATATGTAATTATTTATAATATATATGCGAAACACATGGATTACTTCACGAGTTACAAATAATTACAAGTTAAGCGGCCTTCCCTTTTAGAGACATATGCTACATTATGGGATGAATTTCCGAAAACGTCCATTATGAATTTTGACAGAAATATTCTAAATGATGTCAAATGAATAGATCTCTTGAATGGATTTTCATCAATGGATTTTCATTCAAAAAAGTTTAATGCTAAAAATGTTTGAATAAAGTTATATATAAATCGCTGTGAAACAAAATCCACTCCATATCTATGGGGGATTCCGTTTAGCTACAAATCGATTGCCTACAATATCGTTTGCATACATCACTTTTGTCGACAGTTCATTTGCGTATAAAAATTATTGCGTACAGCTCGATTGCCTACATGCACTATTGCACACAAAAATGTAAAAGTAAGAGAAAAACTTTTGCAGTACACACGACACTATTGTGCATAAACTGCATTGCACTCATAACATTATTGCCTATAGATCGATTGCCTACGAGCATTTTTGCGCACAAATAAAAATTTCAAAAACGAAGTCACATTTGCCTATATGTATTATTGTCTACAGCTCGATTGCCTACTTGTAGGATTATTGCCTACAACTTGATTGTCTACAAATATTCTCTACTTTAAAAATACAAATTCTCTGTTTTAAAATAAATTCTCTGCTTTAAAATACAAATTTTCTTCTATAAAAATACAAATTATTTTATATTTACATAATTTAATCTTTTAAAATTTCAACCTTAATTTTGTATGCAAAAGTGGTTGTGCGCAACAGTGTCGTGTGTGCAGTAAAAGTTTTTCTCTTAATTTTACAATTTTGTGTGCAATAGTGCACATAGACAATTAAGCTGTAGGCAAACGATGCTGTAGGCAAACGATGCTGTAGGCTATCAATTTGTAAGCAAACGAGATCCTCCCTGGTGTGGCATTTGCAAATTTGCCATGCTTGTTTCTGAAGTACTGTCCTATACTCGTCTACTGACAATTATATATCAATGTCATTATGTGTCTTGCGTAGTTTTTTTTTACTATACAAAATATCTGTGCAAGATACATAAAGATATCGACAATTGTTTACGTGTACAGAATACGGGCTTGACATGGCAACATGGCATCCACGTAAGAGCCATACTATAGCTAAATACTTATCTAAATTTCCATCATAAATTATAATACAAAATTAATTTTGTATTATAATTTATAAATTATAATTATAATAATTTATAATTTATAAAAGTTTGAGATATATATATATATATATATATATATATATATCTCAAACTTTTCTTTAGATTAAACTTATCTAATAAATGTTCTATAATTCTTTACATTAATATTTTTATTTTTAAATGTACATATACTTCTTTAGGAATTTAGATTATAATTCACAAATGAAAATATGAAGTAAAAAATATTTTTTAATATTTAAATTTTTATTTAATTAAAATATTTTTATCTATTAAAAAATAATGCGATATATTAAGTAAATACAAAGATAATAGGAAATTAAAATAACAATAAAAAAACAGTTTAATTCGATTCGTTATTGTAAAAAAGTAATAATAATATCGTTACCATTATTGACAGAAAAAAAGTAAAAACCGTTACCGAAAAGAAGCAACAATTTACAAATAATGTGTTGCTTCTCAATTTTACCCTAAAGTATAATATTATGAGATAATTAAAAAAAAACCTAATCTAAAAAAACTTTATATCTATAAAAAAGAAGCTATTTGATTAGTTCGATGAGATAACTGATACTGTATTAATATTGTATCGACATATGCGCTTTAATATATGGTATTAATATTATATCACGTCTGTTTAACACATTAAATACCGGTCCCTATGGACTAGCACTAGAGTTTTCGTTTACACCATGCTGGTCTCTACGAACTAGCGCTCAATTTTTTGTTTATTTTACGCCACCGTCCTTGTGTATCGAGGATAAACATTTCATTTAGATGTCAATTCTTGAGGAATTTAAAGTAAATGGAGAATATAATACTTTAATAAAAATTAATAGATGGTATTAATGGATGGCATTTGGCGTAAACGGAAAGTGAAACAAAAGAGGCTCTTAACGTGTTAAATCATTAAGCTATAGCTTTTCTATTTATGATAAATTAAATTCTTATCTGATACATACAGAAGCAAACATTCATTTTGTTGCTCTACATTTTGATTTATTTTATTTTTATTAAAAATAAAATACATAAAAATGATTTTATTGTGTTTGTTATTGCTAACCCTTAATTTAGCACTATTTGTCTACTAAATCTATTGAATCTATTTTTACAAGAAGCTGCCCCGAGAAAAGATAAGAAAAACAAAAATCGTTTTAATTCGGATATTTTAATACTTAATTATTTTTCATTAAGTTCTACAGTTTCTTTACATAGTGAAATATCAATTAAAGATAATCCCTTAGGAAGATATGCAAATAATGTGGATCATCTATGGATTGCTAATTTGTGATATGACCGACGTATATGTTAGTTGAAGTTTTATTTAAATAAGGAACAATTCGATAATTTAAGAAAAAGAACTTTATTACTTGCTGTCTGTAAACTAAAACTATTTAAACTAAACATCAATTTTATTACAAACAATGAAAAAGCTATAATAATGTTTATTTAATTTTTTACATAGATAAAGTGATGAAACATTGAAAAAATATGTATATACATATGTATATATTATTGTGTGTGTATGTGTGTGTGTATGTGTGTATGTATATATATATATATATAATATATATATAAATAATATATATATATATATATATATTCATTAATATTTGCAATGTTTCATAACATTCTAAGAACTGTAACTGTACTATTGTATTATTGAAAATCTTCCGTATTAAATTATTACATTATTTTAGTTTTTCGTTTAACTATTCGCGTTCTAATAGTATTTGTATGGTGACTGTACATTTTTTATTGTAAAGGATAATTCTTTATTTTAGGTGGCTATTCTTTAGATTTATCTGTTTCTTCAAAACTCAATTTTGCCCTTTATTTTCCAATATTATCCTTTACTGTCCTTTATTTTGGCATTACGGGAAATTCTTTTTTAACTGTGAGAAAACTCAATTTAAAGTTGAAACACTAAAGCTTACATTTACACAAAATGCAATTTTGAAACGAATTGGTTAAAATTTTGATTTTTTAAAAAATAATGATGTAATTTAAAAAAAATACATTTGTCAAAAAAGTATCATTAAAAGCCTTCTTTAATATTTATTAAAAAATATATAACATATAAATGTATAATATATAAAATTTATTTTTGTTAATTAAATTTCTTAATTTTTTAAATTAAATTATTTAAACTAGAGTTGTTTTCATTTTTTTGTTATTTCGAACCTTTTATTATTTCAGATCAAGGATTTGTTCTAATGTCGTTCTAACGTCGAAAAAACAGTCGAACCAGTTTTAAATTACCCAGTCCAGCAAGAAAATCTGCGACGAGCAGGATTAGTATTTTTTAATAAATTCGAAATTGTTGAATCCAAATCCGCCAGGAAAAGATGTCCATCACGTCAGGTTTTTTTTAGATAAATCGAGTAATATGAGCAAAAATCAACGTTTTTTTTCATATTTACTATTTTTAGAGAATCCCGTTTACTTACAAATCGATTGCCTACAGTATCGTTTGCCTACATCATTTTTGCCGACAGTTCGTTTGCGCAAAAAAATTATTACCTATACCTCAATTGTTTACATGTATTATTGCCTACAGTTCGATTGCCTACAAGCATGTTTGCGCACAAATATAAAATTAAGATTAAGTTAAGTAAGAAAATAATTTGTATTTTTAAAACAGAGAATTTGTCTTTTTTAAAGCAGAGAATAGTACATGTAGGCAATCGAGTTGTAGGCAATAATTTTTGTGTGCAAACGAACTGTCAGCAAAAGTGATATAGGCAAACAATACTGTAGGCAATCGATTTGTAGGCAAAAAGAGTCATCTCATTCAAAATGACGACGATTCAGTAAACTCCCATTATCTATTGCGATGTGAATCAAATGCAAAAATTAAAAGGAATCGTCAATGAAATTTATCTCATTAGACCTTTTTACGATCTGTTTCAGGACCCAAAAAGAGGAAAAGCCGTGTTAGCAAGGATCAACCATTTACATGTTACAAATGCGGCAAACGTTATCAATGGCCGGATTCTTTATCGAGACATCTACGTGAAGTATGCGGCGTGTTGCCAAAATACAGTTGCTCGATTTGTTGTACAAAATTTCGGCGCAAGTATTATCTGGTACGCCACCAGAGAAACGTTCATAAATAGAAAAATTTTGAACGGAATCCGTCATTAAAAATAATCAAACATGTATCCCGAAGAATGCGATTATTGCATTATTGTCTGAACGATATAAATCGCTCATCATTGATATTGTATACAAATACAAATTATTAGTAAGATGAGATGGATGTAAGAAAAACGATCCGTAAAAAATTTTTGCGATAAAAGAAGATTATTTCCTATTGTACTTGTTTTCAAAATTTACGTATTCGCGTTTCGAAAGAATATTTCTAACCATAAGTCATCTTTCATCAGATATATATTTATTTCAATATATAAAATAGTCATCAAAATGAAAAATTGATACATTATAATTTAATTTATCAAAAATAATTATACGTACTAATTCTATGCAAAATATACTATTCTGAAAATATAATAATCTGTTTAAAAAAGATGATTATAAATATTATGTAGAAAATACAAATTTTGGTAAAATAAATTTATTGTGTTAATTACTTTTATTGATCCTTGTATGTAAAAAAATGCAGTAGCGTCTCTATAGTTTAGAATTTATCATAGTTAAACTAAATAATATTAGTTTGCATCTTGAAAATCTTTTTCACAATAATTTTATCTTATTAAATATACATTTTTTTTGACAGCGTTAAATCTTATGAAAGCTTATTCTAATTAGAAACGATAGAAATTTTTTTAATAGTTGTCTATATGTACAGACGATATATAAATATATATATATATATATATGTAATACTCACTCACATATTCTTTTAAATAAATAATGAATGTCCTATATCCTATTATAAAAAAATTTCATACGACATATGTATGTATATCGAATTTATTGTTGCCACTTTTTCGCGATGTCTTCTTATTTCACTGTTCACTTCGTACTGCGAAAGTATATATTGTTAGTACAGAAATTGAACTTTGACAGTTCACAAGCTGTCATGAAATCATGATTAAAAATCATGATTTCGTGATTTATCTGTATACTTGTGTATTTGTACATTTGTTTTTTTATATAAGCATAGGCACTGACTTTGGGGAAGCATAGCAGTTTTTGCACCCCTCCCCTTCTCCTCTCCAATAATTTGATTTGGGGAATAATGTCTCCCAATAATTTTTATCTCTTCGTTTTTTAATAATCGCAAATAATTTCGCGAAAAAACGTCAGCAAATTTGGTAATATGTTACATAACATTGGTGCGGCGAACTTTTCATTTTTGCACTGAAAATTTATTTTTATGTAAAAATGAAAAATAAGATAAACAATGATCTTGATCTTAACAAATATTATCCAGGATATGATCCTGGACAACATTCAAGAGGTTTTAGTCTTCGGACACCTTAGGTAGTACTAATAGTGGCGATATTGTAACTTTCAAGTCTTATAATCCGGCTGAAAAGTACTTAATGAAAATTAATTTTATTTTTTTATTATAGCATTTTTTATTATAGCATTTTGAAAATCTTTTGATATCGGCAATTAGATTCTGGAATCAAAAATAGAGTGTCGATGTGAGCTTGACCTAACATTGGCATGCTATCTAACATGATAAAACTGATAAGATTTAAAGATAAGATTTCTAAGGATTTAAATCTTTTTAAATCCTACAATTTTTGTCTAAAACATTTTTCTCAAAAATGCATACTTTCTGGGATATTCAGCTGGTCCGAAACTTTTGGCAGACATTGTATACCAAAAGATAAGAAGCTCGCACGTAGTGCGTTTGTGTTTCATTATATTATGTATTTAAAAAAGAAGAGAGAGAGAATACGACAAAAAATAAGATTTGATGTTTTTCTGTTAATTCGCTTTTGCCAATTATCTATTCTATTCAAAATGATCGATTTGAGTAAATTGATATTTACCCATTGTGGTATAAGTAAAGTGCAAAAGTAAGAAGAGATCGTCGACGAAATTTATCTTACTAGACCTTTTTACGAACTGTTTCAGAACCCAAAAAGGAAAGAAATCGTGCCAGAAAGGATTACTCATACATTTGTTACAAGTGCGGCAAACAGTACCAGTGGATAAACTCCTTATCAAGTTATTTATGTGAAGAATGCGATGTGTTGCGAACGAAAATTCGGCGCAGATGTTATGGACTACGCCAGAGAAACTTTCATATGCAGTAGGATTAATAAAGACTGATTTTTTTTAAAGAATAAAACATATTATGTTTCTTCTTAAATATGTTTTTAAAGCTTCAAATATGCTTTAAACAGTACTATAAAAAAATATATATATAAAACATATTAAAAACATCAATTAAGCATGTTTTAAATTATTTAAAACACATTTAAAATATATTTTTTTACCAACCCTGATACGCAGCAAAAAAAATTTTATATTTGTCTTGGAAATGGTCCACTCACGTTCTTGTCAACAGTTTGTAGTGAATTTTTCAACATATTCTAGTGTTAATTTAACATAATGTGATTATGTTATTTAAAAATTTTGTGTTAAATTTTGTGTTAATTGATATTCGACATTTTTTGTGCCAAAATAACAATTTATGAGTAAGTGAACAAATAATGTAAAAATAAAGTATTGTATTTTAAAACGTAAATTCTAAGATGAAGAATAAAATATGGTTAATTTAATATAGAGGAAAAATGTGTTAATTTCAATATAAATCACATGTCCCAAACGATCCACTTGAATTTTTGAGTTAAATTAAAAAAAATATGTTTCTACAATTTGTTTACAAACTATGTTGATATTATATTTGTATAACTTTCTAACATATTTAACTTGTTAAATTAACTCAAAAATTTAAGTAGACCGTTTGGGGCATGCGATTTATGTTAAATTTAAGACATTTTTTCCAAGTGTAAATATTAGAAAAATTCGTTTCTTTAGAAATGAAATCCGTCATCGAAAATAATTGAGCTTATATCTCAAAGAATGTGATTATTGCGATCTGAACGATGTAAATTGCTCATCATTGATATTGTTTAACTGTAATGTTAGGAAATTGTGTCGAATTTAACATAAATCCCAGACGGTCCATTCAAATTTCGGGTTAATTTAATTTAACGCAAGATGAATATATTAGAAAGTTACATAAATATTATGTAAAAGAATAAATATACCGAAAGAAAAGATAATATTGATGCAGTTTAAACCGTGGAAACATATTTTTCAGTAAAGTTAACATTTATGATATATTAAATTAATTCACATTTTATTTATTTATTTTAGAATTTACGTTTTAAAACACTTTATTTTTACATTATTTGTTCACTTACTCATAAATTGTGTCATTTTGAAAATTTAAGAAATGTAAATATCAATTTAACATAAAATAATTTTTAAATAGTATAATCACATTATGTTGAATTAATATTCAAATATGTTAAAAAATTGAAACCCAAACTGTTAACAAGAACGTGAGTGGACCGTTTCCAACACAAATGCACAATTTTTTAAATTGTGTATTCGTGTCTACAAATATTAATTATTAATAAATTCAGATATAAGAAAACGATTCGTAAAAAATTTTTATGATAAAAAATGATTATTTTATATCATACATACTTTTAAAATTTACATATCGCGTTATTTGTGTTTCGAAAGAATATTTCTAAGTGATTGTGTTTTTCATCGGATGACATTTATTTTTTAATATGTGTATATGTATAAAATAGTCGTTAAAATGAAAAATTAATATTAAATTATTGTTTAATTCATCGAAAATTATTATGCTTATTTTTTTGCAAAAAATACTATTCTGAATAATAATCTGCTTAAATAGGGTGATTATAAATATTATGTAGAAAATACATGAATTTTAATACATAAATTTTGATAAAATAGAATATGACTTAATTGTATTAATCACTTTTACCTAATGTAAGAAAATATGGCACCGTCCATTTTAGAATTTATCGTAATTCAACGAAGTTAATAATAATATTAATTCATATCTCAAAAATAATTTTTTACAATATTTTTATCTTATTAAATATACACTTTTTTTAAATAGCTTTCAGTCTTACTTATCCTAATTACAGACAATAAAAAAAATTTTACATGGATATCTATAAATGATACATATATGTATATGTACATACGAATGCGTGCGCGCGCGCGTGCACACACATGCACACACATACACATACGCACATACACTGTTTGAAATAAATTATATATATATATATATATATCCTATTTTAAAAGTCTCATACATATATCGAATTTATTGTTGCCGCTTTTGATGCTGATTGGTCTTCTAATTGCTTTGATTACTTCGTACTGCGAAAGTACACATTGTCAGTACAGGGATCATATTTTGACAGTTCACAAAATGATAAAAATCGTGATATATTTGTATATACTTGTGTACATTTGTACACTTGTTCTTTATATAATTATATAATATAAGTATATAATATCAAAAAATAAATAACGCACGGGCGTAGTGCGCATCTGTGTCTGTGTTGTCTATAGAACAAAAAGAATACAATAAAGCTAAGATTTGATGTTTTTTTTTATTAATTGGCTGTCGCTAATTATTTGTTTTATTCAAATCGACTCAAGTAAATTGGTATTATCTATTGCGATGTGAGTAAAGTGCAAAAGCTAAAAAGGACATTGAAATTGATCTCATTGTCGACCTTTTTACGACTTGTTTCAGAATTCAAGAGAGAACATTGCCGCGTTAACTATGACCGGCCATTCACATGTTACAAGTGCGGTAAGCGTTATACGTGGACGGACTCCTTGACAAGGCATCTACGCGAAGGATGCGGTGTATTACCGAAGCACATTTGCACGATTTGCGGCAGGAAATTTCGGCGCAAGGATTATTTGCTACGCCACGAGAACCATATTCATAAATAGGAAAATTTGTATTCTTCTACACGAATCCGTTGTTGAAAATAACCAAGCCTATATCTCGAAAAATGCGATTATTACAACCTAAACGATATAAACCGCCCATTATGTCGTATTGTTGATATTATTTGAATATCAGGGGGAGAGAGAGAGAGAGAGAGAGAGAGAGAGAATGCGAATTATTAATTAAATCATATGTAAAAAAACGATTGGTTTCTGTATTAGACAAAGATTATCTCATATATCGTATATATTTTCCAGATTTTCCGTACTGCGTTTTTCGCGTTCCGAAAAAATATTTCTAATCGATCATTTTTCATCGTACGATATTTATTTCAATATTGAAATAGACGAAATGAAAATCAAGACAGCATATAATTTAATTCATTAAAAATTATTAAACATGCTATCTTTGAAGAAAATACTGTTATATTATAATATGAATAATGATGATCTGTTTATATAAAAAATGATTTTAAATATATTATGTAGAAAATGTATATTTTGATAAAATAAATTATTCGTATCATTTTTACTGTGTGTATAAAAAATGTGGTAGCATCTCTTTTAAAATTTATCATAGTTCAACGAAGTTAGTAATATTAGTTCATATCTTGATAATCTTTTTCATAATAATTTTATCTTATTAAGTATATACTTTTCTTAACAGTATTCAATCTTATAAAAACTTATTCTAACTACAGACTTTATAAAAATATTTTTTATGGCTGTCTATACATATATCGAGTGTTCAAAATAAAGCGTTACAAATTTTCATCTCGAAAACACGGCATTATTGAGAAAAATTATTCAGACAAAAGTTCAAAATCAGATCAAGGTCACATTGATTTTTTTTAATGGAACACTCTATTTTTGTTTCCAGAATTTAAAGTATTGTAACTGTCTAGCATCATAACTCAAAAAATGCTTAATGAAAAAATATTTTCTTGAAGCATTTTAGAAAGTTCTTGATAACAGTTGTTAAATTCTGGAATCAAAAGTAAAATATTCCATTTTAAAAAATCGACTTTGATCTTTTGGTGACGCTAAAGGTCAAACTGATAAGATCATTAAATAGATCTTTTTAAACTCTACAACTTTTGTCTGAATAATTTTTCTCAATAATTCCGAGATAAAAATTTGTAACGCTTTATTTTGAACCACCGGTATATATATATATATATATATATATATATATATATATGTATGTATGTATGTATGTATGTATGTATGTATGTATATACATATATATACATACAGGATGTCCCGTAAAGACCGAAACAACACTTAAGGGGAGATTCTTAAAATTATTTTAAAACGATTATTTTAAGAAATTCTAATACCAAAATGTCGAGCTATAAAGTTCTTTGAATTATAAGCATTTAAAGTTAACGAATTATAATACCGTCTAAAATTTGCACATTATGTATAGTACAACGCAAAATGCTAAAAAATAAAACTAATTATTGTCTCTTGTAAATATCGATAAAGATTATGAATGCAAAGATACAGTTACTGATATTTCTAATTATTGATATTTATTATATTAAAAAGAACGTTTTCCCTCGACATTTTGATATTAGAATTTTCATCTCAAAATGATTTCAAGAATCTCCCATTAAGCTTGTTCCGATCTTTATGAGACATCCTGTATATACATTTACTATAAAATTAACATTTTGACTGTGACATATATTTATTTAAAAGAAAATAGAACTGGACAATCTAATATATATCAGATAAGAAAGTAACAGAATTTTTATTGGAAAATTAAAACTGTATAGATATAAGCTGTGCGAAAGTTTTTTAGTTTAAAATATCAGCAACAAAGCTTTGGAAAACTATAATTTACATTAGTATGCAATAATTTTTATAAATATAAGTCATAACTGCTAATATATTTAAATAAAAGATCGCGAAGCAATGAATAAAAAAGTATAGCTCTTTATCGTCAGTATACGTACAATGGCGTATGGAATTAAATGTGTAATTGTCTATCAGCCACGCTTTTTCGTACCTGTGTATAATTTAATATTTTCTGTAAAATGTCTCAGAAGTAAATGTCCACATACGTATAGTATGATAAGAAAGTTTACTTACAATTAAAGAAAGTTATTATTCGCGTAAGTATTCTGTGTCGCTGATTACAATGTAAAAATGAAATATAAGACATGAAAAGAATTCACAAATTTTACACGGGAAAGTATTTAACAGATAAGATTGAAACGTAGATGGGTGCGATATAATTAAAAAATAATGAAATGAATGTGGAATGTGCAGATTAAGTGTGCTCTATATTGAGAAAAGTGGACAAGCAATATTATAATAGACTGTAACAATCTGTGCAAACGGTACAAAAGTTATTGTAACATAGACCCTAACAAGTCTATGATATAAGTAATATTATAAAATAAATTTTAATAACGATAAGTAAGTTGTAAACGTTTATCTTATGATAATCATTTTACAGCTTTTAAAAAGACAATGCGACAATTATTATATAAGACGACACATACAATCGTGTAAAATAATGGAACATTTTCTAAATAGTAGAATTTAAATATCTTTAGCATTATAGTAAAAAGAATATAGCATTGATACATTTTCTGATCTGCATTTTTTTAAATAACATTGCTGTTTCCGTAATTTAACAGAAACAATTTTACCAATTTGAGTCTTGTTTATTGTATTTTTTGTCATATATTTATGAAAAAATAAAAACATTCTTAAATTATCTTTTTAAATAAATAAAGTTTTTAAATAAAATTAATTTTTATATAAAAGAACGACAACGTATATGAATATTTTAATGGTTTAACGAGAAATAACAACAATAATTATGTGGGGAAAACGAATTAAAATGTGATAATATTTAATTATACTATCTGTGACACACTAAGGTTCGGTTGTTCCATCTTTAGATAAACAATGTGGTAATTTTTAATTATTGGATAAACAAAAAGTAAAATAGTAAAACATAAGAGAGTAAGAGAATAAGACAGTGAGTTGAAGTTTACTGAAAGATAGAACAATCCAGCCTTAGAAAAAAAAAACGACAGATACACTTAAATATCGATGTCTAACGATTTAATATTTGTATCGCAAATAAATCAGATTAGCGAGATAAATCAATTGATACATTATCTAAAAAACGAGAAGATACGTATTTTATTTATTCCACATAGACGAATCTGCGTCAACAGGTTCACAAACGCATTAACGTGTCGCTTATTGTTTTTTCCAGACTCAACGCAGTACAACATGACGGACTACTACAAGAGACTGGGCAGACACTTTTGTTCGAAATGTGGAAAAGAATACAAATGGATGCAGTCATTGGTCAGACATGAACGAGAAGAATGCGGAAAAGATCCGCAGTACAGTTGTTATATATGTGGTGCAAAAATTAGACATAAGTGGGTGCTGAAAAAGCACATGATCAACGTTCATCGTATAGTCATTCCGAATGGCAAGAACATTTGGAACGATCAACAATAATCAAGAAAATCTACATAATATTATCATAATCATATACTTAATTAATAGATCTGTTTTTTATTCCTGTACTAGACTACACTAGAATTTCCTTTCTCGCTTTCATTAAATACCAAACATGTATCTATTTTACTTTAAGTTCCAAAAGTGTATACTAGTTCAGCTATAACATAGAAAACAGACTTAATAAAACTTTATCACGCATATTTTTGTTTTTCATTAATTTAATTTTTTGTTTATAATGTTAATATAATATAATGTTATAACGTTAATATTTCAATATTTTTATTTTTAATATCTAAATATTAATTTTTATATGTAATATATAATATTTTATAGATACAAATTTAATATTTTAGGAAATTTAACATACAATTTTTCAAGCAATTTTTTTCTAACAGATGAAATTTATAAGGCAAAGTAATAAAAGTAATTTCACATATCATTATCTGAATTTTATATTATTTGAATTTATATTATCTGAATTTGATTTCATTCAATATTATTGAATGAAATCAAATCTAGGTAATATAAATGAAAATAAATATACTTACATAAAAGTTTTTCATCTATAATATTAGAGTAATATTTTTGATAAAAATAATGTTTAATATAATAGATTTTATGTTAATATGTATATATTATTTACATTATACATATTCTATATAATATTATATTTTTATTTAGAGAATGAAATATTATTGAAGATAATTTAATTTCAAATATGAATGATCTTTTTATAATATGCATTTTCATAACATTTCATTATTACTTAATATAAAATTGCATTTGTATTACTATATTTTTGATAATAACGCCAATGTTTATAAAGAGAACAACAATTTTTGGTAATTATTTGGATAATAAATGTTCATTCATATTCATTCATAAGATAATTATCATCACATTTCGTTGTAAAATATTTATGTGTAATTTAATTATTGTTTAATCATGGTTAGTTAATCATTTCTTTAGCAGGCCCTACTTTCTTCGTACGATTTATATAAAATAATTGAAAAGAAAAAAGTGACTGATTATTGAAATAAAAATTGTATATATGCATAAAATACGACATTTCCATTATCTTCTTCTCCTATATGAATATGAGGAACATATTGCAAAAGTAGAAAATAGGTAATAAAAAACAAAAATATGTGAAGATCGTCGATTGTACTAATTTCCTACATTCCTTCTGAAATTCTTAAATTTCCATCGAAAGACTCAAAATTGCGAATCTGTACATTTCGATTTTAAAGTTGTGCTTAGAAAAATCTTTGAAGAAACTCAATTTACGTGAATTATACTGGTAAAATCTAAACCAGATGACAAACCTAAGGAACTATTATTCTCTTTTGAGAAAATAAAAGAGAGCGCGTTAATAAATTGCCACGGCACGATGAAGACTTAAGAAAGAATATAGATCTGACTGTGAAATTGCAACAGCTAAGAGCACACGCTAACATCGTGCTTTCTTTTCAGGTAACGATGGATCCTATATTCAAAATTATCATAGACGGTACCGCGGCAAATACACCTGCGATGCATGCGGTAAGGAGTACACATGGAAACCGTCTCTGACGAGGCACAAACGCGAGGACTGCGGTAAGAAGCAGCACTACCCATGTCCAGTGTGCAATGCAACGCTCCGGCGTAGCCGTCAGCTCAAACTACACTTGATTCACGTTCACAACTGGAACCTGAATACATAATGCAATAATAAAGTAAGATAAAAATGACGTTGTATTATTTTTTTCATCCAATAGCAGCCTTAGGACGACTTGAACGATGCTCTCGCATAAGATGTCTAAATGAGATTTTCTCACGCCTAATGTTTGCTTATGTAACTGAAAAATGCTGTGTGGAAAAGTATCTATTTATTTTATTATTCTCTCTCTCTCTCTCTCTCTCTCTTTCTCTCTTTCTCCTTAGTCTTCTGAAAATTTACTCTCAAATAGACGCTAAACTGCAGAATAAATAAAAAAAAAGTCACTTTTTTATGACGTTAAACAAGTCTGGAACTGATTGGATTCGACGTTACGAGATATAAGGATTTTCTGCCATCATCTTGAATCACAACTAGATAAATTAATTGCACAATATATTTTTCTTTTTTTATATTTTGTTTAAGAAATATAAATTGCATAGTGTATATTGCGTTACTATACAAGGAAAGTATATAATTTGTTTTTCTTCAAACTGAATTCCCAAATCAAATAAACGTACACGAATAATTGAGTATTTTGTTTGCTTGGATTCAACTCAACTTAAGATGATGCTGGCGTCGTCTGTTTTACAAAAATATTATTTTTGTTACATAAAATATACTTAGTGTTATAAATTTCATAGATTTAAAATTCTTTTTCCACGATTAAAATGTACATGCTTTATAACTCCAGTCTATTTTGTACTAAAAACAGGAAAGAAATAACGAAATTACAGATTTTCTTACTGATTTTTATACCTCAATATGATGATTAAGCTCTCAATTTATCGAAACATTTACTCGTGGAAAAGTTGTGCAGGTCACATGCGTGAAATAAAAGCAGATCCAGATATAAAATAAATAAGTGAGTAATGGTAAATCGTTAGAATTAAGTTTGAAAGTGTATTTAAAAGATTCTTTTTTTTTTGTATAATTTGTATTTATGTGCGTGCGATATTAATATAGTATTACGTAATGTTTACGATGTGTCGATGTTTTATAAATCATACGTGTGTAAGTCGCATTTAATCAGTTATAAGAATTTGATTACGCCAGGCGCCAGCATGTGCCCTTAATAATCATTTGCATTTATTTTAAAAGTAATGCATGTATTGAAATAATAAATATTTTATGTTCTAGGAAGATTGTATAGAATATGAAGTTTTCCTTTGCATCTTATAAACAACATCTGTTATTTTTGTTTTCAGTGTGAATATAATATTAAGGTCGATAATATGGTGGCAGAGAATGTAGATAGTGCAGAAGTGAAATACACGTTGTTTATAAACTCTTTTGCTAGAAGAATAAAGACTGCGAAAATATATTCTGATTTCAAATTTGCCTTTAGAAAAACCCAATTGATTAACGATGACAGATGACAAACTTAATCGAATAATTTTATTTTGTCAAAGAAATAAAGAAGCTTTCTAATGAACTTGGACTGAGAAAAAGAACACAAATCTTACAAGGCTAGTAATTAGAATACATTCTAATGGCGTATTCTTTTTTAGGTAAAGGCGTAATAATTATCGTATAGCAGACGACGATATATCTGTGATGCATGTGGTAAACGGTACATATGGAAACATTCTCTGGTGGCGCATAAACGCGAGGAATGCGGTAAGGAACAACAGTATGCGATAAAAGATTCAGACTCGTGGATCTGAAAGTATGTTATATGGCACTTCGAATATATTATCTGTAAAAAGAAAAAATTTCTTTGAATGCTAATTTGAACGTTAATTTCGTCACATTATTCGTGTTTGATGTGCCAACCGAAGTTTCGATATAGTTATCAATAAAATATACATTCCGAACTGAATGAATAAACCAAATGCAGAAAATAAAATAGCAAAAAGAGGGCACTGTCTCATATTCTCATTCTTTTCTTCTTCATTTGTGTGTCAGTTTGTTAAACCATTGTATTCTGTTATTTTTCAATTATTGTGTTTATCCTAAAAATGTATACGAATTTAATATCGCCAGAGTAAAGACTTTCGTGTTCTATAAAATTGTGGATGTGTGTGTGTATGTGTGTGTGAAAAGTGAAATTTTGTTTATACATCATTGAAAAAATTAGTTCTTTTTATTTTATATTTGTGTTTCTATATTATTGAAGTGTATATCAAGTATAATTAAGTATATCAAGTATATTCCAAAAATTAATTATTTTGATGAAATAGTGATGACGAGTTAAGAATATTTTTAATGGTTAATTATGAAAAAAAATTTTTAATCAAACTTACTGCATCGGAGTAAATAACTCTTCGTTCAAACATACAAAATTATTAATATTTTCCAACATACCGTGTTTGTATTTTCTAATTACGTATATTCTAAAATTATTTCAAATCACATGAAGAGTTTATTTACTTTACAGTTTAATTATTTTAAAGAAATCATTGTTGCGTTGTATTGACTATGCCATTAATTTTTTAGGTAATTCTAGATTTGAAAAATCAATATTGCTAATTTGCCGTGCCTGCGAAAAAAATGTTTTATGGAGGAAGCATTTAGAACTACATATTAAAAAAGCGGATGCGGAATCTAACAAAAGAATGAATTTACTGTGATCGAAAGTTTAAGTGGAAGATTAATCTCGAGCAACATACCGAGAATATTCGACATTGCTTGAAACTAAATTATTACGATATTCAAACTGCAATTTTATTAACCCTTTAAGGCTAAAACTTTTTAAATTTTTTGAGATATTATGTTGTTCTATGTAATATATTAGAAAAATATGACATAAAAAGATTATTTAAAAAAAAAACAGAATTGACGGGCTACTTTAAAATACTTAGCAAGGATATTCTTAAATTATACATTTATAGGAATTTTAAAGAATAAAATTATTGCTTATGCTGAGGCGTTCAAGAGATAATAATATACAATATGTTATTTTCATCACTTATCAGAAGAAAGTTATGGATGTATGTCGTATAAGATAGATGAAAAAAGTTCACGAGAAAATTTAATGATATTAATTAAGATATTCATACATTTTAAGACATTACGAATTTGATTTGACTTGTATCAATTCGTCGAATACGAATTGATACAAACATATAAAGATACATATTTAGCATTATAAATAATTAGACAATTTATTAATTATCATTATTCGGCAGATTGTAGCAATAATCACAATTCATCATGTATATCATTACTGACATTAAAAATTTTATTTTTATTTCCATTTAAAATATTATATTTTATTAAAAATTAGAATAATAGACTCTTATAAAAATTTTGGACTGTTAAATAACTTATTACTGCTTAATGTTTGTAAATATCTATAACTACTGTCATACAAGTTTATACATAAATAAAATTTATATATATTTATTACTAATAAGTTTTTATGTTTTTCTTATTTATATAAAATCAAAGAAAAATTTTGATATATAAATATAGTATTTCTGACCAATTCATGCTCATGATGAATAATATCGATAATATGAAAATTTATGAATTATATCGATACATATCTAGTACAAGACTTTAATATTTTATAAGAATAAAAAAGCATGTACAATATGGTATATCGATATAAAATCAAACTTGATATCTCGTGAGTGACTGAAGGATTAAAACTAAAACCTTGTCAATACTGATTTTTTGAATAAGGTTTTCTAGCATGCACGCTATCAACTTTAAAATCATTCATTAGTCCGACATGAATGAAAGCCAATTGTTGCATATATGTTTCAGACTCACAAAGGTACTCGTCGGGCTTAGCCTATCCATGCAACAGGTGTGGCAAGATATACAAATGGAGAGAATCTTTGAGTCTGCATAAACGAATGGAGTGCGGTATCGAGCCACGATTTGCCTGCAATATCTGCGGCAGAAAGTTTAAACATAAGCACCACCTCATGAAACACCACAACTCAATTCACAAATATAATCAGTAATAATAAATTAAAGCTAATTGATTTCTTTTGTTATATTTTTTAGAAAAAAACAGATAACATGCATATAGTTAGTCTTTTTTTATATAAGAATATGTAGATGTTTGTTAAAGGAAATTTAATTTGGGAACGATCGTCTTCTATCTTAAAACGTTGTGTACTTAAAATTTTCTTAAGATTCTATCTTAAAATCGCTAATTTGATTTTAGCTTCAATTATAGTCAATTCAGCTAAAAGTCGAAGTTTTGATTAAATTTTGATTTCGATTGAAATTGAAAAAAAAATATGATGATGCGCGTGCGGACGCACAGTCGAAACTGATAAATCTTTTGTTTAGGCATAAATGCTAAAAAAAATGAAATGGCTTCTTTTACCTACAAATTGATTGTCTACAGCATCGTTTGCCTACGTCACTTTTGTCGACAGTTCGTTTGCGCACAAAAATTATTGCCTTGATTGCACTTTTACGTACAAGTAAAGATTTCAGAAACGAAATCAGATTTGTCTACATGTATACATGTATTATTGTCTACAGATCGATTGCCTACAAACATTTTTGCGCACAAGTATTAGGTGTTGGAATTAATTCGTAGCGTTTTTTAATGAAAGAATGTTATTTATTTCACATGAGCATTAAAAAATACATTAATGAAAGTACTTCCCATCACTTGTAAAACGCTACGAATTAATTCCAACACCTAATATAAAATTAAGATTAAGTTAAGTAAGAAAATACTTTTAAAACAGAATTTGTTTTTTAAAACAAAAAATTCGTGTTTTTAAAGCAGAGAAAAGTACATGTAGATAATAATATATGTAGACAATCAAACTGTGGACAATAATATTAGGTGTAGTAAAAATAATGGATTTCTTTTTACTGCACTTAATATATGTACGCAATCGAGCAATAGGTAATAATATATACAAGCAAATGTAACTTCGTTTCTGAAATTTGTACTTGTGCACAAAAGTGCATGTAGACAATAATGAGCTGTAGGCTCATAAATAATAACTTTAGTGCACAAATGAATTGTTGGCAAAAATGATGTGAGCAAACGATTTGTAGGCAAACGGGATTCTCTCAAAAGAATTATCGTATCTTTTGAAATTTTATTATCATTGAGATAATATTCATTCCTTTACTTCTAAAATATCGTTAAAAGGAGTGTATTCTTCGAAATGTGATCAAATGTCATTTTTATTATTTTCGTTTCACAAATCTTAAAAATATCGCCTTTTCTTAATTATAACGATTATGTATTTTAGAAAATTATAACAAATCCATTAATAATTTATCAAAAGTAATATAACTTGGAATATTACAACAGTTTATATTGATCTTGATCAGCTGAATTTGACATAAAATAATTTTTTTATGCAAACTTCGATATATATGCGCATGCAACATCGGTCTTTCTAAAATTCTCATAAAAGTTTCGATTGAAATTAAAAAAAATTGTTTCGGTCGAACTCTATTAATTGAAATTACTAGGACCCACTTTTTCCATTTCTTTCATAATTTTTTATAAATTTATTATTTGGAATTTGTAAAAATTTTATGGTGATCGTTCCTGGATACATAATGATAAAAGTTTCCTAATAAAGAAATGAAATCAAGTCCGTATTCATTTATTTATCCCTTTTTATTACAATAATGAATTAAAACACCAAATCAAAAAAGGAACAGAAAAAGAGGGAGAAGAATTTCTTAAATCCTTTATTTTATAATATTTTTATAAATCCATTTTAAACAAAATAATTCTGCCAAGTTTTTTTTAGTTTATTGACAGTAACAGTTTTTAAGTAAAGTTTTTAAGTAATGTCTTTAACTCTTTGAGTACAGAACGGCATGATGCTGTGCACTGCGGAGTTGTTTCTCAACCAAGCTTAAAATTTCGCATGGCTTACCAATTTGTAACTGGGTGCAGGAATTTTATTAAAATATTTGCGTTTTCTTCAAGTTTTTGATATTTTTTCTTTATTATAAACATTAATTATTTTTCGGATAAATTAGGAAATTGAAATGAGAAAGTACTCTAAGTGCGTATATATTATATACTCACAATACTCAAAGGGTTAATCGTACGTAACAATATGATTATCCCAATCAAATTTGTGTATGTAAAACGAAACGATGTTCAAAATTGATTATTATTAAACAAGATCGTTTATATCAAATCTTCAATAAATTTTTTTATCTTGAAAATTATAAATTAACTGAAGAAAAATCAAGAAATATAAGGATTTTATCATTTCTGTGAATTTTCAAATTTTTTCCAAAATTTATGACAGAAATTCTACAAAGTAAAAAAATTAATTACAAAAAGAAATTTTTAAATATATATAAAATATTGTAATGATATTTTTTTTTTATTGTTACTTACTTTTTATTCTGTCATAATACAATATTTTAAAATATGTTTTCTTGTGATATATTAGTATTAGTAGAATGAAATGTCATTGTAAAGTATAAACATAGAGAATAGAAATATTTACTACATTAAAATTATTTTTCAATAATGGATTATTATGGAATTACTATGACAATTATAATATACGTTTTCTATTATAATAATATTGAAAATAAAAATATTTTTACATAAATAAGTTTCATGTATTATATTTGTTTTGTATATAAAAAATATATTTTTTTATTGTAAGATTTTTATATTAATCGCAAAACTTGTTAGCAATGAGATTATAAGGTGTACTAACTTTTCTATTAATTACGATACAATTTGTGTGGATTCTAGATTAATCAAATAATTAAATGTTAGAAAGACTTTTAGATCGCAAATTCTAACTGTCAAATTTATGTATTATTTTTTCGTCGTGGAATGTATGAAAGAAATCGACGCGAAGATTAATCATAGAACACTTTAGAATGCACACACGCACTATTTATAATCTATCTTTCAGGTGATCGAGCCATGACCGTAGCGTTCCCATGCAGGCTTTGCGGCAAGATCTACGCCCACAAATCTTCAATGTATACCCATCTTCGATTATGTGGCAAAGAGCCCAAATTCAGCTGCGTTCTTTGTGGCAGGAGATTCAAATACAAACACAGACTGCAGTCACATCTTACGTCGAATGTACATGCTTTACGACCATGACAATTTAATTGCAACAGAAATTATTAATTCAAGAGTGCTCTTTATATATCGGCATTGTAAATATTATTTGTATTGCATTGTGAATGATGTACTACGACATCTGCACACATGAAGCAAAATTGTTAATATTAATAAAAATTCAGTTCTATTTCGCTAGCAAAAATTATCTACTAAATCCCATTCGCTCATACCGCGAATTCTTAAAAAATATTGCCAATGCATATTATTATGAAATAAATGAAACCTAATAACAGACCCTTTCTATTTTCTCAATAATTCAATGAAAATAGGCATTGTTTCAGACAGTATGTGTATAACTGTATGTATATCCCCCGTTTCCATTTACACGGAAAGTTAGAAACGTGCAAAATTAGTTTGCACGTGAAAAAAATATTAATAAGATATTCTTTTCCTTGCAGCATTTTAATATAAGATTTTAAAGACGGCGCGGATTAATAGACGGATTAAATTATAACAACAAGAGTTTTAAGTGAACAGTCAATTAAAAGAATGAACACCCATGAACATACTTTCTTGTTTTAATACGCTTTCATACAAGACTCGAATCATAATAAACGTAATTACGATTAACTTAACATGGACGTGCTAATATCGTTCAAAATAAATGCAACGTTTAACGAGGGGGAGGGAAGGGTGATTTGATAGCACAAAAGACAGAGTTTGATTTTTGGTATTATATACTACGATAATTTTTCTTCTTTTCCAGCCTATTTGCGGAAGACGTGGATCTGCTTCCAGTGTGGTAAGCGTTACCTGTGGCGCGGCTCCCTAAAGAATCATATACGGGTGGAATGTGGCAAAGAGCCGGCCTTCAAGTGTCCCGTCTGCGGCAGGAAGTTCAAGCATAAACATCGCTGGCAGTCGCACGCGAAATGCATGCATAGCATTAAATTGTAACGCGAGAGACATTTTGCAAGAACTATATCGTTTTTTAATCATTCGCGTGTATATATATTTTAATTTAATTTGAAGACAAGTTTTTGCGTGAATACTGTGCAAAAATACTGCAATATTTTTCAGCGAAACCCCAAAGGTATTGGCAAACTTCGTAAAACTCGTATGATTAATGTTTAAAAAAAATCTTTAAATGAATATATTTTTTAATAATGAGATAGGCGACTGTTGCAATGCCAATAACTGTTGCTATACCAATAAATTTTGCAATTAATAGCTTTAGCATTTAAGCTTATGTATATATAGATCAGTATTTATAGAATCGTTCTATAAAGTATTTTTTTATTTCAAACTTGTATGTGATTTGTTATCTCCTAATGCACACAATTCCTAAAGTTTCAAATAAAAAATATTTCATTAAATATTTTATTCAATCTTTTTTATGGAATCCTAAACTTCAATACGCAATAAATGAATTAAATTAATTGAGTGATCAGATTGATTCTGTTTACAGACGAACTTTAAATTTAAATTAAAGCCAATACAAGCCCAAGGCATGATTGTACGTATAAATAAAGTGATAATCTTCCTCATTTTTATATATATTCAATGAATTTTCTCTAATTCAATTTTCTGTGCATGCAACAGGCTCTTTGACATTGATTTCGACTTTGATTGAGATCCTTTTCAGTTGATGATCCTCAGTGAACAAATTCATTAAAATTAATTCCAATATAACTTAATCCACTTACTATATATATATAATAAGCATATAGCCTGTACAAAATTTTTCTTTATCTAAATTCAAGTCTGCGTTTTTTCTTTTTTGTTAGAGAACATCATGTATGTAATCAGCAATTTCACGAAACGAATATAACCTGTCGATTTACAATTTTGTCACTTATATCAATTTTATGTGCAGGACTGAAGGTATGCAGCGTATGGAGTATATCTTCCAACGAGTTCAAAGATACGGACTTTTTAAAAATGAGAAGCTCTACTGACTCCATGATTTTCTCAACGAACGCGGAAAACTCAAACAATCAACGACTGATGTATTCGTGCAACGTATGTGGCAACGAATATACATGGATAAGCAGTTTACGTCGTCATCAATTGCAGTGCGGTAACAAGGAGGCAAAAAACAGTTGTCATTTCTGCACAAAGAAGTTCTACAGACGGGATCGACTTAAACAACATTTATTTACGTGTCACGCTAATTTATTGAATTCCAAAAGATAGCGATACTCTGCCTATGACAATGACAATAGAAAAAGATGAAAGTGTAGTTTAACTTTGGAAAACTTAATGTATGTATTTGCAAATTTAATACATGGATTCATATTTTTTTGCGCGAATAAAAATCATTGCGAAAATAAAAATCGTTTATTGAAAAACTATAGTATAATTAGTACGCATAAATATTTGGACCTACTTCCAGGCCATCATCAGTATGTCTGAACGTATGTTGTAAAATTCTCACTTCTTCATGGAAAAAATATTTCATAATATATGTAATATACATAATTATATAAAAAATTGACATATTTTGTATACAATTATATCTACGATTATATCATTTACGATTTAGATTTATTTCAACAATATAATTATATCTACGATTTAGATTTATTTCAAGGAGTAGTTTTTGAGTTATAAGGACTTAAATAGCCAATTACAGATTACATTTAGACAATCATCTGTCTACGAAACATGCGTGAGATAATATTAGTAAGCGCGCACGTAATCTATTTAAACGTAATCCGTAATTAGCCATATTAAAACCCTTATTATTTCACAAATAATTTTTTCACTCTATTACTTAACATATCACTCTATTACTTAAATTTATAAATAATTTTTTACTTAATTTTTTGAAAACTTATTTACTGTAACATTTTGATTCAAGAATTTTGGGACACTGTATACAGGGTGTTTTCAGATACTTCTGACAATTAACAAAAACTGAAAGATAAATATTCATCTGCTTTATTCAATATGCAATTAAAAAAATTGTTATTTCTTTTCATAAAAAATTTAAAAAAAAATTTTTTTATCGCATATTATAGCCTATATATAATAAAACAAATGAATATTCTGAAAAAGGAAGTGTCTGAGAAATCGTGCGGACCGTACGCTGAACCTATATGGTATATTTCCATGTAATTTAAAGACAGCGAGAAGGGGATAAAATGACTAATTTTTCTAAAATAATAACAGATAAGAATCTATATGGAAATAATAAATCATCTTTTGTACGTTGATTTTAATATGTTACACAAAAATGAATATAATAAGAATTATGTTTTAAATGCATTCATATGTAATTTTTTTAGTGTTAGTTTAAGGAATGGCATAGTATAAAAGTAATTTAACTTTCTTTAGATCACAGTTTATTATAGCTAAAAATGTATAGAATAATGGAATGTATATGTACAATATTTTCCATTTTTTGTATTGTAATATTTTTATCAAATAAATAAACACAATGGATAATAGGCATAATAACGAAATATTCGTACATGCAAAATCTCGCATTTTACTTATATTTGTTAATATACATTATAAACATGATTACGTCAAATTAGTTAGTTAATATTGATTATCTGTGTAAATAAATCTCATCATATGTAGAAATTTTTTTATTTTTTATTTTTCTTTAATTCTTATATTATAATAAAATATAAAATACATATATATATATAAGAAGTGTTAATATAAAATAAATCTTATTTTTGTAAAAAGATACATTTTTAACTTCTTGGCTTTTTGTAATCTTATCTTATATTTATACTATATTAATTGTAAGTTGTACTGATTGTGAATCTTACTCGCATATGGGGACAAAAATGACGTGTAATTAACACTTAAAATATATAAATTACTTTAAGAAATTCAAATTTATATATATATATTTAATAGGTTTTTTATTTTTGCAAGTAATAACCAAGACTTTAATGTTTTTATTTTTTCATCTCGATATGTAATATATTATTCTCTTATACAGTCGCCGACTACAGAAAGGCAGATTACTTTTTGCTTCCCCCCCTCCCCCTTCCCTCAGTAATGGAAGGGGAGGGCAATGCCCTCTCAATAATTTTTACCTTTTGGTTATTTGAGAAAAGGGTTTTTAACAATTGTAAATAATTTCTGCGATCAAAACTATGAGAAAGCATCGACCACGTGACATACGCTATATATAACGTTGATGCGACGAATTAAAAGTGGTAACGTTGGCACGTCGTCTGCTGTCTTAGAGTGTCTTCTAACAAGAGATAATGTGATGACACGTTATAACAGTGTATCATTACATTCTTGTTGTTCGACAATGTTAAACAAGGATGAGATGATTATTGCAGTGTACTGAGTCACTTATTGAGTCGTGTTTTAATTATCATCAAAGTACTCCTTGGATATCATGTCATCCTTGTTTAAAATTAAACAACAAGGATGACATGATATATGGGAAACACCTAAGTGGGAATCCGAACATGCTCCTGTAAGGAATCCCTAGTGTTCCTGCACATACACGTACCAGAGAGAAACCTGAGAAAGGACATGAGAGCCTTTTTCCTGTAAACTAAATACCTGCAAAATACCTTGTGCATTATAATCCTCTGAAAAAGTGGATGTCGTTTACACAACATTATCCACTTTTTTGCTCTTGATGGAAATAAATCTCTGAAATCAAAAAATCTCCATTAATTTGATAGATTTTAGTTATTTCAGCGATTTATTTCTGTCAGTAGCACCGCAAAGAATGGATATTGATGTGTTCCCTCCCAATATTCTCAGTGCCTCCCGAATATTTTTCGCAAGTTGGCTATGTTCTCTTATATAAGCTTATATATTTTTTAATTGATCAGCAATTTATTGCGATCACTTATTGCGATTATGATATTATCTATTAATTTTTTCTTATTAGGTACGAATATAATAGTTGACCATACAAAAATAATACAATATATGATTGAAATCGCAATTCATTCTTGTGATTTGTATTGATGTTATTTGTAATAATATAATACAATAAAATTTTGTTTCTTCATTTTTTAAACGAATTTCCTTCGATATTTTTTATATGTACGACAGTTTATAGTACGATTCTTCTCTATAAAATATTTTCTTTTTTTACACGAGCAATCTTTTCTATTATATTCGATACACGGTATCGGTTCAATATCAAAATATTAGATACATATATTACATATCCGACAAGAAAAAATTCTAAAGAATTCTAACAATTTATCCGAGAGCAGAATGTAAAAACACAGCGATTATTTACCACAATGATATAATGTAAGAGTTAGCGCTCTTCCAACACCAAGACGCATTAAATCGCGTGCTTTCGATGTTTTGGTCGAGAAAAAAGAGTCGAGCGAACAATTTAATGATCATCAATCTTTCTTTTCAGCATCTTCCCAGAAAACCTGGTCTTGCTATCAATGTGGCAAACGATACATGTGGCGGGACTCATTGAAGAAACATCTCCGGGTCGAATGCGGGAAAGATCCCACCTTCGAGTGCCCAATCTGTGGAAGGAAATTCAAGCACAAGCATCGGTGGCAGTCGCACGCCAGACTAATTCATTATATTAATATATGACCAAGTTAAGAAGTGATCGATGAATTCTGAAGCGATCGATACGCGCCAACAAAGGATGATGTTCCTGATTTTGTGCCACGTTAACGATCGCCCTATGATCACATTCTTTAAAACAATTGCATACAAAGACTATTCAATATTTTCTTTCTATTTGTGATTTTTTTACATAACTTTCTGTGAAATCAAAGAACTGGAAAGGATACGGGCAGTAGGAGTCAAGCGTAGAAGACGTCGCGCAAATAATATATTTATGAAGTGTGAAACTTCTTTATTCACTAAAACGCGCTAATTAAAGCGTATTTCTGCACTTGATTCCTATTGCCCGTATCCTTTCCAGTTCTTTGATTCATAAGGAGTTGGTTAGTTTAATTTGTTACATGGATTTCTGTGAAATGTTATAGTACAAAATATTTTTTATTTAAAAAAAAATATATATATATATATATACGATTAAAACATATACGATTAGTCTTCCACACAAATATAATACTTTAATAGCTTATTATGGAGATTAATTAGAGATAAAAATCCTAAAATGCAAATATCAAAGATCATAGACTTCGATTTATAAATTATCAAAGTTGATTTCGCGTAGAATTTTGATTTTGTTATATAATTCAAGTTTGTTATATAATTTATTATTAATTATTTTTATTGCTGTGCAATTGATATTGAGATTGGCTATTATTAAATTTAGATCATTGTACGAAAATCATTTAAATATTACAAAAAATAATTAATTATCAGTCTATAATTCTCTGCTTCCTTCGCTGTGATTTTTTATCTTTAGATAAATTAGATGGAATTAATATTTTTTAAAGAATATGTTTATTTGTAATTATAAGGATTATCAAGTACGCGGATCATGTTAGTTGATAAGGAACGATTGTGTTCCGAATGATAGTAATATTATGACGCGAAGCGATACGTACTGTTGTCTTATTGTTCGAGTGTTATGCAATATGAATGATAATTAATAGTGCGGCTCGGTATATGGCAATGCAGCGCGCGCAGTGACCTTTGTGTATATTCGCGACGGTTTAATAATTTTTATGTAACAACACGCTTATTTTATGTTGTATTTTTAACATATTTTCACAACAATTTTAATACATCATAAATATATTCATCATAAAATATATTCTCGCCAAATATTCTTGCGTTTTAAATTAATTTTGATAAACTATCGAATATTAAATTTGATCATTCTTAAATCTAAACGTTCTTTGTTGTAAAGAACAAAATTCGCTGTTATGGTAATAAAAAAAAGTATTTTATTTTTTAAATTTAAATATTATATATTAGGTGTTGGAATTAATTCGTAGCGTTTTACAAGTGATGGGAAGTACTTTCATTAATGTATTTTTTAATGCTCATGTGAAATAAATAACATTCTTTCATTAAAAACGCTACGAATTAATTCCAACACCTAATATTTATATTCATATATATATAATACATCTTTTTAAGTGGCGCAATTAATCATTCGAATTCATCACAGAGAAAAACTTTGAATCATTAATAAAAAAGTTAAATTACATATTTGCGTGAAATAGTAAAATTTGTATATTAACATCAGATAATTGTTAAAGTATGTATTACATGTAAGAAAACGAAAAATAAGATCAGTTGTAAAATATGATATTATTGTACATTATTTATGAAAAATAATAGCAGATAATGAATATACATATAAACGTAATCATGAACCTAAATACACAAACTTTACGCGATATCACTTTTAATTAATTTTAATTAGGAATAAAAAATATAGACTCAATATTTTTAAATTAAAATTTTTTAATCTAATTAATTTCCAAAATAATTAAAGTACTTTTCGGTGGTTGAATATTCTATATATGCTCTATTTATATGATAGAATATGTGCAAATTTGTATTTACAAATAAGATGTAGCACTTTTTTGTTTTTTTTACACAACTATTTCTCTCTATATTAATTTCTTTGTTATTAATCTTCCTTTTATTTATTTAAATTAAATATTCTCTTAAGGTGATTTTTTAGAAAAATGCTGAAAAATTGGAGTACTTCACCAGAATTCACTCAAAATCACAAATATCTGCATAATTTGAATAAAATGTTGAATAAAATTACATGTATATCTTAATGAAGTAGGATGAAATATACGATAGTAAATCAAGAGCTGCTATCTTCATCAAACAAAACAAGGTGAAGTTATATTCATTTTTCGAGATTAAATTTGCAAGTTTATGCATGTAAATATCTTTCCAGAATGGCCTATTATTTTTATTTTTTTGTGATTATTATAATCGTAATTTTTTAAACTATTATAATCTCGTTTTTTTGAAAATGGTAATATTTTTGTGCAGTTAGTTTCCGATCCTTGCCTGTCACTAAGTTATACGTTAAAAGTTCTATTTTCAACTTTTTTTTTCTCTATTGTTTCATCGTTAATCTACCTTAAAATTTTGCACACATCATGTTCGGTACTTCACAACCTTATTATATACAGAAATTAAACATTTCGCTGGTAACTCGACTACTAAAAAATCACCTTAAAGACAAAAGTCAGTCTAAAAACACTATAAACTAACACTACTTAAATAAAATCGCAATTGTCAAGAATATAACAAATATTATAAATATTAATATTACAAATAATATTCATGTTTGCTTTCTGAGACAGTTTATATAATTGAGATTATAAAGAACAGAAATGCGCTTGAATCGCGTAAAATGATGTAAATAAAATATTTCAAAATATTTTGGTGCAAAGATTTTTTTTCCTTTATATATCCTATTACTGATTTTTCAAAATAATATATCTGTTTAATAGCTATTTACGTGAATATGTGTATAATATTATAATTTATTTGCAAAAAAACCTATGTTCTCTTTCTGCTCATTTTAAACAATTTAATAATTCATGTCAAAATACGGAAGTTCTATTTATAACTTTATTTGCCGTATACTATAAAAAAATATTCGAAGAACACATATGTGAGATATTATACATATTGAAATACACATATGTACAAAAATACACGTAAATTATTATATGAATTATGTTTATAATGCGTGTATAAAAATATATGACATATTACAAATTACAAATAGAATTGTACTGTGAAATTTAACATCACTTATATATTGTCTAAAATGAGCTTTAATTAATATTTATCCTATTTATTATAATATTTACCCTATTTACATCTTCCATTCACGGATTCAAAATCGATGGCACATTCATCAATAATTGATAATTATACAAAACTCTCTATTTTCTATATTGGTCGCATATTACATTTTAAATACGAATTTCACTCCAATTCATTACTTATGACTTGTTACAGTGACCTTCTGTCTTTCTCTCTTCCTGCTCATCACTCAGTCAAATTTTTCGGACTAAGCGCACGGTGTAAACCAAGCCATTGTCGATACAAATCAAATCTTATAACTAATTAGTTACATCAGCAATATTGCTGTCATCTCACCATTTGCTTAAACTTTGCTCTTACCGTTATCACTTCTATATGTATAATACTACTACTAACTGTAAAACTAATTTGTAAGTCCATGTAATAAAGTTATTATAATTATTATTATATTTTGTACTTATTATTTAACATTTTACTAACCGGAAATCGCTGTCACTTTCAGGGGACGAGAATAACAGAAAATTAAACTTCGTGATATGCCCCGATTGCGGAAGAATTTGCAAAGATGACACTCATCTACTACGCAGAGAATGTAAAAAGGAACGCAATTTTGTCTGTTTGACATGTGATAAAGCTTTCAGACGGAAGTATCACTTGCAAAGACACATGTATCTAGTACACGAATTCAACAAACTGGATCAATAACTAATTTTTATTTTGCTTTTCAAACTTTATTATAAACAGATTACTGTATTTTTGTTTCATTATGTAAATAAATAAATATTTACTGTATATTTTGTATCTAATGAAACGAAATAAACTACAAATTTAAAAATTTCAATACTTATGTTCTTCTTCACAAACATGCAATAAAAATACATTCATAAACTATTGAATCAATTCTAAGAATCGTAAGACTTGTATCCTTGTAAAAATTTGTAAGAACTTATGATTAATATTCTAATTTTATATGTATCGTAAGATGTACGCTGAGAGAAATGATTTTGTTATAGGAATAAATCAAGGGAAATATGATATTTGTTAAAAAAAACAATCGATTAGTTACTATTACAAATTAATTCGAAATTAATTGACTTCGTCAATGTAACAAATAATTAATAGTATCGCTTGCAAATAAGAGGCTCATATACATATATAAAAATCGTAAACGATCGCAGGGTCTCAAATCGTAAGAAATTGACCAATTCTAATCAAATATTCTCTCTATATTTGATCAGTTTCCTATGACTTAAGACTCCACTTCCAATCTTTGTGTAATTGTAAAATGTATGATTTCTATGTAAACGAGCCTAAAGTCTATCCAAAAGATAGGTTAGATTCTATATAATTTGCTTTTGTTACTAATAATTGACTAATAGCAGACTAGCAGTAATCATAACAAACCAAATTTGTTATCACATATTTACCGGTCCCTTGTTAAAGGTACTGATGGCTTGTTAAATTAACAAAATCAAATCCTTTCTCTCAGTGTGCGATTATTTATAAATATCTACGATTTCTTGTAAATTTTATCTATTAAGAAGCTATTTGTAAAAATATTATATAAAGATATAAGCATTTAAAAATTCTTACAAGTTTTACAAGAATATATTACAAGCTTTATGATTCTACTTAAAATTTAGGCATATCTCTGATATTCATATATGTTTCGTATGATAAAAGAAAAATTTATAACATAAAAAATATTAGTTATAGTTTTAATCACAAAATGTTGGCACTAGTATAAAGAGAGAGAGAGAGAGAGAGAGAGAGAGAGAGAGAGAGAGAGAGAAAGCTCTGAAATGTTTTTGAATATTTTAAACCACTGATTTTGGATGCTTGCGCAGAAACTATTTATCTCTCTCGCATTGGGTCATTCAGTAACGCAATCGCTCACTAAGCAACTCAGTAGCATCTAATTATCTTTAGATCCAATCAATCACATTAAATTACTACTTAGTCGCTTGTGAGTGATTACACTATTGAATGCACAATGCATCCACTGTTTCAGTGACACTTAAACGCTATAGCAAATACCTATTTTGTGTACTATCGACTAAGGAATTGAAAACATGTAATCACAAATTTCAATTCCGCAAGTGAATTATATACCTTCTGCTATGTTCACATGGCTTTATTGGCAATGTATGAGAGGTAAATAATTTCTGTGTATACATTGCGTGCATCTAAAATGACTGAGTTTATAATTCCATAAAAAAATTTCAGAGCTGCTTTTTACACTGATTTACATTTTATTATTAGAACTAGTAATTTTTATGTTATAAATTTTTTTTATTATATGTCTAAGCAGAATACTTCGTATTATATTAGGTGTTGGAATTAATTCGTAGCGTTTTACAAGTGATGGGAAGTACTTTCATTAATGTATTTTTTAATGCTCATGTGAAATAAATAACATTCTTTCATTAAAAAACGCTACGAATTAATTCCAACACCTAATATATATATTTACATATAAACAATTTAATTAATAATTTATGTATATATTCAAATATACAGCATTTTATCAAAGTCATTAAAATATAAGAGTATTTTACATGTACCAATTTAAAAAAGACACCTGGCATTTAATCTGTATAAAATCAGGCAAGTTATATTTTACTAATGTATTTATATATGGATATCGATTGATATTACTATGTATTTAAATATAATTAAAATCAATCACATCTATTTCTTTAATTATATTTTGGAAGGATCTCGTTTGCCAACAAAGTGATTGCCTATAGCACCGTTTGTCTACGTCTCATTTGCCTACATGCACTTTTGAGCACAAATAAAAATTTCAAAAATGGAATCATTTGGCTACATGTATTATTGCTTATAGATCGATTGCCTACAAGCATTATTCCTTGCTTTAAAAACAAATTTTGTTTTAAAACACAAATTCTCTTCTTTAAAAATACAAATTCTCTGTTTTAAAACATAAATTCTTTGCTTTAAAAATTTTATTTGTGCGCACAAGAGCATAGCTTATTGTAAACAATAATGTATATAAGCAAATGTGACTTCGTTTCTAAAATTTTTATTTGTGCGCAAAAATGCTTGTAGGCAATCGAACTGTAGGCAATAATTTTTGTGCGCAAACGAACTGTCGACAAATGTAATGTATAAAACAAACAATGCTATAGACAATAGATTTGTAGGCAAAAGAAGAAATTTCCTATATTTCGAGCAAATAAATTTTCATCTTAATAAAACTTTTGCAATTAAAAAATTCTTTTTTACTTGTCCAATCTCGGTGTGATAGCCTGTCATAAAATAATCACAATGTTTCTTATTTTAAATTGTTACCAATGATTTAATCTAGCTCCTACGTTTTTCTGTTTTACTTTTCAGTCCCGAAACTAATCGTGAAGAACATACAGAAGCTGAAATACGCGAAGAAGCCAGTAATCTACAAATGCACAAGATGCACCAAGAGTTATCAATTGGAAACATCCTTGCGAAGACATCAGAGATTGGAGTGTGGCGTCCATCCCAAGTACAAATGCATAATATGTGGCAAACAATTTACGCATAAATTTGTATTAACTCATCATTTAGCATCCTGCAAGAAAAAAACAGCTTGGAATGGGATATGGTAAAATTGTAATTAGTGATGATCTCATCGATTTCAATGAATGAAATCTTGATATAGGATAAGGTTGCCGAAATCGTACCATTTTTCACATAGAGGCTTACAACTCAGAAATTATAAAGAATATTCGTTTTTGGCAGCATAATAAATTGCATTCTTTTTCCTTTCTGATTTAATTTTTTAATTTAATTTTTTAATTTAATTTTAAATTAGAATTTTTTCAGTATAGTGCAATTTTGGCAACGAGGAAATCCGACCAAATCGTACTACATACTGATTTTTTATTTAAAACATTATAATAATGCAAAAAAATTTTCATTACATAAGAAAAAGAAAAAATTGTATTTCTTATGCTGTTAAAAATTTAAGAATATATTTTTAATAATTTCTGAAACACGTGATAATTTCAGGAAGTAATTTAAAGAGTTTCTATGTGAAACAATAAACACTTCGTTTACAACATACATTTATAAATAATAATAAATGGAATAAAAATGTACGAAATGTTGAAAAATATTAGGCAACGATTGTGATGTGCGATTGTGGTGCGATTTAGGAGACTCATTATGGTGCGATTTAGAAAACTAGAGTATTTTGTAAACGTTTATTTATTTGATCCATAAATAAAAAACTTTAACTCTATTAATTTAATTTCAATAATATTCTGATTATGGCATACAAACGATCAAGATTATTTAACTTATATTTTCTGTAATTCGATCTGCTATGAAATATGAAAAATAGCAACACTATCACGACTTTTTTTAATTACATAAGTAAGAACACTCCTATTATGCTTTATGTCACGAGTGTAATACAGCAGCGTAATGCAATATAGTTCTTAACTAAATTATAAGACAGTAAGTACAATAATTGAATTTTTAAACGTGGTTGTGCGATTTCGGCAATTATCCTATGGTGTAAAGATTGTGTAATCTAACGAAATTCAAATTAATCTCATATCATTAAATTATGATAATTAAAAGGATTTATTTTAAAACTACTGTTTTACATAAGTCGGATTTTTCGAAATTGTATTACTAACGACAAGATTGCAAAGAAGTTTGCTCTCGTGTGCAACGTCAAATTGATGCAATAAAATATATGTGTTGCGTATATACTGATAAATACATAATTATATATTTTTGAAAGAATTTTAAACTTATATAATTTGTTAAACTTATATAAGTTTATATAAACTTATATAATTTGTTTAAAAATTTTTCATTTGTATTATTAAATAGTATCATTTTTTATTATTGTATGGAAAGCAGCTATGAGCCTATATGTGTGGTTATGTACTAGAATACAATGTATGATTTAAACATCTTATTTTATCTAGGACTACAGATTTTCAGAATAAGTACACAATAAGTCTTGTTTATTGCGTATGATAAATCGGTATTGTATACTTCTTTAGATAATTTCGAATTTTTATTTATTTTTCATACATTTATATCAAATAAAGTTTACTAGATTTATTTATTATAATTAAGATATAAAAAATGATCATTAGAATTCTTTGTTTAAATTAGTGTATACAATTATTCTTAAATGTTTAGGATTTCAAGAAAGAAAAAGCGTTTCTAGTTCCACTATACATCTTTATATAAACGTATAAGTAATAAATATACAATGTTTTTAAATAGTGCAATAAACTATCCAAGAAACAAATACTGACATTTTCATTTCTTATTGTATAAAAATAAAAACAGAATTTATAATACCAAGCTAAATATACATTTGTATCAATAAGTTAACTAAAGTTTTATTGTTGTAATAAAATTTTATATGTTAATTCATTTATATAATTATTTCTATCCTTGATATCTATTTTTAAATATATCTAAAAATTTTAGTAACAAATGACGATTTCTACTTTACATAAAAATCCGCAACAGCATGCATTACTCCTTTTTTTATCTCTTCATTTCGTTTTATTTTCTGCTCTTTTTTCATAATTGATCTCTTCTGCATCATCACACTTTTCTCAATCTTGTATCTTTACAGCTTATATAAATTAAATTTTAGCAATACTGTGATCAAAACTTTTTTGATTTTCCGGTCGAAAGTGAAAATCTTAACTGCACGAATTTAATCACTGCATCACTGCAATGCTTACCAGACACTGGCAATGGATAAAATGATAAAAGGTTCTTGACACATTAATTACACATCAATTACTCATTAAACGCTCATAATTAATTAAATAGTAGTATGTAATTTTTAATTCCTGATATTTTATAAATTTTATTCCATTTTTCCTATTTATATTTTGAAAGATATTTATTCTAATTTTTTTATCTTTTACTAATTTTGTCTTTTTAATAACAACAAAAAAATTCCCTTAATTATGTGTTTTCTCCACAAATTATGTTCTCTTGGATTATACGATTTCTAAAACCACTTTTAATTAAGCTGCAGAGAGAAGTTGATGATCGACATTACATCCTACATTAATCCTTGTATCTTTAATTTACTTCATCAGAAATCCATCAAAGATGAAAGAAATTAGATCAGTCTATCCACATTTGTAGCTATAAAGTCATTTCGTTTGATTCCTATTTCCGGTTTTGGGGGAGCATTGCGATTACAACATAGCGTCGAACAAATCGCAAATAAATTGTCTAACCACATTATCTTTTCGTTGCAGGTCTATTGGCACAGATGCTAATGTCGCAGGACAATAACGTTGAGTGGACTCAACGTCGAGCGAGTGGATCATCGTACAAGATGTCCAGAGGTATCCGAAAGAAGAGCATAGGAGGCGATGCCAAATATGAATGCAGCAGGTGCGGAAAAACATACAAGGCCACAACATCCTTGAGCCGACACAAACGACTTGAGTGCGGTGTCGTGCCTTGCGAGGTATGTCCTATCTGCGGCCGCAGATTCAAACACAGGTTCGTCTTAAACGCTCACATCGTTGGTTGCGAGAGAAGAATGAATCAAACGATACAGAAGAAGGATTTCGATTAGAGGCCACGATTAATCAACGATAAAGAAGAACGAAAGCGATTATTATAAGTGAAGATCATAATCAACTTGTATAGAGCAACTAATGGAACCGATTGAAATGTTTTTAATCGATGCGATATTTAAAATATTTGAAATTAACAATGCAAGCAATTTCGCATAAAATAGAATACTTATTTGTGTACTAATAACATAAGATGAACATATATCCCAAGATAACTGGCTGACAAATATTATTTCAACTTAGAAAAATAGAATAATAATTTTAAGGAAATAAAATAATAATTTTAAAAGATATAACTTTAGATTTCAAAAGTCAAATTGAAATTACTGGACATACAAAAAGAGATGTTTTCTAAATTTTCATAAACGTTTCAGTATATTTAGTTCTACGTACGAAAATATTTTTTTCTTTATTCCAATAAAAAGTCTTTATCACTTTTCCATTAATGGCTATTATAATTAAGAATGATATATGGATTTACATGATGAATGAATTTATGAGATGAATGAATAATCCTTTTGCGAGACACGTTTGTCATGTCTACGTAGGCATTTCGATGTATATTTATGACGAACTCATGATGTATTTATCGTAATCATAATGTATTTAATCTTTTATTACTTGTGCAGTTAGTCATAAAAATAGTATATATATGATATATGATGTATAATATAGTCAACTGTTAATCCAAGCCAAACGAATATTGTTATTTTGACACAGACGATCTCATCGTCTATGCTTTTTACTCCGCGAATGAAGGAATACTGCAAATATATACTTCCTATTTTTTATTATACAATAAAATTCTATAATTACTTAGTGCATTAACGCGTAACCTGTATGTATCATATATATTGAGAATATAAAATTGTTAAAATATATACTCATTCATGTTTTAATTCATCATGATCGTTTTTCGTGATTCACGAGTATAACATTTTTATATGTTTAAATTTTAATCAAAAAGCTATTAATAAAATAATAATAATGCATCTTTTAAATTGCACAATCATTGTGTATCTGTTTTGCGTGTTTGAATGCACATTTAATCTAATCTTTGTTTTTGTTAGTTTTATTTTGGTAATAGATAATATATTACCTACAATTCAGAAGTTTTATTTTATATATTTTTTGTATTATAATCTATAAATATAGGATAAGATAATTATTTGTTTGTTTTAATTAATTGAACGATAATAAATACTTTTTAAAATATGAAATTTGTTTAATCTTTATTTCTAAAATAGAATTAATTATTTAATAATTATATATTATCTCATTTTCAACATATAATATCTTTGTTGAAAATATATAGATAATATATATTTGTTATCATTTAAAATTGGAAATTAACGTTTCATGCAAATATTCTTTACATAATTTTTAATATTTTAAATATAATGTTTTATGATTAATTCTAATTTATTTATCGTAGCAATATATTTAATAACATATTTAAAGATTTGACTTATTTAGATATTTTTTAATTCCCCATACATCGGTTTAATGGTTTTTGTGTATATAATTATTTCTTTGCTATATTTTAATACTCCATTAAATTTATTTATAGCTTTATATACTCATTTATTGTATAACTTAATAAAAAAATTTATTTATTCAAATTCTAAACCTACATCTTCTCTTTTTTTTTTCATTTAAAAGCACTATATTTACAATCAACAACTTCACGAAACGATTTGTCGATTTACAGCTTTTCCACATCAATTTTATGTCGGCAAAACTCAAGGTATGAAGCATGTTTCATTACGACTTCAAAAATTCAGATGAAAAACGAGAAACTGTACGATTCTGTAATATTTCCGACGAATGCTGTAGATTTGAACACATTTAAAATTATTACGTGTATTTTTTATATTAGAATACATTGATAAGCAATTTATCAGGGTTGGTAAAATCATGTTTTAAACATATTTTAAACATGTTTAAAACGTGCTTAATCGATTTAACATGTATTATACATGTTTTTTTATAATACTGTTTAGAGCATGTATGTACACTGAAAAAAAATATTTTAATTTCAGAGAAATATTTCTTTGTTCGTATCTTAAAAAATTATTTCTTGGGATCAATGAAAATTTCTTTGAAAATAAGATATTGTACAATATCTTATTTTCTAAATATTTTTTTTTAATACGAGCAAAGAAATATTTCTTTAAAATTAAAATTTTTTTTTAGTGTAACATTAAAAACATGTTTGAAAAAAACAATATTTTCAAAGAAAAACATATTATCTCTTACCGATCCTATAATTTATTATGTTTTTTTTTTGCTATTGACCCTATCGCAAATAAAAAAACGAAATATTATATTTTTCCTAAAGTTTATGATCTTAATAAAACAAACTGTCTTATATCAATTATATGTATTATTTCCAATTATCTGTGTGATTATGTAAATATGTAGCCTAGACTTTTACGATGCAATGTACAACGGTGTCTTCTTCTCTTTTTCATTTGATTTAATATATCTGAATTGACAAAAAAACGTAATCCATGTGAATCTCTCTAAAAATGACAATTATTAGTAAAACTTTAATACAAAATTTAAGAGTTGTAAGGGTACATGATTTAAAAAATGTTTTCTCTAATAAAAAAAGAGAAAAAATAAATCGTTACATGATTAAATCTATGCTGCAAAAATTAATATATTCATTGCAGTATGGATTGATCGATTCGTCTATTGAACTTCTTATCAATTGAATTCAATATTTACTCTGATCTCTCTATTAAATTGTTATTAACGTCATCAATTTCACGGAAATAACAAAATCTTTTTCGTATTCCAGACGGTGTCCTGATGAACAAATTTGAACTGAATGTTAACCACCTGAATACATCCCGACATTTCGTAAATTGTGGCCAACTAGAGCCGCTACCGAAGCAATATTTTTGCGGTGAATGCGGCAAAGTATATAAATGGATGGACAATCTACGCCGACATCAAAGACTGGAGTGCGGCAAGCTACCTAAGTGGCATTGTGAAATTTGCCTGAAAATGTTCTATCGTCGATATGAATTAACCAAGCATATGAAATTGAAACATCATAAAACATAAACAATTCACCCCCCCTACAATAAAATATATTCTTTCGTTAAGTAAAATACAATTAGGTTCTTCATATATTGCCCGTGATTATTTAAAACTCTAATTATAATTGTAATTATTGTAATTGTAATTATATTTATATTATAATTTTCATATTATATACGTTATATATTTATATAATTTATATATTATTTACGAGATCTGTCTGACTTCTGTGTATATCTTTGTCCCTGGGCATCCACTCACTCACTCACTCACTAACTCATTCTCTCTCTCTCTCTCTCTCTCTCTCTCTCTCTCTCCCCCTTCCTCTTTCTCTTTTCGGTATTTAGGATCTCGAGGAGTACCTCCTATTAATAAAAGAACTATGCGAAGTGATAACTGATAAATTCTGATTTTAATGAAACTTTGTATACATGTAGGTTGTATAAAAAGATGAATTTAAAAAATATCCGTTACGGACGGAAAAACAGTTTAAAAATATGAAATTATCCCTTATGTAGCGATTTTCAAAATTTTTTTCGTTATATTTCAAAAACTATTCCAAATATCAAAAAATGTTTTATGCAAAAGTTTTACAACAAAATTATCTTTATTCATTTACATCAATAATATTTTTAATAAACATTTTTTTTAAATTAAAAAAATTTTTCTTATTTTTCAAAAATATTGATATGGATGAACAGAGATAATTTTATTGTAAAATGTTTTGTATAAAACATTTTTTGATATCTCGAATAGTTTTTAAGATACAGTGAAAAAAGCTAAAATCCGCGTTATAAGGGGTATATAAGGAGTAATTTTACCCCTTTAAATCGTTTTTACACCGCAATTAATATTTTCTAAATTCATTTTTTTACGTAATCTGTATGTATATTAAGTTTCGTGAAAATCAGAAACACTTCGTGTAGTTCCCTTGTAAGCACCAACAGTTGAGTTATTGGCTATCACAAAAAATGATTTTCAGGATTGTTTCCGAAAGTGGATGGACCGCTGAAAGAAGCTTTCATTGCTTCGAAAGGAGATTATTTTAAAGATGACTGTCATATTACTCTAGAGTAGCTTTTTCTTATGATATAAGCAGGGATACTTTTGGGGCAGACCTCATATAATATGTATATAATTATATAATATACTGCAATATATATTATTTATATTATAGTATTAAGTTTGCGATCTTCATTTCTCTCTCTTTCTCTCTCTTTCTCTCTCTTTCTCTCTCTCTCTCTCATATTTTATCAGATAATTGTATATGATATTGTGCATACAATATTAATAAATTGATATTCTGATTGAATTAACCGATCTTATGAACTCAAAGTATAATCAATCCTTGCGTAACAAGTATTTTTTTATTGAATAAAAACATAGACATTAGATTTTTCTTATTTTCTCTCATCCCATTATTCTGGAATTTATTGTATTTTTTGCAATTATACTAATCGTATTATGAATTATATAATGAATTGTATAATATGAAACAACATTATCTTCTAGTTATTACCGAAATGAAGAAATTTGCTGATTATAAAATATGTTCTGATAAAGAGATACTTATGATATTGATAAAGAAGTTATTCTGTTATAATTTATTTTGCTAATTTTCTTTGTTATAATCTGTTTCATATTATTACATTATCACATTGTATTTATATTGTAAGAAAAATATTATTATATAATATCAACTGTCGTCATAAAAATATAAAGTATTAATAAAGCGAGTATTTATTGTATAATTGTCTATCTTTCGAGTCTGTCAATAAAATAATATTACTGAAAAAAGTAATGTTTGAACACCATGCTGCGATACTATTATTTTCCTGATTATCTCTCACAAACATTGCACTTATGTGATTTCACATTTATTAATCATTCGAGATTCATTATGGAGTGGTTGTACTTTTCGAATTCATCGATAACATATCCGCACGCGACCACTCTATCTGAATGCATGCGCTTATAAGGCTCTTCTCTCGTGATTTCTTTCTCGTCTTCACGAATTTTCAGCTGATCAAAACGTAAAGTTAACGAATGTTTCTTTTTTCTTTTTTTTTATAGACAGCAATGATGAACTGTCCGATTGGTTAGTTGAACCGTTCGTAAAGCAGGAGCTCAAAGAAGGAGGCTGCTTCGAGTTCGTGACTGTTCCCAATCAACTGTCTTCGGATCGTAAGAAAAAGCAAGTGAAAGAGAAGGTTACCACCCCGCTCGTCTGCGAGGAATGCGGAAAGCATTTCTCGAGGATCGACAGTCTCAAAAGACACGAAAAGAAATACTGTAAAATGACATTTACCAAACCTTCGTTGACACTCTCTCTGGCACACTCATCTATTAATGATGATAAAAGTTGAAAAGAAATCATTGTTTCCGCGCAGTTACATAAAGTGCGTCATGCTCATACGCCTTAGATAAATAGATAAGGATAATGCGTGAATTGTATGTTAATGTGACCGATCTACCTTAGATTTATTTCTCTTATTTCATAAAAATATGTGAGACTTCATTAGCAAATAAATGTTCAAATAACATTAAATATTATTTAGATAATTAGAAATTTAAAACGTTAATTTATCTTTTATAGTTTATAGGAAAATTCCGAAGAATAAAAGCATGCACCTTATTGAAATATTTTTTTTTTGAATTTCTTAAAATTTGAGAAGCTAATATAATACATAAGTTTGATTTGTAGTAAAATGGAATAGATAAGATTAATGTAAAAAAATTTTTCAGGCCTGTTCAACGAAAGGGCTTGCCCTTATACGTAACAGTAAGAACAGAAAAAGCTAATATTATAGTTGAATCTGATGTAGCACATATTCTACGTAATGATCCGTGCGCAAAAATTGACTGGAATTTTCTAAGATCAATTTTAACTTAAAAATTAGCTTTTTATCTCTCTCGACGAAACAATGAAGGGAGGAAAATGTCTGAATAAAATTTTGGACAGGCCTGTTCTATTTGCTAATTCTTATTACTTTGAGTATCTTCGTATCGAAAAAAAACTTCCATATTGGCCATAAGATTTATTTTCATTTATTTCACATTTTGACGTACAACTTATTTTCGTTCACGAATTTAAAGTTTACTCATTTGTTATTCTGAAAGATGTTACAACATTAGAGAAAGGTCACCGATACTAACACACTATTTTATTTTTGAACAATATTTCTTAAACAGAGCTAAAAATAAAATTTTAGAAACATAAATACAAACTAGAAAGTACCATCTATCAGATAATAACAATTTTTATGATACAGTTTGCAACTTTGCAATAATTAAATTTTTACAAGGTGTAAAAAATGAGCGTTTGATAAAATGGGCTCTAAAACTGACACAATAGGCAGTAATACCACATATTCCTTTTTTTTTCATAGAAATTATCTGTACAAAATACCTACAAGTGAAGTTCTACAAGATTTTTTAAAAATCTTTTTACTTTGATATAAGAATTTTATTGATTTATAAGCATACTTTATATCTACTGTTCTGCAAAACGCAAATATATATATAACGCAACAATGACACATTATGATCTTGGCAGAAAATTTTTTATGAAAACTACATAGATTGAGACAAGATCTTAGAAATTATTAGTTTTTCATAGATATTCATAATGGGATATAGAGTGGCGTTGTTGAAGATTCCTTTCTTTTTCAAATAAACAACGCCACTCTACATTCCACTAGGAATATTAACGAAAAAACTAAGAATTTTTAAGATCTTGTCCTAGTCTATGTAGTTTTTCTATACCTTTTCGTAAATATTTTTTTCGCCATTTTTATTTTTTTAATCATTTAAATAAATCATATTTTTATCAGTATTAATAAAATACAATATTCAGTTTTTGAGAAATAAGAGGATATTTTTTAAAGATATTTATTTATATTAATATCGATTACTTTCCCTTAGCTCATATTTCTTTTATTTACATAATTTTCAAAATCTTTTCAACTTATAAATCAAACTTATAAATTGACCGATTTTACGTGGAGCTCAATTAATTTTTAATAAATTTAATGAAAATGATGAAAAAAAAGAGAGAAGCAATTTGTAACAAGGGAAAGTTATTTTGTAAAAATAATTACAGTAGTTATAGTTGCAGTTTTTTTTCTCAAAAGTAATTATCATTACAAGCGATTGACTCTGAAAAATAACTCACAATCAGTTAAGTTACTGAAAACGTAACTTTCAGTTACTTTTCAGTTACTTTTTTTGTCATCAATTTTCAGCATAACGAGTAACATGATATTGTTAAGGCTACGTTCAGAAACATTAACCGAGTGCCTCCGTGTATCGTTTTATCCTTGTTGCCTAATATTAAACAAGAATAATATATGGAATCACCTAACGCGGCCTAGAACATTCAAAGAAAAAGACTGGTTTACATTTACATGTTATACAATTTTATTTAAAAAAATAAGAAAATTGTATGGCAAAGACATTTCTCTTGAAAGTAATATAAATACGTATGAATATGAAAATATGTAGCATACGACAATGTTTCTTATAAAAAAATTCTTCATGTTATGTTCGGCTAAAAATTGCAAATAAATTCCAGCTTATAGATTTTTTAATCCAAAATGTTACTAAAAATTCTTATTAATTTTTAACAGAATTTGATATTCAATTATATCATCATGTAAATGTCGCTCTTTCTTTGGCGTTATTACGGAATCACTAATGCTGAAAATTCAACAGAAGCACTACTTAGAAGTGTCGTATTATATTTAAAAAATAATTTTTTTATTCTGTCACAATCATTTAATTATCAACATTGGAACTATTGGACTTCAAAAAATTAATGCTGCAATTCTTTTTGTAAAGATTCAATTTTTTGTTTGCTGATCGTCTTAATCGTCAAATTCTTCATAAATTGGAGAATATTTCACTTATAGTATTTCCTTAATTTTACGTATACGTTTCTTTCCAAGAATAGGAGCCCAACACTAACTTCAGCAGTGAATATAAACGCAGCCATAATCAATCACATATGAGTACGGTCTACTTGATATTACAAATGTTTTGAAGCATTCTTTGATTGACCAATTAATAAATTTCATTTTTCTGATTGGTCAATCAAATGTAGCGCCAAGTGGACTGCACATTAAATTGACAAATAAATTTGAAATATATAAAGTAACAAAAATAATCATTAAATTAGTTATAAGTTATTTAACAGATGTAAGTTAAGTTAAAATTATAGTTATAGATGGAAAAAAAGTAATGAAGTTACAGAAAAGTAACTGTATCCTCGTTAAAAGTAACGAGTTGCTTCCCATCTTTGATTTTTAATAAGTCGCTAAGTATACATATTATATATATGTGTGTATGTATGTATATACACACACAATATATATACATATATATATATATATATATGTGTGTGTATATTTAATAATGTCATTAAGTCTATTTTAAGAGAATTCGTTTTAAATTTTATTTTCAGAAAATAAAATAAATAAAAAATAAGTAAAAAATTGTATACAATTTTCCATTAAACTTATTTCTGTATCTTTCTTTCTTCGTATTATATATTCATATTCGTGATTTTTTTGTAGAATGTAATATTCATAAATATAAAGTTTGTACAAAATTTAATAAGCATGTATGTATGCATTTTATAGTTCATAAATAAATTAGTTTACAACGCGTGTCTCTTTCTCTC